>NC_081412.1:445979542-446579542 GCF_030272615.1 Cryptomeria japonica | reverse complement strand
CTTGTCTTCAATAAATCCTTCAGGTTGTTCGATATAAACTTCTTCTTCTACTATACCATTCAAAAATGCAGATTTAACATCCATTTGATATACCTTGAAATTTTTGTAAGCAGCATATGCCAACAATCTTCTCACTCCTTCAAGTCTTGCCACAGGTGCAAAAGTCTCACCATAATCAATTCCTTCTACTTGAGCATATCCTTTGCAAACTAGTCTTGCTTTATTCCGAATGACCTCTCCTTTTTCATTTAGCTTGTTTCTGAAAATCCACTTTGTACCGATTACATTTTTCTCTTTTGGTCTTGGGACCAGTGTCCATGTTTCATTTTTCTTGATTTGTTAAATTCCTTCTATCATAGCATTTATCCAATCTTCATTACTAAATGCCTCTTTTACTATACTCGGTTCAAATTCAGATATCAGACATCTATTTTGTCTCAGTTTGTTCCTTGTTATCACTGGATCATCCCTATCTCCTATAATCTGACTTGATGCATGATTCCTTCTAACATACTTGGCTAATATAGGCTTGGTATGCTTTGTTTGATCTTCTTCATCACTCGATAATTGAGTATTTTCTTTATTTTCTTCATCAACTTTCTCGGTAGGATTTCTCGGTTGAACATAAACAAATTCTTCATAATCTTCTGGTTCTTTGGAATTTCCTTCATCATTTCTTTCTACAAATTCATCAATTTTCACACTTGCACTTTCCACTATTTTGTTAGATGATTTGATCAGACATTTAAATGCTTTACTTCTAGAAGAATAGCCAAGAAATGTTCCTTCCTCACTTTTCTGATCAAACTTTCCATTTCTGTCATCTTTGTAACATAACATCTACTTCCAAATATTTTAAAATAACTTACATTAGGTTTCTTATCATACTAGATTTCATATGGTGTCTTCAAAGTTCCTTTCTTCAGTTGTACTCGGTTCAGGGTGTAAACTGCAGTGCTGATTGCTTCTCTCCAAAATGTTTGAGGTACCCTCTTTTCTATCATCAGGGTTCTAGCACAATCTACAATTGATTTGTTTCTTCTTTCAGCTATCGCATTTTGCTGAGGTGTTCTCGGTGTAGACACTTGTCTCTTTATACCATGATAATTGCAAAATAGGTTATATTCATCATAAATGAATTCTCCTCCTCTATCAGATCTTAGACATTTCAACTGTCTTCCTATTTCTTTTTCAACTCTAGCCTTATACCACTTGAACATTTGAAAGGCTTCTGATTTTTCTTTTAAAAACATAATTGACATCATTCTTGAGTAATCATCCACAAATAATATGAAGTATTTATCTCCATAATAACTTTGAACTTTCATAGGACCACAAAGATTAGTGTGCACTGGATCTAAAATTCCTTTAGAAGTGTAGAACTTACTTGTAAAGCTTGACTTTGTCATCTTACCCATTTGGCATCCTCGACATATTGCATTCTCAGGTTTTTCTAGGCTCGGTAGACCTCTTACTCGATGCTTCTTACTTATTTTGATCAGGTTATCAAAATTTACATGACAAAACCTTTGATGTCATAACCAGGTATCTTCTAGTTTAGCATATAGACAATTGTTTCGAGTTGAGTCAAGATGAAATGTATTACCTTTTGTTTGTGTCTCGGTAGCAACCAGCTTTCCATGTTTGTCATGAACTTTGACACTTCTCTTTTCAAATTCTATTCGGTATCCTGTATTGTTTAGCTATGCTACACTCAATAAATTGTATTTCAAACCTTCAACACAGTATATATCATCGCATTTAGTATTGTCAAGAAGTGTTATAGATCCTTTACCTTTCACCGGACATGGTGCATCATTACCAAATCTTACATATCCTCCATCACAGTCTTCTAATTTAACAAACTTGTGTTTATCACCTATCATGTGATATGAGCATCCACTATCTATGATCCAAGAATCATTTTTATTCATGTGAGATATTAGGGATTTTTCCTCATACCTTTCTTCATGTGATCCATCTTTGATAGCCACATAAACAACTTCCTCTGTATCAGTCCCATCAGATTTATCATCGTTGGATTCCTCATCAGCTACTAGGCATGTCTTTCTATTTTTCCTTCTGAAGTCTCAGTGTCCTCTGTATTGGTTGTCTTTCTATCTATCATCTTGTTATTCTCTCTTTTCACTAGATTCTTTGTCAGGACAGTTAGAAGCCATATGTCCTATTCTATCACAATTAAAATATTTTAAAGGTAACTTTCCTTTATACTTACCTTTGCCTCTCGGTAACCTTCTGGCTAATAATGCTTCAAACTCTTCTTGCTTTCTGATTTCTTCATATAGTTTGTGTACCTCTTCCATGTTTTTGTGAAATCTTTCACTTGCTCCACTATTATTTCTTTCAGTATACTTATACATTCTATCATTGCAATCATTAGATTCACCAATATGAAAAGAAATGAATGCAGATTCAACTTTATTTACTGAAGACCCACTGTTATCAAAATTACTTAACTCAAATGCATGTAGCTTCCTGATAGTAGCATCCAAAGAGACTGAGATGTTTGGTACAGACCTTAATTCATTGATTATAGAGACTCAAATGGCATAAGCAGGTAGAAGTGTTCTAAGCAGCTTACTTGTTACATCCTTTTCTTCAATAGTTCCTCCTGCTCCTTTGATTTGATTGATAGTTTCCTTTAACCTTGTACTGTATTGGGTTATGTTCTCACCTTCATTCATTCTCATGGATTCAAGTTGACCTCTTAGACTATCTACTTTTGCTCTTTGAACATGTTCATCACCACCATACATAGATATAAGCTTGGTCCACAATGCTTTGGCATCATTGCAGCCTTCTAGATCATTAAACTCTGAGTCGGTTAATGCTGATGTTATTTCAATCATAGCTTGAATATGTTCTTTCTTTTCCTTTATCTCTTCCATTGTCATCGGGTTGGTGCTAGGTGCTATGTAATCATTCTCCAGATAATATGTTGCATATTCTCCAATTCCTGATAAGTGCAGCTTCATCCTTTTCTACCATGTGGAGAAACTTGACTTGTTCAACTTTGGTGCATCCCTTTTATACATCTTCAGATCTTGCCTCAATCATCTTTAAACTTTTCTTCCAGAGTCCAAAGCTCTGATACTAATTGTTAGTTAAGATGAGAGTGGGGGGTGGGGGGGGTGAATCATAAAAACTCACAATGCAATATATTCACTAGATTCAACCTCGATAGCCTTTACTGATATGCAACTATGACTGTAAATCATTCAATACTCATAAACAGATAAAATTAAAACATCATAACACATTTGACACCAGATTTAACGTGGAAACCCAAATAGGGAAAAACCACTGTGGGATTTCAGACCCACTAAGAAATATACCCTTCTAGAGTATGCTCGGTTAAAAGCAAATCCAGTTACAGATTACAAAAACACATTGCTAGATGTGACCCGGTTAAGGGATTTCCCTCAGACTTGTTAGAGTCTTGCACGTTGTTAGAAGTGACCTTGTCAAAGGATTTCAAACACTCATTTAGAATGTTACCTTTCTAGAGGGTTTACAAATAAGACTGTTAAGTCCACTTGGTTAAGAGATTTCCTGTCACTTACAAAATAAATGACAGAATAAAATATATCTACAACTTCACATCTGAAATGCTAAAGTAGATTCTATGTTCTCAAAACAATCTTGTCATAAGACTTATCTTTCTTCTTGCGGGGCTTCTCAATCTGTTCTTCAACCAAATCTTCAATCTTTTGTGCTCGTTGATCACTACTGGAGTGTCACTGTTCTTCTATTTTGCCCGCATACATTGTTCATTAACAATTTCTTATTTATGAACAATACCTAACCGCTTAATCTCCTTGATCACATTTCCCATGATCAATCTTAGCCATCAGATCTTCAAACGTGACTAGGTTCATTGTATCCTTCGATCTGAAAACATTTTACCTTGCCTTGGAACTTGTGCAAGGTTATGACCGTTCAATCTGTGTTGTAGATCTATCTCTTGTATTTTTAATATCGTAGATTCTCAATAGACTTCTTGCATGACATACCAATCATCTGATCAACTCCAGCTCATTGGTATTCTACATTTAATAATGTATTTATCCATCCAATACATTCTGTTATTACTCAGTTGTTACTCGATAAATACTGAACTTCACTCGATAGATATTCTGCCTTCTTTAACCGATAGTGATAACCTTAGGATTTACCGACTAGCATCTTGCTCGGTAACATAGAACAATATCAAGCCTTAACTGATTCTATAGCTTGAAATATTTTCTCCTTCTTGTTTAGTCTTTGAATACTCATATATAGGATATCAAAACAATCAAAACAACATAATCTCATCACTGTCTAACTCGATAATAGTTTCCCATTGCATAACTTATTATTCCCCTTTTATTTTCACATTCATTTTGTGTCTCTTACCGACATCTTTATACTTATCAAAACATACTCATTAAGATATGGCAACATCATACTGAATCAGAAAATCAATTGCTTGACATCAATGACAAAATAATATTATTAAGATAGTAATCATCCTTTCTCAATTATATCAACAATCTCCAACAACCTTCTCAATATCCTCATACCAACAAACTTACTGAGATGCGAACAATCTCCTTTTGTGAAAATGCTAACAATGACATGCAGTCTGGACATCCTTTCTGGTGAGTCCACGTCGTCATATCCCTGGCCTACGTTATGTCCCGCCCTATCCACCTTGTCACCGCCTATGCATGGGACCACATCCAACTAGACATGGGTATGCATGTATGTTATGCATGCCTTTGGTATGACACTAACATTTTGGAGCTAGAATAGTTGTGTCTTTTTTGCTCCATTGTATCAAGCAATCACAGATACTCCAATGCCTCGATTGCCCAGTTCTTGTATAAATTATATTCAATTGGGATCGCAAATACAAATTGTCTGATCGGTACTTAATGAAAGATTTTATGGATCAACAAAATAAGCCTACAAACTTCCCATTCATGTCACAGAGAGGGTTTTTGCATTGGAATATGTACAAAAACTAAGTTGTACATATGACATATACTTTTAAAAATACAGTGAGAAGACCATATTTCCTTCGTTACCTTTCTCATGTGGAGGGTTCACATTTGACAGAAAAACATTCAATGTTGTAGTCTTTTTTTGAAATTTATAATTTTGAATTTGTTAGTCATTGGCAATATGACCTATGTGATGTTATCAGACAAATAATTGTAGCCAATCACAACAAAGCAAGTTTAATTCAACATGAAATTAAACCCATGCTAGAAAGATTGAAAAACAAGAACTCCTGGGAAGACTAGGTCAAAAAAACAATGGAAGAAACAATCACTGAGACAAGATTTTCTTTTGATTAGATGTTAGCTGAAATAATGAGATTGCACCAACATAAATCACCAGAGATGCCATTGAATAGCTAAAAACCTTTCTAAACGAGATTTGCCAAACCATGTACCATACAAAAAATACCAAAGAAACTAGATAAATCTTGTAAAGAAAAAAAATGGACACGATAAAAAATCATTGAGTTTTGGTCTATGAGGAAGAACCTAGCCGATCCAAAGAGTACTACATATCTTGATGACATCCCAGAGGATCATGAATTCAAAAAATTGTGGAAAAAAGAGCATCCCAATGAATATGACAGTGATGCTGAAGATGTTGATGATGATTATGAAACTGTGGAACATGATGGTGGTACTGGTCAAGTAAAATATGGATACACACCTTTTGCAAATGAAGTCACAAAACAAAAATATTCTTCAAGGGTAGCAATTGTTAAAAAAATGGGTTATGATGGTGTTGCATTGGGATCTAGTAGACAAGGTATTTTTTTTGTACCTTTGAATTAACTCCTAGAGATGTGCATGATAAAACTAGAATTGGAGCACCAGAACAATATAAATGTAAAACTGCCAAAGGGGAAACAATTGCAGAAAAACCAGTTCAATTTGTTTCATCTCAAACTTCAATTCCACAACCTCACACTAATAGTTAGAAGAGGCAGTCTCTACAAGATTCTAAACAAATACAGGATCTCAGTGAACAAACCATTACAAAGAAGCAAAATATCGTGGCAAGTCAAATTCTAAAGGAATTATTTCTAGAATTCACCCCTCCAAGTCCATTTTTTAGTATGACCATGACTGCAAGTAGTTCATTTTCTCCATTCAAGAATTCAATTATTTCAACAATCCAAGGTTTTGATCTCACACATTTTGAAGTGAGATCAAAAAGAAAAGAGATACGTGTAAAGAATAAAAAAAGCAATTGTTAGAGCAAATTACTGTAACTTCCGAGCCTGCAGCAACCAGGGTGCTTCCTACATATAATCTAGATAAAGAAACCACATAGTACATGATTTAGTGCCTAGAGTCAATAATAAACCAAAGTATCAGATAGATCCATTCGAATATGATGTGAGAACTGTCCAAATATATTTTTTAGGAATGAAAAATACTGACAAAATCAATGTATCAAAAAGGAACAACCAAGTGGTGTACACATCATTGCTAGAGAGAGAGAGAGAGAGAGAGAGAGAGAGAGAGAGAGAGAGAGAGAGAGAGAGAGAGAGAGAAATCAATTGCAGACTCAAATAGATAAGCAGGAGACAAACATAGCAAATGAGAAAGCATAAAGGAAAGCAACAAAAAAAAAGTGTAAGGACTTAAAGAACATGATATCAAAATATGGCTCTACATTTTCAAGCTAAGATAATGATCAGGCACAGGTGAAACTAAGTAATCAGAAGGCAAAGCTAGATGAATTGAAGAACAATTGTGAAAATATGAAGAAGAAATATGAAGATGAAAGAGCCCATAGGAAAAAAATAGAATAAAACCTCGTGCAAGCCAATGTCGCAAAGGACAAAAGCAATAAAAAAGGAGTACAATTACAAACTGAGATTAACAATTTGAAACATGCCAATGAAAAATTGACTGAATCCCTAATGAAAGAACATGAAGGAAATGAGTCATTTAGAAAAAGACTATATGAAGGATGTAGTCAAATAATAAGCCATAAAAAACAAAAGACTTGGGGGGAAATAATCAAGATGACTGATCAACCACTTCTATTTTTTTCATTGTTGGACAAGATGATGGAACATTATAAGAATCTCAAAAAATATTTCACTGGCAACAGAGACATGAAATTAGAAGAGAAAATGGCTACTCAGATCTTACAAATAATGTACACAAGTAGTGATAGCGAATTGGCATCAACATAAATTCACAACCGCATTGATGCCTCAATAAAGGAATCAAATATGATTCAAAAATGTTATAATCTATGTGAAACTAAGGCATTTCTGGATCAGGTGGAAATAAATTTGTGGGGCCTTCATGAAAAAGTTGAATTATTCACCAAGCTTGGTTTGCCAAAGCCTTCTGACACATATGAGAAATACATTGGCAATACTCATTTTCAAAAAAAATGGAGGAGAAGATGAGGAATGATCTGGAGCAGATTCCTCGAAATGTAGATGAGGCAAATGTTTTGGATTCAATCAAACCACTGATATCACTGAATGAATCATTGATTGTTACATTCCAGTCAATTTTAGCTATCAATTATGAATTGTCAACATAATTGCGAGTCAGATATAATAAATTGGAACAACTTCCAACTCCATCAAATCAACAGTGGAGCATGCTAAAAAAGCTAATTGGATGACCCACTTCCAGCATATCAACAATTACCAAGGGCAAGAAATGTAATTTGTAAATTTGTTAATTTGTTAATATCAAATAGATATTGTATTTTATAAATTAGTAATACTTCTATGTATTAATTAATTGGAAAATCAATACAAAACTCAAACCCATTTTTGTTATCTAGGATTTGAAACAGACATGAAATTAGAAGAGAAAATGGCTACTCAGATCTTACAAATAATGTACACAAGTAGTGATAGCGAATTGGCATCAACATAAATTCACAACCGCATTGATGCCTCAATAAAGGAATCAAATATGATTCAAAAATGTTATAATCTATGTGAAACTAAGGCATTTCTGGATCAGGTGGAAATAAATTTGTGGGGCCTTCATGAAAAAGTTGAATTATTCACCAAGCTTGGTTTGCCAAAGCCTTCTGACACATATGAGAAATACATTGGCAATACTCATTTTCAAAAAAAATGGAGGAGAAGATGAGGAATGATCTGGAGCAGATTCCTCGAAATGTAGATGAGGCAAATGTTTTGGATTCAATCAAACCACTGATATCACTGAATGAATCATTGATTGTTACATTCCAGTCAATTTTAGCTATCAATTATGAATTGTCAACATAGTTGCGAGTCCGATATAATAAATTTGAACAACTTCCATCTCCATCAAATCAACAGTGGAGCATGCTAAAAAAGCTAATTGGATGACCCACTTCCAGCATATCAACAATTACCAAGGGCCAGAAATGTAATTTGTAAATTTGTAAATTTGTTAATTTCAAATAGATATTGTATTTTATAAATTAGTAATACTTCTATGTATTAATTAATTGGAAAATCAATACAAAACTCAAACCCATTTTTGTTATCTAGGATTTGAAACAGACATGAAATTAGAAGAGAAAATGGCTACTCAGATCTTACAAATAACGTACACAAGTACTGACAGCGAATTGGCATCAACATAAATTCACAACCGCATTGATGCCTCAATAAAGGAATCAAATATGATTCAAAAATGTTATAATCTATGTGAAACTAAGGCATTTCTGGATCAGGTGGAAATAAATTTGTGGGGCCTTCATGAAAAAGTTGAATTATTCACCAAGCTTGGTTTGCCAAAGCCTTCTGACACATATGAGAAATACATTGGCAATACTCATTTTCAACAAAAATGGAGGAGAAGATGAGGAATGATCTGGAGCAGATTCCTCGAAATGTAGATGAGGCAAATGTTTTGGATTCAATCAAACCACTGATATCACTGAATGAATCATTGATTGTTACATTCCAGTCAATTTTAGCTATCAATTATGAATTGTCAACATAATTGTGAGTCAGATATAATAAATTGGAACAACTTCCAACTCCATCAAATCAACAGTGGAGCATGCTAAAAGAGCTAATTGGATGACCCACTTCCAGCATATCAACAAATACCAAGGGCCAGAAATGTAATTTGTAAATTTGTAAATTTGTTAATTTCAAATAGATATTGTATTTTATAAATTAGTAATACTTCTATGTATTAATTAATTGGAAAATCAATACAAAACTCAAACCCATTTTTGTTATCTAGGATTTGAAACAGACATGAAATTAGAAGAGAAAATGGCT
Organism: Cryptomeria japonica; assembly: GCF_030272615.1. NCBI lineage: Eukaryota > Viridiplantae > Streptophyta > Pinopsida > Cupressales > Cupressaceae > Cryptomeria > Cryptomeria japonica. The sequence continues at coordinate 446,570,247 of NC_081412.1, read as the reverse complement.
ACTCAGATCTTACAAATAATGTACACAAGTACTGATAGCGAATTGGCATCAACATAAATTCACAACCGCATTGATGCCTCAATAAAGGAATCAAATATGATTCAAAAATGTTATAATCTATGTGAAACTAAGGCATTTCTGGATCAGGTGGAAATAAATTTGTGGGGCCTTCATGAAAAAGTTGAATTATTCACCAAGCTTGGTTTGCCAAAGCCTTCTGACACATATGAGAAATACATTGGCAATACTCATTTTCAAAAAAAATGGAGGAGAAGATGAGGAATGATCTGGAGCAGATTCCTCGAAATGTAGATGAGGCAAATGTTTTGGATTCAATCAAACCACTGATATCACTGAATGAATCATTGATTGTTACATTCCAGTCAATTTTAGCTATCAATTATGAATTGACAACATAATGGCGAGTCTGATATAATAAATTTGAACAACTTCGAACTCCATCAAATCAACAGTGGAGCATGCTAAAAAAGCTAATTGGATGACCCACTTCCAGCATATCAACAATTACCAGGGGCTAGAAATGTAATTTGTAAATTTGTAAATTTGTTAATTTCAAATAGATATTGTATTTTATAAATTAGTAATACTTCTATGTATTAATTAATTGGAAAATCAATACAAAACTCAAACCCATTTTTGTTATCTAGGATTTGAAACAGACATGAAATTAGAAGAGAAAATGGCTACTCAGATCTTACAAATAACGTACACAAGTACTGATAGCGAATTGGCATCAACATAAATTCACAACCGCATTGATGCCTCAATAAAGGAATCAAATATGATTCAAAAATGTTATAATCTATGTGAAACTAAGGCATTTCTGGATCAGGTGGAAATAAATTTGTGGGGCCTTCATGAAAAAGTTGAATTATTCACCAAGCTTGGTTTGCCAAAGCCTTCTGACACATATGAGAAATACATTGGCAATACTCATTTTCAAAAAAAATGGAGGAGAAGATGAGGAATGATCTGGAGCAGATTCCTCAAAATGTAGATGAGGCAAATGTTTTGGATTCAATCAAACCACTGATATCACTGAATGAATCATTGATTGTTACATTCCAGTCAATTTTAGCTATCAATTATGAATTGTCAACATAATTGCGAGTCAGATATAATTCCAACTCCCTCAAATCAACAGTGGAGCATGCTAAAAAAGCTAATTGGATGACCCACTTCCAGCATATCAACAAATACCAGGGGCCAGAAATGTAATTTGTAAATTTGTAAATTTGTTAATTTGAAATAGATATTGTATTTTATAAATTAGTAATACTTCTATGTATTATTTAATTGGAAAATCAATACAAAACTCAAACCCATTTTTGTTATCTAGGATTTGAAACAGACATGAAATTAGAAGAGAAAATGGCTACTCAGATCTTACAAATAATGTACACAAGTAGTGATAGCGAATTGGCATCAACATAAATTCACAACCGCATTGATGCCTCAATAAAGGAATCAAATATGATTCAAAAATGTTATAATCTATGTGAAACTAAGGCATTTCTGGATCAGGTGGAAATAAATTTGTGGGGCCTTCATGAAAAAGTTGAATTATTCACCAAGCTTGGTTTGCCAAAGCCTTCTGACACATATGAGAAATACATTGGCAATACTCATTTTCAAAAAAAATGGAGGAGAAGATGAGGAATGATCTGGAGCAGATTCCTCGAAATGTAGATGAGGCAAATGTTTTGGATTCAATCAAACCACTGATATCACTGAATGAATCATTGATTGTTACATTCCAGTCAATTTTAGCTATCAATTATGAATTGTCAACATAATTGCGAGTCAGATATAATAAATTGGAACAACTTCCAACTCCCTCAAATCAACAATGGAGCATGCTAAAAAAGCTAATTGGATGACCCACTTCCAGCATATCAACAATTACCAGGGGCCAGAAATGTAATTTGTAAATTTGTAAATTTGTTAATTTGAAATAGATATTGTATTTTATAAATTAGTAATACTTCTATGTATTATTTAATTGGAAAATCAATACAAAACTCAAACCCATTTTTGTTATCTAGGATTTGAAACAGACATGAAATTAGAAGAGAAAATGGCTACTCAGATCTTACAAATAACGTACACAAGTAGTGATAGCGAATTGGCATCAACATAAATTCACAACCGCATTGATGCCTCAATAAAGGAATCAAATATGATTCAAAAATGTCATAATCTATGTGAAACTAAGGCATTTCTGGATCAGGTGGAAATAAATTTGTGGGGCCTTCATGAAAAAGTTGAATTATTCACCAAGCTTGGTTTGCCAAAGCCTTCTGACACATATGAGAAATACATTGGCAATACTCATTTTCAAAAAAAATGGAGGAGAAGATGAGGAATGATCTGGAGCAGATTCCTCGAAATGTAGATGAGGCAAATGTTTTGGATTCAATCAAACCACTGATATCACTGAATGAATCATTGATTGTTACATTCCAGTCAATTTTAGCTATCAATTATGAATTGTCAACATAATTGCGAGTCAGATATAATAAATTTGAACAACTTCGAACTCCATCAAATCAACAGTGGAGCATGCTAAAAAAGCTAATTGGATGACCCACTTCCAGCATATCAACAATTACCAGGGGCGAGAAATGTAATTTGTAAATTTGTAAATTTGTTAATTTCAAATAGATATTGTATTTTATAAATTAGTAATACTTCTATGTATTAATTAATTGGAAAATCAATACAAAACTCAAACCCATTTTTGTTATCTAGGATTTGAAACAGACATGAAATTAGAAGAGAAAATGGCTACTCAGATCTTACAAATAACGTACACAAGTAGTGATAGCGAATTGGCATCAACATAAATTCACAACCGCATTGATGCCTCAATAAAGGAATCAAATATGATTCAAAAATGTTATAATCTATGTGAAACTAAGGCATTTCTGGATCAGGTGGAAATAAATTTGTGGGGCCTTCATGAAAAAGTTGAATTATTCACCAAGCTTGGTTTGCCAAAGCCTTCTGACACATATGAGAAATACATTGGCAATACTCATTTTCAAAAAAAATGGAGGAGAAGATGAGGAATGATCTGGAGCAGATTCCTCGAAATGTAGATGAGGCAAATGTTTTGGATTCAATCAAACCACTGATATCACTGAATGAATCATTGATTGTTACATTCCAGTCAATTTTAGCTATCAATTATGAATTGTCAACATAATTGCGAGTCGGATATAATAAATTTGAACAACTTCGAACTCCCTCAAATCAACAATGGAGCATGCTAAAAAAGCTAATTGGATGACCCACTTCCAGCATATCAACAATTACCAGGGGCCGGAAATGTAATTTGTAAATTTGTAAATTTGTTAATTTCAAATAGATATTGTATTTTATAAATTAGTAATACTTCTATGTATTATTTAATTGGAAAATCAATACAAAACTCAAACCCATTTTTGTTATCTAGGATTTGAAACAGACATGAAATTAGAAGAGAAAATGGCTACTCAGATCTTACAAATAATGTACACAAGTAGTGATAGCGAATTGGCATCAACATAAATTCACAACCGCATTGATGCCTCAATAAAGGAATCAAATATGATTCAAAAATGTTATAATCTATGTGAAACTAAGGCAGTTCTGGATCAGGTGGAAATAAATTTGTGGGGCCTTCATGAAAAATTTGAATTATTCACCAAGCTTGGTTTGCCAAAGCCTTCTGACACATATGAGAAATACATTGGCAATACTCATTTTCAAAAAAAATGGAGGAGAAGATGAGGAATGATCTGGAGCAGATTCCTCGAAATGTAGATGAGGCAAATGTTTTGGATTCAATCAAACCACTGATATCACTGAATGAATCATTGATTGTTACATTCCAGTCAATTTTAGCTATCAATTATGAATTGTCAACATAATGGCGAGTCAGATATAATAAATTTGAACAACTTCGAACTCCATCAAATCAACAGTGGAGCATGCTAAAAAAGCTAATTGGATGACCCACTTCCAGCATATCAACAATTACCAGGGGCCAGAAATGTAATTTGTAAATTTGTAAATTTGTTAATTTCAAATAGATATTGTATTTTATAAATTAGTAATACTTCTATGTATTAATTAATTGGAAAATCAATACAAAACTCAAACCCATTTTTGTTATCTAGGATTTGAAACAGACATGAAATTAGAAGAGAAAATGGCTACTCAGATCTTACAAATAATGTACACAAGTAGTGATAGCGAATTGGCATCAACATAAATTCACAACCGCATTGATGCCTCAATAAAGGAATCAAATATGATTCAAAAATGTTATAATCTATGTGAAACTAAGGCATTTCTGGATCAGGTGGAAATAAATTTGTGGGGCCTTCATGAAAAAGTTGAATTATTCACCAAGCTTGGTTTGCCAAAGCCTTCTGACACATATGAGAAATACATTGGCAATACTCATTTTCAACAAAAATGGAGGAGAAGATGAGGAATGATCTGGAGCAGATTCCTCGAAATGTAGATGAGGCAAATGTTTTGGATTCAATCAAACCACTGATATCACTGAATGAATCATTGATTGTTACATTCCAGTCAATTTTAGCTATCAATTATGAATTGTCAACATAATTGCGAGTCAGATATAATAAATTTGAACAACTTCCAACTCCCTCAAATCAACAATGGAGCATGCTAAAAAAGCTAATTGGATGACCCACTTCCAGCATATCAACAATTACCAGGGGCCAGAAATGTAATTTGTAAATTTGTAAATTTCTTAATTTGAAATAGATATTGTATTTTATAAATTAGTAATACTTCTATGTATTATTTAATTGGAAAATCAATACAAAACTCAAACCCATTTTTGTTATCTAGGATTTGAAACAGACATGAAATTAGAAGAGAAAATGGCTACTCAGATCTTACAAATAATGTACACAAGTAGTGATAGCGAATTGGCATCAACATAAATTCACAACCGCATTGATGCCTCAATAAAGGAATCAAATATGATTCAAAAATGTTATAATCTATGTGAAACTAAGGCATTTCTGGATCAGGTGGAAATAAATTTGTGGGGCCTTCATGAAAAAGTTGAATTATTCACCAAGCTTGGTTTGCCAAAGCCTTCTGACACATATGAGAAATACATTGGCAATACTCATTTTCAAAAAAAATGGAGGAGAAGATGAGGAATGATCTGGAGCAGATTCCTCGAAATGTAGATGAGGCAAATGTTTTGGATTCAATCAAACCACTGATATCACTGAATGAATCATTGATTGTTACATTCCAGTCAATTTTAGCTATCAATTATGAATTGTCAACATAATTGCGAGTCGGATATAATAAATTTGAACAACTTCGAACTCCATCAAATCAACAGTGGAGCATGCTAAAAAAGCTAATTGGATGACCCACTTCCAGCATATCAACAATTACCAGGGGCCAGAAATGTAATTTGTAAATTTGTAAATTTGTTAATTTCAAATAGATATTGTATTTTATAAATTAGTAATACTTCTATGTATTAATTAATTGGAAAATCAATACAAAACTCAAACCCATTTTTGTTATCTAGGATTTGAAACAGACATGAAATTAGAAGAGAAAATGGCTACTCAGATCTTACAAATAATGTACACAAGTAGTGATAGCGAATTGGCATCAACATAAATTCACAACCGCATTGATGCCTCAATAAAGGAATCAAATATGATTCAAAAATGTTATAATCTATATGAAACTAAGGCATTTCTGGATCAGGTGGAAATAAATTTGTGGGGCCTTCATGAAAAAGTTGAATTATTCACCAAGCTTGGTTTGCCAAAGCCTTCTGACACATATGAGAAATACATTGGCAATACTCATTTTCAAAAAAAATGGAGGAGAAGATGAGGAATGATCTGGAGCAGATTCCTCGAAATGTAGATGAGGCAAATGTTTTGGATTCAATCAAACCACTGATATCACTGAATGAATCATTGATTGTTACATTCCAGTCAATTTTAGCTATCAATTATGAACTGTCAACATAATTGCGAGTCGGATATAATAAATTGGAACAACTTCCAACTCCATCAAATCAATAGTGGAGCATGCTAAAAAGGCTAATTGGATGACCCACTTCCAGCATATCAACAATTACCAGGGGCCAGAAATGTAATTTGTAAATTTGTAAATTTGTTAATTTCAAATAGATATTGTATTTTATAAATTAGTAATACTTCTATGTATTAATTAATTGGAAAATCAATACAAAACTCAAACCCATTTTTGTTATCTAGGATTTGAAACAGACATGAAATTAGAAGAGAAAATGGCTACTCAGATCTTACAAATAATGTACACAAGTAGTGATAGCGAATTGGCATCAACATAAATTCACAACCGCATTGATGCCTCAATAAAGGAATCAAATATGATTCAAAAATGTTATAATCTATGTGAAACTAAGGCATTTCTGGATCAGGTGGAAATAAATTTGTGGGGCCTTCATGAAAAAGTTGAATTATTCACCAAGCTTGGTTTGCCAAAGCCTTCTGACACATATGAGAAATACATTGGCAATACTCATTTTCAAAAAAAATGGAGGAGAAGATGAGGAATGATCTGGAGCAGATTCCTCGAAATGTAGATGAGGCAAATGTTTTGGATTCAATCAAACCACTGATATCACTGAATGAATCATTGATTGTTACATTCCAGTCAATTTTAGCTATCAATTATGAACTGTCAACATAATTGCGAGTCGGATATAATAAATTTGAACAACTTCGAACTCCATCAAATCAACAGTGGAGCATGCTAAAAAAGCTAATTGGATGACCCACTTCCAGCATATCAACAATTACCAGGGGCCAGAAATGTAATTTGTAAATTTGTAAATTTGTTAATTTCAAATAGATATTGTATTTTATAAATTAGTAATACTTCTATGTATTAATTAATTGGAAAATCAATACAAAACTCAAACCCATTTTTGTTATCTAGGATTTGAAACAGACATGAAATTAGAAGAGAAAATGGCTACTCAGATCTTACAAATAATGTACACAAGTAGTGATAGCGAATTGGCATCAACATAAATTCACAACCGCATTGATGCCTCAATAAAGGAATCAAATATGATTCAAAAATGTTATAATCTATGTGAAACTAAGGCATTTCTGGATCAGGTGGAAATAAATTTGTGGGGCCTTCATGAAAAAGTTGAATTATTCACCAAGCTTGGTTTGCCAAAGCCTTCTGACACATATGAGAAATAAATTGGCAATACTCATTTTCAAAAAAAATGGAGGAGAAGATGAGGAATGATCTGGAGCAGATTCCTCGAAATGTAGATGAGGCAAATGTTTTGGATTCAATCAAACCACTGATATCACTAAATGAATCATTGATTGTTACATTCCAGTCAATTTTAGCTATCAATTATGAATTGTCAACATAATTGCGAGTCGGATATAATAAATTTGAACAACTTCCAACTCCCTCAAATCAACAATGGAGCATGCTAAAAAAGCTAATTGGATGACCCACTTCCAGCATATCAACAATTACCAGGGGCCAGAAATGTAATTTGTAAATTTGTAAATTTATTAATTTGAAATAGATATTGTATTTTATAAATTAGTAATACTTCTATGTATTAATTAATTGGAAAATCAATACAAAACTCAAACCCATTTTTGTTATCTAGGATTTGAAACAGACATGAAATTAGAAGAGAAAATGGCTACTCAGATCTTACAAATAATGTACACAAGTAGTGATAGCGAATTGGCATCAACATAAATTCACAACCGCATTGATGCCTCAATAAAGGAATCAAATATGATTCAAAAATGTTATAATCTATGTGAAACTAAGGCATTTCTGGATCAGGTGGAAATAAATTTGTGGGGCCTTCATGAAAAAGTTGAATTATTCACCAAGCTTGGTTTGCCAAAGCCTTCTGACACATATGAGAAATACATTGGCAATACTCATTTTCAAAAAAAATGGAGGAGAAGATGAGGAATGATCTGGAGCAGATTCCTCGAAATGTAGATGAGGCAAATGTTTTGGATTCAATCAAACCACTGATATCACTGAATGAATCATTGATTGTTACATTCCAGTCAATTTTAGCTATCAATTATGAATTGTCAACATAATGGCGAGTCGGATATAATAAATTTGAACAACTTCCAACTCCATCAAATCAACAGTGGAGCATGCTAAAAAAGCTAATTGGATGACCCACTTCCAGCATATCAACAATTACCAGGGGCCAGAAATGTAATTTGTAAATTTGTAAATTTTTTAGTTTCAAATAGATATTGTATTTTATAAATTAGTAATACTTCTATGTATTAATTAATTGGAAAATCAATACAAAACTCAAACCCATTTTTGTTATCTAGGATTTGAAACAGACATGAAATTAGAAGAGAAAATGGCTACTCAGATCTTACAAATAATGTACACAACTAGTGATAGCGAATTGGCATCAACATAAATTCACAACCGCATTGATGCCTCAATAAAGGAATCAAATATGATTCAAAAATGTTATAATCTATGTGAAACTAAGGCATTTCTGGATCAGGTGGAAATAAATTTGTGGGGCCTTCATGAAAAAGTTGAATTATTCACCAAGCTTGGTTTGCCAAAGCCTTCTGACACATATGAGAAATACATTGGCAATACTCATTTTCAAAAAAAATGGAGGAGAAGATGAGGAATGATCTGGAGCAGATTCCTCGAAATGTAGATGAGGCAAATGTTTTGGATTCAATCAAACCACTGATATCACTGAATGAATCATTGATTGTTACATTCCAGTCAATTTTAGCTATCAATTATGAATTGTCAACATAATTGCGAGTCAGATATAATAAATTTGAACAACTTCCAACTCCCTCAAATCAACAATGGAGCATGCTAAAAAAGCTAATTGGATGACCCACTTCCAGCATATCAACAATTACCAGGGGCCAGAAATGTAATTTGTAAATTTGTAAATTTCTTAATTTGAAATAGATATTGTATTTTATAAATTAGTAATACTTCTATGTATTATTTAATTGGAAAATCAATACAAAACTCAAACCCATTTTTGTTATCTAGGATTTGAAACAGACATGAAATTAGAAGAGAAAATGGCTACTCAGATCTTACAAATAATGTACACAAGTAGTGATAGCGAATTGGCATCAACATAAATTCACAACCGCATTGATGCCTCAATAAAGGAATCAAATATGATTCAAAAATGTTATAATCTATGTGAAACTAAGGCATTTCTGGATCAGGTGGAAATAAATTTGTGGGGCCTTCATGAAAAAGTTGAATTATTCACCAAGCTTGGTTTGCCAAAGCCTTCTGACACATATGAGAAATACATTGGCAATACTCATTTTCAAAAAAAATGGAGGAGAAGATGAGGAATGATCTGGAGCAAATTCCTCGAAATGTAGATGAGGCAAATGTTTTGGATTCAATCAAACCACTGATATCACTGAATGAATCATTGATTGTTACATTCCAGTCAATTTTAGCTATCAATTATGAATTGTCAACATAATTGCGAGTCGGATATAATAAATTTGAACAACTTCCAACTCCATCAAATCAACAGTGGAGCATGCTAAAAAAGCTAATTGGATGACCCACTTCCAGCATATCAACAATTACGAGGGGCCAGAAATGTAATTTGTAAATTTGTAAATTTGTTAATTTCAAATAGATATTGTATTTTATAAATTAGTAATACTTCTATGTATTAATTAATTGGAAAATCAATACAAAACTCAAACCCATTTTTGTTATCTAGCATATCAACAATTACCAGGGGCCAGAAATGTAATTTGTAAATTTGTAAATTTGTTAATTTGAAATAGATATTGTACTATGTAAATTAGAAATACTTCTATGTATTCATTAATTGGAAAATCAATACACTGATACAAAAGTGAGACACATTTTTGGGTTGGTTATATTCTGATCCAAGCATGAGAACAAATAATAATTTATGCTATTGCTTTTATGAAAATATAATTACATATGTAACAATGTTGTTCGCTTTCAAACATAAAATTACATTTACAATTACAATGGAGGAAAATTTTGTTTTGTTCCAAATTCTCTCTAGGCTTCAAGCGGGAAAAATTGATTGATCGTTGTCATATGATCAATGTAACTCGCATTCTTCCAGTAGCTTAATTAAGAAGACACGAAAATACTCATCAAATTTGAAATGGAACATCAAATTTTGCATGATCAAGCAAAACTTTTAGAAATTTAACTTGACGAGACCAACTTTTTTGGAAGCATAGCAATCTCACTCATGCTTCTTCATGGACTTTGATTGCATCTCTCAATGATTTATAACACTCCCAAAAATTTGTAGCACTGCCAATGACATTGGATGTCATGTGGTTTAGCGGTTTTGTAATCATCTCACTTAAAACATATTGATTTGACACCAGAGACACGAATTGAGAAGGGTGTGACAATGACAACAACTTATTATACTCCACAATAAAATCGCTTTTTTTTCTCGATCATTTATTGTCCATTTTTTAGCTTCTTTGCTCCTTTTGAGCTCTTCTTTCGAACTTGCTACTTCATCCCTAAGTGTCATTAACTCCCGAACTGAATTTGAAGCATCTGATGACAATGGTTGAGAAGATGAAGAAGGAAGAGAACTAAAAGTAGCACTAGAACTAGCATATGGAGAAGGGAGGAGTGAAACAACATTTTTATTCTCCTCAAGCAATTCACTGACTCTTTTCTCTCCATCATCTAATGGCTGAAAAGACAAAGGAGCAGAAGAAGTAGAACTAGTGTATGGAGAAGGGAGGAGTGACACCACCTTATAATATTCTATAAGCAATTTTTCATTGACAATTTTCAACTTACTAAAATAATCTTGTAGCTTGTCAAAAACTTCTTGATTGTACACTACTTGCATTTTAGATGTGTCACTCGATCTTGTAACAACCAAGTTGCCAATAAGATCTCCTACCTTCTTTATAAACTTATGATTATTCTCATTAGGAAATATTTACCACACTGATAGTGCCTTATATTGAGAGCTACAACCTCATCCAAAATACAACTCCTGAGCCTTATCTTTAGTTGGTAAAGCTGAGAAGTCTGAAGATTCCCTTCTTATGAAATCCAATATAATTACAGAATAGAGGTCCCATCCTTCTAGTAACAAACATCCACTATTCCTTACAATATGCCTTGCCTCCTTGGGGGTCATCTTCGATATATAAAAATTAATTTCCTCTAAGTCTATAAATCGATCATTAACTTCTTGGTTCCCCGATGCCAACCTTTCTCTAACCATGATAGAAAATTGCTCCTCTTTGTTATTCAAGACAAAGACCCTAAATTCCAGGGACTACATAAACTTATCATCATATATGAATGTAGAGCATGTCAATTCTTTGGCATCGTCTGCTTCCTCTCCTCTTGTTTCAAAATTTATGATCATTTTATCATGACGCCTGTCCTCCAAATCAGTTTGTGCCCCTTTGTATGTTGTGTCAAACTTTATCATTTTTTCATCTGTCATTTGTAGATTAACCCATATCTCTCTTCTCCTCTGAACCTCTACATCAAAAGTAGCATTTCTGATTAAGTCCTCAATCTGATCCTATTCGTGATTGAGGCCTTTCAATTCAACCCCAACCCTAGTGTGTTGAATAAAGTTTTATGTATCACAATTTCTAATTTTTCAAAAGCCATCTAATATGGTAGTAACTTCAAATATACCAAGTCTAATCATTCTTTTCCCATGATCTCAAAATCAAAGAAATGGATTTGGTGGGATGAAGGAGCCCTTCTTGTTATCTCTTAAATGAAACTTGTCAGATTCATTCAACTACCAAATGATTTCTAAAAAAGAAATTCTATCTGGTAAATATCTAGGCAAAATATGGGGTTTAACTGGTGCATTGTAAACTCTGATGACATTGTACCAAGGGTAGAAAAACTAGTCTCCCCAATTATGATTCACTTCTACCTCAAGCTCTTACTCAAGGGGCCTCAAAAATCTCCTCACCCTATCAGATAATCTACAATTGATCGGCCAACCCAAATTTTGCATCACAATATCGACAAAGAATTCCTCAAATATGACATAATTGAAATTCTCACAATGCATGTCCTATAAGTACATTCATTCTTGGATCGGAAAACTCTTACTTTGATTATCTACCTTTCTCAACTTCAGCTCTGCCCCCCACTCCCAAGCCTTACTTCCACAATACAAAAGAATGTGGCACAATAAATAATACCACCTAAAATGAACAATAGGGCTTCCCTGCTTGATATCTAGAAGGGCTTTGTGAATGCCATTAGAAATGAATGAGGCAAAGTCAAAAAAGGTGTTGGTATATGTGTGTTGAATATCAACGGTCAACATCATGAGATGCACAGGCATCTTGGTTTGTACATTGATTCCAAACACTTGGAAAATTGTAAAGTAGGCGTTTATAAAATAATTCCCAAAAATTTGATAATTAAAGGGCTTGACACCTGTCCTCCAAAATGAAATAGGATTCCCTTCTTCTCCCTTCTATGTAATGGAAGCCATTTTACCTTGAAGCTACCTTTGTCCTCCTTGTATTCCCTCCCCAGAGATAGAAAGTCAATAGACATGTCGGCATTAGGGTTTAACATAAATATTTCACAAATAGATCCCATGTCAACCCTGGCCAACAAAACACCTTTTTGCGTGTAGATAGACCTGGTGTCTTGATTATAGCTTTTTGCCACTGCTCTAATTAGGTCTACATTAACAAAAACATTTGGGATGACAAAATTTCCCAAATCCAATCTCCATGCATTGTTCATTGGTATTGGGGCTCTACTCGTTTCCTGAGACTACATGAACAATTTCCTTCCACAAATTGGGACATAAAAATCCCTACTAGATGTTGCCCTATCCAGAATTCTATCAAATACAATACCCATACCCTGATCATTCTTTCCATGTTTCGATGAGTTGGGCAATTGAGCAATAATATCTTCATCCAAGGCCCTCTTATTATTATCTCTTTTTGAATTTTGACCCATCTTAGTAAAAAATGGGGTTTTAAGAAAATGCAGAAACTAGGCTTCCTAAGGAAATTGAATAATCAAAATTTATTTACACAATTTAATGAATCTTTAGCCTTCAGACTACACAATTTTAAGAACTAAGCCATAGAAAACTGAGAAGACCCTTTAGTAGCTAGAAACAAATAAACCCTGTGCAAAATCAAACCCTTGTAGTTACGAGTTACCTGTAAATTTGTAATTGGTCACATTGCTTCAATTACCATGTACACTCACTCTTCTTAGTTATTAGGATTTTGACTAGTAATATCAACAAATATGACCATTAACGTGCGAAGCAACAACCTACAAATAAGTTATTCTTCATAGCTTTGAAATTGGACCATTTTAGCTTCATCGACATCCCATATTGTTAATATGACCCACCATATGAATATGTAATAGAGTAAAGCAATGTGATCCGATGGAAAAAAAAAAATTAAAAATTATTCTTAATGAACTTTAAAAAGCCTTGCTCCAAGCTAGGGTCCACTGTGACATGTGTATCAATCCTGATTACGCTTTGTACAAATTTTGGTTTGTTGGAACTTAGGCCCGGAATTGGACCTAAAGGCTGGTCCCACATGTGAAAGGACATCAAACACTCATGACTCAACCAGTTATAATTCATCACTAAGGCTCTCACAATATAATAGAAAGATGACATTTGTCTCAATTCCTATAGATGTGGCGTATGGGCCCCACCAAGGATGACGATGCACACTTGGCCTAATAAACGAACTTTCATAATTATAAAGTTGCGATATAAAAACCTTGCAATAGATGATAAACATATTAAAAAATAAAAGCATATTAATTCACAAATTGTGTAATATGACCCATCATATGAATATTCGATAGACTAAAGCAATTTGATCCGATGAAAATAAAAAATTTTAAAAAATGTTTTAATGAATTTTAAAAATCCTTACTCTAAGCTAGCATCCACTTTGACACATGTCTCAATTCTGGTTACGCTTTGTACAAATTTTGTTTTGTTAGAACTTAGGCCCAGAATTGGACCTAAAGGCTGGTCCCACATGAGAAAGGACATCCATGGCTCACGGCTCAACCAATTATAATTGATCGCTAAGGCTCTCACGATACAATAGAAAGATGGCATTTGTCTCAGTTCTTGCAGATGTGGCGTATGGGCCCCATCGAGGATGATGATGCACAATTGGACTAATAAATGAGATTTCATAATTATAAATTTGTGATATAAAAACCTTGTGATAGATGATAATTTTTTTAAAAAATAGAAGCATAGTAATTGAAAAATTGTGTAATATGACCCACCATATGAATACGTGATAGACTAAAGCAATGTCATTCGATGGACATAAAAATTGGAATTTTTTTTTAATGAACTTTAAAAATCCTCTCTGAGTTGGGGCCAACCTTGACACGCATCTCAATTCTGGTTACGCTTTGTACGAATTTCATTTTGTCATAACTTAAGCCTGAAATTGGACCTAAAGGCTGGCCCCACATGAGAAAGGCATCCAACGCTCATGGCTTAAACAATTATAATTCATCTCTAGGTCTCTCACGATACAATAGAAAGTTGACATTTGTCTCAATTTTTGCAGATGCATTGTATAGGCCCCACCGAGGATGACGATGCACACATTGTTGGCATTATGTGAACCGGTATGAGGACATAATGACATTGTATGTTGTCATTGATGTCAATATGTTGAAGAGGTGTGAACCGGCATATGTGTGAACCGGTATAACACTGTGAACCGGCATTTGTGCCAAAGTGAAGTGGTGTGCTTGTTCAAGATGAACTGACATATGGTTATGGGAACCGGCACATGGAAGCATTGTATGACTATCGGTTGGTAGTCTCAACTTCAGGGTTTCCGGTTGAAGTGCTTCAAGCCTGTAAGGCTCAACTAGTGATCTTTGTGTGATGAGTCAATAGTATAACAGAGAATAGATCGTGTTGCCACGTAAGCCCTATGCGCATGAAGGATCTTCCATGAAGAAGACTATCCCTATCCACCTTGGGAATGTACGAAGTTTGTTAAATGGTGATAACGCGTGATGGGTTATCAGCCACCATGAAATCGGTGGATAATGGACGATGGAGAATGTCTTGAGATCGATTCAAGATTGTTGCATTTAATGTAGTATGTTCCAACAGTCAGGATTGAACCGTTTGAATTGCTTAACCTAACAGGTTTAGGGTTTAGGGTTTTTGCTACCGACCTGTCTATTTCCTATTAGGTCAATGTTGTGTTTCTTTCAAAAGTTGTTGGCAAAAGTTGTATGTGTGTATCCAAGGGAAGAGATACGTGATTCTTGCTAGACCAAAGGAGAGAGGAGATACCTACAAAGTGAATGTGCAGAAGGTGAAGAGGAGCCAAAATGGATCTGCATTAGCATTTAGTGCTGCTACCAGATCATTGTAATTCCTGATGATCTTTAACCACTTCAGTTGTTGTGAAATCCCTTAACAGAGTAGCCTTAACCGACTTGATACAAATCCCTTAACAGGGTAACTCGAAGTTATTGAGTTCTGAGAAGCTATAGAGCTTTGGAGATCCTTTAGCTATTAAGTTCTTGAAATCCTCTAACAAGGTAACCCTAATTGGGTATTGTAGCCATCCCTTAACCGGGTGATCCCTAACAGGATTGGTTCCTAGCAGAACCTATTGTAATGTCTTTAACCGGACAAGGCTCCTAACATAGCGGACTTCTAAAGAGTTCAAAAAGCAGCTTGTGGGTATTCATCCCCACCATGGTTTTTCCAAGTTGGGTTTCCACGTGAAAATATGTGTGTCATGTGTGATGCTTTTATCTTGTGATGCTTTGTTATTGCCTGTTAAGCTTATGATGGTTCAATGTTTTATGCCTATCTATAAAACATATTGAACTAACTATTGTGAAGATCTGATGATAGTTTACCTGTTCATGCATGAGGGTGTAATGGTACTATAGTATTGAGCTAAGAGGATAGCTAAGAGAGTAACTGGTTTATGATTGTTTTAGTTGTTCTAGGTCTTACTAGTTGCACTCTATTTCAACCAATGTCACTATTTGCCAATCATTTGGAGTATTTGTTGTAAAACTGATTTTGGACTGTATTTTTGCCTATACTGATTCACCCCCTTCTCAGTACCGGTTTGGTACTATCCATTCATCATTGAGTTATCAATTGGTATGAGAGCCCTCTAGGTCCTCTGTGTTGTAAGCTTAACCACTTGAGGTAAAGATCCCAGTCAAATAATGAAGAGGGAAGGTCCAAAGTTTAACAGGGAAAATTTTGATATATGGAAAGATAGGATGAAGATATTCATCAGAAGCATGGGTGCTCAACACTGGAGTTATGTTGAGAATGTCTATGTTGTCCCTACCGGTACTCTCACCGATGACCAAAAGAGAGAGATACAAGAAAATGGGCAAGTCATGGAAGCCCTTACTAGTAGTCTATCTAACATTGAGTTTATTGATGTTCAAAACAAGGTAAATCCCAAAGAGGTATGGGATGCTCTTGAAAATATCTATGGTGGTGATGAACATTTAAAACAGGCTAAGGAAGAAAGCCTGAGAGGGAAGTTTGAAGCTATGTGGATGGTTAAAGGTGAGACCATTCTGCAGTATGGAATAAGAATCAAAACAGTTGTTGGAGAAATCAAGAGTGCAGGTGGTAAAATAGAAGATTCCACTATGGTAAGCAAAGTCTTGAGATCCCTATTGTCGGTCTATGCAATAAGGGTTGCTGCTATTCAGGAGTTGAGATCAATAGACAAGACTAAGGTATCCTTGGACTCCATCATAGCCAATTTGATAGCCTATGAGCTAAATAGTTTTGATGGTAGTGTTCAAAAGACTGAATCATCTTTTAAAGCCTCTGCTATACCATCCAGAAAAGGAAAAGAAGCTAGCACTAGTGGTGAACCTAGATAGAGCAGAGAAATGGATGATGAGGAGATTCTGATGGCATTTGAAGCTCTCCTTGCCAGGAAGCTTCCTAAAGGAACTGGTAAATACAAAGGTAAGCTACCTTTGAAATGCTTTACTTGTAACCAGATAGGACATATTGCTATAAACTATCCTAATGGCGATAACAAGGACAAACCAGAAAGGTTCAGGAAATTCAAAGGAGGAAACCAGAGAAACTATTTTTTGGCAGTTGATGAATGTGTCACAGATGAAGAATCAGAGGATGAAGAAAATGAAGATATTGTTTTTGTTGTTGTCAAAGAAGATGTGTCAGATAAGAAGGCTCTTGTCTCCCAGTTTGATAATTCCAATGAGTGGATCATTGATAGTGGCTGTTCTCACCATATGACTGGTGACCGGAGCAAGTTTCTATCCTTGGAGGAGTATGATGGAGGTGTGGTTCGCTTTGGCAATGATGCACCATGCATGAAAAGGTAGAGGGTCCATCTCACTGAATGGAAAGAGCAGTGCTAACAATGTGTACTGGGTTGATGGTCTCAGACACAACCTTCTAAGTGTTGCCCAGCTGAATGAGAGTGGCCTCACTCTGGAATTCAAGAATGGAGTTTGCAGAATCAAAGGAAAAGATGGTGAATTGGTGGCCACTGGCATGCAGACCAAAGGTAACCTATTTCATCTGAATGCAAATATAAGTACATGTCTTATGGCTAAGTTTGATGATAGCTGGATATGGCATAGGAGACTGTGCCATGTAAACTTTGATAACATTGTGAAGGCTAGTAAGATCAAGGCAATTAGAGGGTTGCCGGTGCTAAGCAAACAAGATAATACCTTGTAGAGAGTGTCAATTGGGGAAAATGTCTTCCTCAACCTTTAAAGGTAAATCTTTCACTGCTGACAACTTGCTTGATCTTGTGCATACTGATTTGTGTGGTCCTATGAAAACTAGAAGCGTGCAGGGTGATAGGTACTTCATGATTCTCACTGATGACTGCTCAAGAATGATGTGGGTCACATTCTTGAAAGATAAGTCTCAAGCCTTTGTGAAGTTCAAAGCTTTTAGAGCATTAGTGGAGAAGGAAAAAGGTAAAAGGATCAAGTGTCTCAGAACTGATCAAGGAGGGGAATTCACTTACGGTGAATTCAACAAGTATTGTGAAGAATTTGGCATCAAAAGGAAACTGTCTGCCCCCCGGACTCCACAGCAGAATGGCCTAGAAGAGAGGAATAACCAAACTGTGGTTGAAGCAGCTAGAACCATGTTGATTCAAGGAAAGGTAGCTCACACCTTTTGGAGAGAAGCGGTGAGCACTGCAGTCTACACAATGAACCGGGTACTCATCAAGAAAGGTAAGGACAAAACTCCTTATGAGTATTGGACCAGTAAGACACCTGTGGTTAGCTACTTTAGGGTATTTGATAGCAAATGTTACATCAAGAGGAGTGAACATCAGGGAAAATTTGAAGCTAAATGCAATAAGGGAATATTCCTAGGATATTCCACCAAGAGTAAAGCTCTCAAGTGTTACAACAATAGGACTTAGAGAATTATGGAAAGTATCAATGTAAGAGTTGATGAATCCTTTGAGAAAACTGAGGAAACTGGCAATGAGCAAGTTGTAAATGAATTGGTTGCAACCTTCTGGGAACCGGTTGTAAGTCAACCAAGTACCAGTAACAATGTTCCTAAACCGGTGAATGCTGATACGGATGAAGATGAGGATGAAGAAGAAAAGCAAGAAGAAACAGTCAAGACCATTCCTAGGTATGTCAAGCTAAATCATGATCCCAAGCAGATCATAGGAGATAAGGATGAAGAATCCTTACAAGAAGAAAGATCAGAGAAAACTCATGTATGATCTCTGAATTTGAGCCTAAATCATTCAAAGAGGCTCATAAAGATGAAGACTGGATCAAGGCAATGGAAGAGGAACTTGACCAGATAGAGAAAAATGGTACATGGTCCTTGGTACCCAGACCAGAGCATAAAAATGTCATTGGCACCAAATGGGTGTTCAAAAACAAGCTGAATGAGGATGGCACAGTGATTAGGAATAAAGCCAGATTGGTGTGCAAAGGATATGCTCAAGAAGAAGGAGAAGACTATGGAGAAACCTTTGCTCCTGTAGCCAGATTAGAAGGAGTTCGTATGCTTCTTGCATATGCAGCTTTTAAAGGCTTCAAAGTATATCAAATGGATGTAAAATTTGCATTCCTAAATGGTGTACTTGAAGAGGAGGTGTATATTGAGAAACCAGATGGGTTTTCCCTATCTAAAGACAGTGACATGGTATGTAGGCTACATAAAGCTTTATATGGTCTAAAGCAAGCACCTAGGGTATGGTATGAACACCTACATTCCCATCTTGTGAAGAGTGGATTTGAGAGAACAAGTGAAGATAGCAATATCTACTTGAAGTCTGAAGGAGATTAGATCCTGATCTGTGAGGTTTTTGTTGATGACATTATCTTTGGTGGAGATGACAAGATGAGTCATGAGTTTGCTGATGAGATGAAGAAAGAGTTTGAGATGTCACTCATAGGGGAGATTAAGTTCTTCATTGGACTTCAAATCCAGCAGATGAAAGATGGAATCTTTATCACTCAGTCCAAATATGTCAAAGAGGTGTTGAAGACCTTTGGCATGGAAGATAGCAAACCAGTTGGTACACCGATGGTGATCGGTTGCAAATTGTCAAAAGAGGATGATTTTGCACTGGTTGATGAGAAGGAATATCAATCAATGATTGGTAAGTTGCATTATGTAGTGCATAGCAGACCGGATATTGCACATGCAGTTGGCATTACTGCAAGTTCCAGAAAAGTCCAAGAGAATCCCACTTGGTTGCAGTTAAGTGAATTCTTAGGTATCTGAAGGGAACAATTGACTATGGATTGTGGTACCCATACAACAATGATTTCATTCTGAAAGTATTCATAGATGCTGATTGGGCAGGTAATGTGGATGATTGGAAAAGCACAACCGGTGGTGCATACTTTCTCGGTGGTAGATTGGTCTCATGGATGAGTAAAAAGCAGATTTGTATCTCTTAGTCTACAGCGAAAGAGGAGTATGTTGCAGCTTTCATGAACTATACTCAGACAATCTGGATGAAGCATGTTTTAAATGGCTTCAAAATCCCTATATCTGAACCGGTAAGTATATTCTGTGATAACACAAGTGCTATCAATATTTCAAAGAATTTGGTTTTACATTCTAGAACCAAGCATTTTGAGCTTAAGTATCATTTCTTGAGGGAAAAGGTTCAGAATAAAGAGATTGCACTGGAACATGTTTCCAGTAAGGAGTAGTTAGTAGACATATTCACCAAGCCTCTCCCAAAGGCTACATTTTTGCATTTAAGAGGTGAATTGGGGGTATTGCCCCTTCAGGAGGTGAACTAAAAGTATTTGTTCCACATCAATTAGGTATTGCATAGTCAAATTTTTGTTGATTGATGTGTTGAAGGATGCTACTCCTCAAGGGGAGCAACATAATGGAACAGGGATGCTTGTGCCTCCACTTTGGCATTGTTGTCAAAGGGGGAGAAGATGTCAAGCGGAGAAGATATCTCTATATATTAGGGGAGAAAATGTGAAGCGGAGAGATATCTTTGTATATTGCCATTAATGCCAAAGGGGGAGATTGTTGGCATTATGTGAACCAGTATGAGGACATAATGACATTGTATGTTGTCATTGATGTCAATATGTTGAAGAGGTATGAACCGGCATATGTGTGAACTGGTATAACACTGTGAACCGGCATTTGTGCCAAAGTGAAGTGGTGTGCTTGTTCAAGATGAACCGACATATGGTTATGGGAACCGGCACATGGAAGGATTGTATGACTACCGGTTGGTAGTCTCAACTTCAGAGTTTCCGGTTGAAGTGCTTCAAGCCTATATGGCTCAACCAGTGATCTTTGTGTGATGAATTAGCAGTATAATGGAGAATAGATCATGTTGCCATGTAAGCCTTATGCATGTGAAGGATCTTCCATGAAGAAGACTACCCCTATCCACCTTGGGAATGTGCAAAGTTTGTTAAACGGTGATAACGCGTGATGGGTTATCAGCCGCCATGAAATCAGTGGATAATGGACGATGGAGAATGTCTTGAGATCGATTCAAGATTGTTGCATTTAATGCAGTATGTTCCAATAGTCAAGATTGAACCGTTTGAATTGCTTAACCTAACAGGTTTAGGGTTTAGGGTTTTTGTTACCGACCTGTCTGTTTCCTATTAGGTCGATGTTGTGTTTCTTTCAAAAGTTGTTGGCAAAAGTTGTATGTGTGTATCCAAGGGAAGAGATACGTGATTCTTGCCAGACCAATGGAGAGAGGAGATACCTGCAAAGTGAATGTGCAGAAGGTGAAGAGGAGCCAAAATGGATCTACATTAGCATTGAGTGCTGCTACCAGATCATTGTAATTCTTGTTGATCTTTAACCACTTCAACAGTTGTGAAATCCCTTAACAAGGTAGCCTTAACCGACTTGATACAAATCCCTTAATAGGGTAACTTGAAGTTATTGAGTTCTAGGAAGCTATAGAGCTCTGGAGATCCTTTAGCTATTGAGTTATTGAAATCCTCTAACAGGTAACCCTAACCGAGTATTGTAGCCATCCCTTAACCGGGTGATCCCTAACAGGATCGGTTCCTAGCAGAACCTATTGTAATGTCTTTAACCGGACAAGGCTCCTAACAAAGCGGACTTCTAAGAGTTCAAAAAATAGCTTGTGGGTATTCATCCCCACCGTGGTTTTTCCCAATTGGGTTTCCACATGAAAATATGTGTCATGTGTGATGCTTTTATCTTGTGATGCTTTGTTATTGCCTGTTAAGCTTATGATGGTTCAATGTTTTATGCCTGTCTATAAAACATATTGAACTAACTATTGTGAAGATCTGATGATAGTTTACCTGTTCATGCATGAGGGTGTAATGGTACTATAGTACTGAGCTAAGAGGATAGCTAAGAGAGTAACCGGTTTATGATTGTTTTAGTTGTTCTGGGTCTTACCAGTTGCACTCTGTTTCAATCAGTGTCACTGTTTGCTAGTCATTTGGAGTATTTGCTGTCAAACCGGTTTTTGACTGTATTTTTGCCTGTACTGATTCACCCCCCTCTTAGTACTAGTTTGGTACTATTGGTTCATCATTGAGTTATCACACATGGACTAATAAACGAGCTTTCATAATTATAAAGTTGCAATATAAAAACCTTGTGATAGATGATAAAAATATTAAAAAATAAAAGCATATTAATTGACAAATTATGTAAT
Organism: Cryptomeria japonica; assembly: GCF_030272615.1. Lineage (NCBI taxonomy): Eukaryota > Viridiplantae > Streptophyta > Pinopsida > Cupressales > Cupressaceae > Cryptomeria > Cryptomeria japonica. The sequence goes on along the minus strand of NC_081412.1, from coordinate 446,547,934 downwards.
ATTAAGCTAATATATGGGCCCAACCTATTTGCCTCATTATCTATAGTATTTAGCCTCAACGTATAGACCACGTATAGAAAATATTCACTTAAGTGATGGCCTTCTTTTCCTGTGGAAGGTCTTGTTAGGTGGTTTATGGGTGTCATGGGATAGTAGGGGCTTATGTTTTATGCCTTCCCCCGTCACCCTGCAAAGTTTATTTGGCACTTAAGAAAGCATCGTGGGGTAGTAGGATACACAGTAGCAAGTAAGAAATCATGTTGTTGGTATTATGGATGACTTTGTCATGTGTTGCATTGGTTTTGTCATTGATGTCAACACTTGTCTTCATGAAGGTTTACATTATGGTTCACCAATATGGTTAGTGACTTATGCATAGTCACCGATATGTGTTCACCAACAGGTTATATTGTTCACTGGCAGTGATGATAACTTGGAGATAATTTGGTTATGTCAAAGACATGGATTGGAAGTTTGGTTTTGGTGTTTTTCTTATTGGTCTAATTGGGTTGACAGATTTGCCTTTATCGACAGATAAGTCTAAGTTATGGACCGGTACTCCAGATCAGCATGACATGCCATGGAGATTGTTTTATTGATTGGTTATTGTGGTAAATGTATTGAGCCAACATGTTGTATCACATCAAGACTTATTTGTAATTGATTTAATTGTAATATCTTTAGTGAGCCAACCTATTCATTTGATCTTAGGTTTTGTATATATGATTGTAAGATCTTATTCAAGATCGTGGTAATCATGATGAGTGTGTATTGAAGAGCGAAAATAAGCAGATCCTTGTGTGAATCATGCAGACATTATTTGAAGGTTGAAGGAAGGTTATGAAGGTGTTTTGACAATCATGTTCAAAGCTCAACCGATACTGAATCCAGTATTAGAGATGCTACTTTGAGCAGTACATTATCATTGGATTTAATCATCCAATTGTGTAGTCAATGCGACTCCTATTTTGTGATTGAGCAGTGAGCTCTAGGCAGTTGGCCTTTCTGCATGTGTAGACCTCATTTGTATACACATACTATCTGCAGTAGTATCATCTGATTATGGGTAAGGTTTACCACCGTGGTTTTCCCCTTACCCAGGTTTCCAAGTCAAACTCTTTGTGTTATGTGTTATGAATGTTGTTTCTCTTTCTGTTTTGTGCATTAAGTTACACTGGTACTGCTATATCTACTAAATTGTTTTACCGACACTTAAGTTTGGTTTACCGGCATTAAGTTTAAATTGGAATAACTTGCAGGAAGTAAGTATGAAGGTAAAGCACCTTTCAAATATTTTAATTGCAATAAAGTTGGTCATATGGCATCTAGATGTCCTGATAGACATGCAAGATTAAGGGAAGAAGCAAAAAGATCATATAAAACTAACCCTGAATATGAGATATATAGATTCAAGAAAAACAGAGATAACTCATGTTACTATGCAGATGAAGGTGTTACAAATTACTCAGATGAAGATCTAGTAGATAACGGATGGGATTTTGTTGCAATAAAGGAAGATCAACTGGCACCTATTGTCAAACCAGTAGAGCAGGCACTGGCAGATAAATTTGAAGAAAAAGATGAATGGATTATAGATTCCAGATGCTCACATCATATGACTGGTGACAAAAGCAAATTATTATCTTTTCAAGAAATTCATGGATGTCTAGTAAGGTTTGGAGATGATAAAGCTTGTTTAATCAAAGGAAAATGCACTATATCTTTGGATGGTAAGCACAATACTGACAATGTTTATTATGTAGAAGGTTTGAAGTATAATCGTTTGAGTGTTGGTCCATTAGTTGAAAAAGGATTTTAGTTACAATTCAAGAATGAGAAATGCAAAATCATAAACAAAACTGGATTGGAGATTGCAACCGGTAATCGGACTAAAGGTAATATCTTTCACTTGAATACCAGTGATAAAACATGCTTAATTATACACATTGATGAAAGTTGGTTATGGCATAAAAGACTCTGTCATGTAAATTTTGATTGTATTGTAAAGATCAGTTCAACTAAGGCAGTAAGGGAATTACCTAGGATTGTGAAACCTCGTAATCCGGTATGTAAGGAATGTCAAATGGGAAAGCAAGTTAGAACAACATTTAAGAGAATTACTGAGAAGTCCAATAATATTCTTAATTTAATTCATATTGATTTATGTTGTCCAGCAAGAGCAAGAAGTCTACAAGGAGATATATACTTTATGCTAATAATTGATGATTATTCTAGAATGTGTTGGGTTACTTTTCTCAGGGAGAAATCAGAAGCTTTTGGAAGATTCAAGATATTCAAAGAAATGGTAGAGAATGAAACCGATAAGAATATCAAATGTTTGAGATCAGATCAAGGAGGAGAATTTACATCAATAGAGTTTAATGCATTTTGTGAAGTAAATGGAATCAAAAGACAACTACCAGCATGCCGAACACCCCAGCAGAATGGAGTTGTGGAAAGGAAGAACAAAACTATTCTAGATGTAGCAAGAACAATGTTAATGGAAGAAAATCTACCTCATGTGTATTGGAGAGAAACAATGAATACAATGGTTTATACTTTCAACAAAGTTCACATCAAAAGTGAAACCGGTAAGACCCCTTTATGAACTCTGGTTTGGTCATATTCCTACTCTTAAGTACTTTAGAATATTTGGAAGAAAATGTTATATTAGAAGAGACGAGTATATTGGGAAGTTTGATCCTAGAAGTGATGAAGGAATATTTCTTGGTTATTCATCTAAAAGCAAGGCCTATAGATGTTATAATAAAAGGTTACAGCAAATCATTGAGAGTACTAATGTGAAGATAGATGAACACTTTAGAGGAGATTCAAGATCTGTGGAATCGGCAGTTGAAATGGTCATAGATGAACCGACATAGACTCCACCGGTACAGAATGAAGACCCAGTCACATTGGCATCATCAGAAAAATCAACAGTGACTGAAGAACAACAACCTGTGAATGTTAATCAGAACAAACCCAGGTATGTAAGATTGAATCATTCAGAGAATCAGATAAGTGGAAACAAGAATCAAGGTGTTATGACTAGAGGAAGACTGACAACTGAAGAGATATGTTTAATTTCTCAAGTTGAACCAGCATTTGTTATTGAAGCATGTAAGGATGAACATTGGATAAAAGAAATGGAAGATGAATTAGAACAAATTGAAAAGAACAATACTTGGACATTGGTTCTCCGATCTAAAGAAAAAAATATAATTGGAACTAAATGGGTATATAGAAATAAATTTAATGAAGATGGAGAAGTAATTGATAGTTCTGATACTTAATGTAAGTACAGATCCAATAGCCAACAAGGTGAGAGGGGGGGTGAATCAAACAAACTTAATCTTCCATGAAAACATCAGATTCAACCTCGGTAACATATACTTCAGTAATATAATCAAAACTGCTAAACATGCAAACTCAAAAGCATATAAACATCATAAACCTCATAACACTAGATTTAACATGGAAACCCAAATAGGGCAAAACCACTATGGGATTTCGGACCCACTAAGAAATATACTCTTCTAGAGTATGCTCGGTTAAAAGAAAATCCTGTTAAAGATTACAAACACATTGCTAGATGTGACCTGGTTAAGGGATTTCCCTCAGATCTGTTAGGATCTTCACCTTGTTAGAATTAACCTTGTTAAAGGATTTCAAACACTCAATCAGAATGTCACCTTGCTAGAGGTTTTTACAAATAAGATTGTTAAGTCCACTCGGTTAAGAGATTTTCTGTCACTTTCACAAAATAACAGTAATAAAATCTATCTGCAACTTCACATCTAAAATGCTAAAGCAGATTCTTATTTGCTCAATACAATCTAGACATAGAACTAATCTTATCCATCTGCTGGGCTTCTATACTCTATTATTCAAATAGGTCTTCAAGCTTATGTGCTCAGTAATCACTATGTAGCATCCCTATGCATACATTTGCCCACATACATTGTTTATCAATAGTTCCCTATTTATAAACAATTAGCTAACCGCTTAATCTCCTTGATCACATTTCCCATGATCAATCATAGCCATCAGATCTTCAAACTTTGACCAGGTTCAATGTATCCTTTGATCTAAAAAACGTTTTACCCTGCCTTGGAACTTGCATACATTTCTTGGAACTTGTGCTAGGGTATTGCGGTTCAATATGAGCTGTAGATCTTCATGCCGATTTTCCTTTGCCATAGATTCATTAACAAACTTCATGCACGACATACCAATCATTTAATTAGTTCCAGCTCATCAGCTTCCTTCATGAAATAATGCATGTAACCATTTAATGTATTCTGTTACAGCTTGGTTACAACTTGGTAACAACTCAGTAAATACTAAACTTCACTCGGTAGACATTTTTCCTTCATTAACCGATAGCGATAACCTTAGGGTTTACCGACTAGGTTCCTTAGGGTTTACCAACTAGGTTCTTTGCTCAATAACATAGTATAGTATTAACCTTACAATTTACAACATATGTCTGATGTTAAAACAATCTAAACATCATGATCTCTTCATTGTCTGACTCGGTAATAGTTGCCCATTGAATACCTTATTCATCCCCTTATTCATCATATTCTTTCTGTGTCTTTTACCGACATCTTTATACTCTTCAAATCATACTTCTCAAGATATGGCAACATCATACTGAATTAGAAAATCAATTTCTTGACATCAATGACAAAATAATAATATCAAGACAATAAACATCCTTAATCAGTTATATCCATAATCATCAACAACCTTCTCAATATCCTTATTGAAATGCCAACAATCTCCCATTGTCTATTATAATGTCAAATGCCAATAGTAATTGGGAACAAAGAAAGATTAGTTTGTAAAGGTTATTCACAGAAAGAAGGAATAGATTATAATGAAACCTTTGCACCGGTAGCCAAAATTGAGGTATTTAGACTATTTATTGCATTTGCAGCTTATAAGAACTATAAAGTTTATCAAATGGATGTAAAATGTGCATTTTTGAATGGAGATCTTGAGGAGGAAGTTTACATTGAACATCTTGATGGATTTTTTTTGACAGATAATAAGGATATGGTTTGCGGGTTAAGGAAAGCTTTATATGGCTTGAAGCAAGCTCCCAAAGCTTGGTATGCTAGATTGGATAAATATCTTTTGAAGCTTGGTTACACATAAGGTAATGCTGACAACAAATTGTATTACAAGGTTACCAATGATGATATTTTGGTTATTGAAGTATTTGTAGATGATATCATTTTTGGAGGTGAAGATGGATTGTGTAAGGACTTTGCTAATCAGATGCAAAATAAATTTGAAATGTCTATTATTGGAGAGATAAAATTCTTTTTAGGTTTGCAGATTTCACAAATAGATAAAGGTATATTCATATGTCAAACAAAGTACTTAAAGGAACTTTTGAATAAATTTGGTATGGAAAATTCAAAACCAGTAAGTACTCCTATGACTACAACTGATAAATTGGCATTGAAGGATGATTCAACTCATATTAATCTGACAAGGTACAAATCTATGATTGGAGGTTTACTATATTTGACACAAACAAGACCTAATATAATGAATGCAATATGTATTGTTTCAAGATTTCAAAGCAATCCTAAATAAAATCATGAAGCAGTAGTTAAAAGAATTTTCCGGTACCTACAAGGCACAACAAATCTTGGTTTATGGTATCCTAAAGATGAAAATTTTGATTTATGTGCATACACTGATGCAAATTGGGTAGGTGATGTAGATGACAAAAAGAGTGCCAATGGCGGTGCATTCTTTCTTGGTAGCAGATTGATTTCATGGATAAGCAAGAAGCAGACTTGTACATCATTATCAACAGCAAAATTAGAATATGTTGCAGCAACAACTAATTATACTCAAGTATTATGGATCAAGCAAATGTTGAAGGATATAAAGGTAAAATGCAAAGAACCAATAATCACTTATTGTGATAATTCAATAGCAATTGATATATCAAAGAATTTGGTATTTCACTCTAAGAAAAAGCATGTTTCTAGTAAGTATAATTTTATAAAAGAGAATGTTGAAGCAAATGAAGTGAAATTGGTTTATATGAATACTAAACAGCAAATTGCAGACATCTTTACAAAGCCTTTGCCTAAGGAAACATTTGATTATCTTAGATAACAGCTTGGGGTAATTTCCCCATCGGCAGAGACTTAGATGTTGAAGAATTGGCACCAAAATGACAGGAACTAAACAAAAAAAACTACTTTCCGGCTTTGATGGAGGAGAGCTACTTCTCAGGGGGAGTAGTTGGAAGAATGTTAAATTTGAATTCTTAACTGATTTGGCATTTGATGTCAAAGGGGGATAGATATCTATGGAAAACCATTATTCCTTGAAGGAGACATTATTCATTGGGGGAGAGATACTCTTTGGATATATGTATTGATCTATCTTTGGGAAAATTATTGGTTTACTGGTTTTGGCATTCGATTTTTGGCACTTAGATGTTTTTCCATCTAGTGTTGCCATCAATGCCAAAGGGGGATATTGTTGGTATTATGGATGACTTTGTCATGTGTTGCCTTGGTTTTGTCATTGATGTCAACACTTGTCTTCATGAAGGTTTACATTATGGCTCACTGGTATGGTTAATGACTTATGCATCGTCACCGGTATGTGTTTACCAGCGGGTTATATTGTTCACTGGTAGCGATGATAACTTGGAGATCATTTGGTTATGTCGAAGACATGGATTGGAAGTTTGGTTTTGGTGTTTTGCTTATTGGTCTAATTGGGTTGATAGATTTGCCTTTACCGACAGATAAGTCTAGGTTATGGACCAATAGTCCAGATCAACACAACATGTCATGGACCGACAGATAAGTCTAGGTTATGGACCAATAGTCCAGATCAGCACGACATGTCATGGAGATTGTTTTATTGATTGGTTATTGTGGTAAATGTATTGAGTCGGCATGTTGTATTGCATCAAGACTTATTTGTAATTGATTTAATTGTAATATATTTAGTGAGCCGACCTATTCATTTGGTCTTAGGTTTTATATATATGATTGTAAGATCTTATTGAAGATCGTGGTAATCATGATGAGTGTGTATTAAAGAGCGAAAATAAGAAGATCCTTGTGTGAATCATGTAGATATTATTTGAAGGTTGAAGGAAGGTTATGAAGGTTTTTTGACACTCATGTTCAGAGCTTAACCGGTACTGAATCCAGCATTGGAGATGCTATTTTGAGCAATACATTATCATTGGATTTAACCATCCAATTGTGTAGTCAGTGTGACTCCTATTTTTTGATTGAGAAGTGAGCTCTAGGTAGTTGGCCTTTCTGCATGTGCAGACCCCATTTGTATACACATACTATATGTAGTAGTATCATCTGATTGTGGGTAAGGTTTCCCACCATGGTTTTTCCCTTAACAAGTTTGCACATCAAAATCTCTATGTTATGTGTTATGAATGTTGTTTCTCTTTCTGTTATGTGCATTAAGTTACACTGGTACTTCTATATCTGCTAAACTGTTTTACCGACACTTAAGTTTGGTTTACCGACATTAAGTTTAAATTGGAATAACTTGCATTTGGATTACAATTTATTGACAACTGGTTCACAACTGATTCACCCCCCCCCCTCTCAGTTGTCCTTCTCGGGACCTAACACATGCCCTGTATGGTTCCTTCATCATGAAGTTATGTCTCGTGGGGTAGTGTGATGTCTATGTTGCTTAGTAAAATTGGTCTTTACAAAGGTTCTACCGGACTACTAGTCTCCATTATGTTCAATGATATTAGGGAATTAGCGTAATTTTTTGGAAAGATTAATGTATGCACGATGCACATCAATGTCACACAAATTGAAAAATTATGTTAAATAAATGAAATTTGAAGACAACATTTACAATTTAAATTATACAATGAATCAAGAAAAAATTTAAAATTGTAATTGCATGACAACATTCATTTATATAGTAAAAAAGTATAAACTATCATCAATTAGACAATTACAGTTTGCATTTTTGTAATAGCCTATGGGATTCAATTTGAATTGAAGTAAAAACTATAAATATCCAAAAAATGATGTTTTGTCAATCGTTAGTGTCATCCAATTTGAAATGCCTATCAGAATCTAACTCATCTTGTTCTATAATTTCTTCTACATCCTTTGAATCATCTTGTTGTGTCTACGTACCTCCACTTAAAATAAAACCATCACTGTCATTCATTCCACCACCATCAATTTATCTACAAGAAACACTACCAGTCTTTGAAGTGTTGCACGACCCTCTCCTCTCACAAATGGAATTCCAAATCGTTAGTGCCCTTTCATAAGGAAAACTCTCAACATCATACTTACTTGTATACACCCTCAAACAATTTTCAAAATTCTTGTCTAGTTTATTTCTTGTCTTCGATTTCAAGTGCCCCAATGCAGTGAAATCTCTCTCATCCTCAATAGATCCCAATATCATGGTTTGACATAAAACAACAAGTTTGATGAATTTCAACAATGCATCAATCAATACTGCGCTTTGAGTTATTTTTTGCCAAACCATTGTTATTGATCTCGGTCGGTGGGGAATTTCCAATGCCTTAGATTGATCCATCATTGTTGTTGAATATTCAAACGATTGCTCTGAGAGATTATGTTTATCTAATATTCCTTCAATTTCCATTTTCTTTCCATCGACATTGCATATGGATTTCTTACAAAAATGATCAATCAAGCACTATAACTTGTTAAAATAATCCTTTTGACTACAACTGAGCCAATAATTAGGATACACAATAGACATGGCTTCTAATAGTTCATCTTAAGGAAATCAACTTACAATCTCATTTGAAACCTCTCTTGCAATATTCTTTAAAGTATCTTTTATAGAATTGACGATATTGTTAAAAGATTCCTTGGTAATAGGTACATCTCTCATTCTACTTGAGTGCTCGCAACCACTAGCAGACATGGCATGCTAGTGCATTGGTATCTCATATACATGTAAGCATATACATAACTCTTTACTAGTGTTAAACTTTAAAAAATTATCAGGATTTTCTAAATCTGTCATCAGATGCCAACTAGAAAATTCTTCCTTTATAAAAGGCTCTTGTGATAGATACATATTATCAAGGGACATTATTAACCTTCTAGGTAGACTAGTATATTATTGAATATACATAGTTCTTTCTTGAGCTACTTTCACAATATTGCTCATTTTAATTCAAAAGGGGGAGAATACCTGTTGGAGTAATAAGGTTCTCTACTTAGTTAATTAAATCATATTGATTTATTAATTAAGTCACCTTTTAGTTTATTTTTCACTTAAGCTAAATTGAGGAAGCTAAACTCAGGCCCATTAATAATTAATTCATTATTAATTGCTTTTAGGGTTTATGTTTTTAGGTTTTGAGCTCCTTTTATAAGGATTGATCCCTTTTGTAATGTTTTATCTGATTATTATCATTACACATTTTTGCTCTAGGTTTTTCAAAGCAACTTTTGTGTTTTGTGTAAATCTTCCATTTTTGTGATAGGTTATTTGCATACAGGTGTTCACTGGGTTTTGTGAGGTTGTATTTTACAACTTTAACAATACCAACCAATGTTAAGAGTGTCTCTCCATCACTTTACCTAAAAGCTTTGTCTACTGACCCTTGTTGTTCATACATTAGTCCAATAAAGGATTTATATTTAGAGAAAACTCTTTATGTTGGTCTCTGCAAGGAGATCCATCTGGTATCAATATCCTTAAGAAGCTTGTTTCCATCGGTTATTCCCTCAACAAATTTTTGATATTCTACAAATCGTTTGGGACTTTGACAGAAGAATGAGTATAGCTCACGAACTAGATTTTCAACTCTAGCTATTGAATCAAATTTGCTCACAATTCTAAAAGCTAAATTCATTCTATGGGCCATGTAATAAATGCCAATCACGTATGGTGAAATAGAAGTTTGTAGCTTTGTGCAAAGACCATTCTTATGACCTTGAAACACTATAGCTCCATCAGCTCCTACACATACCAACTTTTCGGCAATTGATAAGTCTTGCATACCACCAAACTATTTTTAATATTTCTTAACTAACTCAAATATATTTTGCACTGTGGAATTCTCCTTTATTTTAACAACATAGAGTAAATGAGATTGGTAGACATGTTTCCTTATGGTATAGACATGCATACATATCCAAGAAGTATTATCTACTACTGTAACTTCATCTAAAGATAATGCAATAAAGTTTAACTTTTTAATTACATCATCTTTTTCCACATCAATGAGACAACTTGTCTATAACCATCCACCATTTTTTGACCAATGCGACTAAGGAAATCTAGGAACATTCAAAAATATTAATAAAGTAGAAAATTCAAAGTAGTCTGACATAGGATGACCATTTTTCAAAAGATGAAAAACAACACTCAACTTAACAGTTTTTGACTTGAATGTTTTTGACATCATATGTTTGAATTGAGCCTCAATCGAACCTCAACGTTTAGCATTCTTCTCTTCTCTTTGCATATGCTCTTTATACTCTTCTTCATACTTAACATGTTTACATTCTTCCTTTGTTTTCCATCTAATCACGGATAGTCCTTTTCTGTCTATGATTTGTTTTCGTACACTTTACCGAGATGCTTCTCTATGGTGTCCAGTTTTAGCTACAACTTCATGTCCCTTTTTAGTCTCCAACTACAGATCGTACACTTGCATTCTATTGAAGGCTCATCTTTGTTTGGATTTGGCACTTCTTCAATGAATGGGTACCTTGACACCAAATCCAACTAAAAATTCTATGTCATTTCCCACTCGTGGCCCAATTTTGATTTTCCTTTTCCTTTTCCCTTTTGTGTACTTCCAACAATATCATTTGCACCTTTCTCAGTAATATCATCTGGGTCATTCACATCAACATTTCTTGCGACATTGACATCAACCTCAATTGACTTATTCCGACTATTTTGGGAATCCAATTTCATTAGAATATCAGATGCGATGGTGGGATCTGTCTCAATTATCTCATTTCGATCTTTCTTGGAGGTTTCTCCTTCAACAATATTTTTTGGTGCATCTACAACTATAGTTTTTGTACCTCTGTCTAATGAACCGCCAATATTAACATTACCGAAGTATGACCTTATGCTTCTATTTCTACGCTTTGATGACCTCCCTTCAACACTTTCAAGACTCTGGTTGCTCGACATCTCTTAATAAATACAAACTGAAAGAAACAGAATCTAAGAACTAAGAAGATAGACCCCTGTATCCTAATTACTCAAGAAATGAATGAAACCCTATTAAATCATTTTAAAAAATGAACTAAAATTCGCACTATGTGGATAAATAATCTTATAATACTGAAAAGGAAAATTTCACTCACTTATAGATTGGTTTTGTCGAAGTTTGTTATACATCAAGGTCTGTAGTAGAAAATTGTCTATGATCTGAATCAACTATAGAGAGCTCAAAAAAGAACAAATTGTGTCAATAAAGTACCAACTTTTAACTGTATTTATATCAATCCAAATTTGGCGAATTCTGCAAGCCATTTTAAAATTAATCTTAAATTTTGGCGAATTTAAGCAGTCTATTGACATCATTGAGTGAAAATGGGTGAATCTCTCCAACTAAAGAAATGATATGTTTCAATTTCTAAGGCGATCATGGACCTATAATTATTGTTAACTTACAACACGACTAGCAAAAATAGATCCTCCTAAATGATAACTTACAAAACAGTTGGCAAAATGGGTCCTCCTAAACAATTGTTGTATCAAACTGCTTAGCTGGTATTGGCGAATAAACGGGTGCATGTACATTGGAACTTTATAAGTTGTTGACGAAAAAAATTAAAAAGTATGGCTGGCCCCCAAAAGACAATGGCAAAACACCTTGCCTATGGCCTAAAACACGTAAAAATCGGGTGAATGGGAGATAGACGATCCTCGATCATCATATTCGCCAATTTCAAAATCCGCAATCCTGGTTATTTGCCAATTGGCAAAAATTCACCACTAAAATTTATGCTGAAGTGACATCACATTCTTCTTAGTTTATTATAGAAAAAACATAGAGAATTGAATTCATCAAAACTTGAATATAACTCAAAAAATTTTATATAGAAAAGAGGAAAAAGGTATATCAAAATTGTTTCAACCATAATCACAATATCATTACTTTACCCAAATAAAATAAAAGACCTATTGGATGAATTTTCAATGTACTATATTCAATATGAAATTAAAAACATTATCGATAAATTTACAATATATTTTTTACCAAAACTGACAAGAGAACCCAAAACTCTAATACTAGCATCCAAAAACTACATCAATACTAAAACATTACACAGGGTACCTTTAAATCCAAAGCAAACAATCAAAACATTATCATAAAATAAATATGGACGAGAACCCTAAATTCCAATATAACATTTAAGCATTCAAAAACTTACCATTTAATAATAGATTTACATAGAAAATTAAACCCTAAGATCTAATTAAGCCTCCAAAACTATATTGCATACTGAAGTATGGTGCAACCAAAATAGTGCACTACAAATCTAAATATTTATGGCAATACCCTAAAATTTAATTGCAAATCAACCAAACTTTATGTTACACTACAATATTGGTTTGGCACGAACTATTCAATCCTGGCATGAACATTGGTTGGGTGAACTAACTTATTGCCTAGCGTGATAATTGGCAAGGTGAAGTATTGGTTGGCCATGGAAATTTTCATCATTGGTTGGTGCGGGGTCTTCTACACCCCCCATGCTATGGGGACGCATCTATTCTGGCTCCAAAACAACAATACAGATTGACTAACACGCGTGTTAGTCGTGCGTTTTGCACCGTCGATTTTGCAATTAATGGCTGTGATTGACTAAAATGTCGCTAACACGTTGTATGAAAGGTCTATTTGGATCCAGAATAGACACAGCCATGCTATGGGACGCGTCTATTCTAGCTCCAAAATGACAGTACGGGTTGACTAACACGCGTGTTAATCGTGCGTTTTACACTGTCGATTTTGCAATTAATGGTTGTGATTGACTAACCTGTCGCTAACACAATGTATGAAGGGTCCATTTTGGAACCAGAATAGACACAACCCATGCTATGAGAGGGAAGAATCGTGCCCTACTTAAAACATGGTTAAGTTATTTTCCTATTTTTTTAGTATTTTTAAGTGATGTTTATTTCTAGATCTTTTTTTGTGGGCATAAGTAGGGAGGGCACTCAAAATATGTAAATAACTTAATCTAGAGATTAATTACAAATTATTTGATTGACCATGGCCATGCTCAATGAATAGACATAGCGTACACATTTATAACCATTTTGTTCTCTTTTGAAAAAGTAATGAAAAAAAGAAAAGAAATTGGGGATTTTTCTTGCGTCAACCGATTTTAAGGAGCTAGCAACTTCCCTTGGTCATGGATCCCCTATGGGTCATGACTCCATAGGTGTTGTTGCCTCACATTGTTGGGATGAACCTAGTAGCAGTGTTTTAGCTCAAATGTCATGTTTTTCTCCCTTTTTCATTTTTATTTAATCTAAAATATTCTCAAATCAAAACTTTATTATTATATAATATTATTTTACTATATTTTATATATTAAATATGTATATATAATTTAATGCTTGTATCCATAATTTAATATTTATTTGTTTTTGTATATAAAGATTATAAGAAACAATATATATAAATTATTTCTTATATTTGCTAGATGTTCACATATTTAGATTTGTAATAGCCATTTATATATAAAGGTAAAGATAAAGGTTTTTTTAAATTATATTATTATTTATATGTAAAATAAGGATTGCCATTAGAATGTAATAATGTGGTTTTTGTTTGATTTAGTCTCTTGGCTTGTAGGTGGATGATGGAATTGTTGTCAAAGAAAATGGGTCTTCATCGTTAGACTAACACTATAAACAATCTCTTATTTCTTTCACCCAAATAACAATAAAATTCAACCAACTATTGCATTTCATCTTAACCCCAACTACATCCATCTTCCTTTTAAGACAATCTAAAAAAGAATACATTTTTTCCTTACTACACACTTGAATATATTGCATCTTTCATTTCTTTTACAAAATTTGTTACAAGTTTTTTTGGCCAACCTTCCTTTTTTTTAACACCATGCTCTTAATAAGTATACTCAAGGATTGCTTCTATGGAATAAATATTAATGAAATTAAAGAGAACAACACCAAAAAATATATCATGTGTTTCAGCACTAACAAGAGTAGATTATAAGTTTGTCCATATTTCAAGTTAGAAGGGGATATTATCCCAATATTAAACTAATAGATTATAGACCATGCCAACAGGTGAGGAAAAACTCTCCACAAATCCAAACATGACATCGTTAAGACATTGCATGGCTCTATCCATCCCCTCAGGAGAGAGAAAAATCAAAACCCCAAAATTAACAAGTTTGAATAGCAAATACCTACATAAAAATCACACACTATTATACAAAACTCAACTTCTCAAGTGCACGCTTGAATCAATCACAAACCAATATAAAAATAAGAACTATCAAAAATCACATTTAACCAAATCTCAAGCAAATTTACAACATTCACAAAATATCTCTATTAGCATTTGGAGTTAGGGTGACTTAACATTCCTTCTTTCACTCCCCTTTGTTGGACATCCTTCATCTTCTTCTTTATTAAAACCTCTTCCAAGAGAACCTCCATCGCATCTCCTCCTAACCAAGTAGAAGAAGAATAAACACAAAGAAACAAAAAATATATAAAAGAAAGGATCCTTTTTTTTTTCGAGAAGCCTCTTCCTTTTGCCTTAAAAGAATCTTTCCTCAAATCCCAATTTCATGACAATCATAAAATAATAATAAAAAGGGGGTCAACACTCATTTATTAAACACGTTATAGTTTTCAAAGCATGCCTGACCCCTATGTATGTATCTACATATTAAAAATCACCAAAACAAAAGAATAAAACATTTGAAGGAACACTTTTAAACCAAATAAAAGATGCATAAACATTTAACGAAATTTCAAGTGAACTTTTACCCCTATATAGCTTCACATCATATCAAATGACCCCCAAAAGTAAAATTAAATAATAAAACACAATAAAATCAATATCGGCTCAAAAATCTGAAAGGTCAACTTGGACAAATTGAAAACAACACATTGGGCCTTTCATATACATCAATTATAACTTAAGAGTTCAATAAGTGAAGTATGTCTATGAAGTTTTGATCTCTCTCTCTCTCTCTCTCTCTCTCTCTCTCTCTCTCTCTCTCTCTCTCTCTCTCTCTCTCTCTCTCTCTCTCTCTCTCTCTCTCTCTCTCTCTCTCTCTCTCTCTCTCTCTCTCTCTCTCTCTCTCTCTCTCTCTCTCTCTCTCTCTCTCTCTCTCTCTCTCTCTCTCTCTCTCTCTCTCTCTCTCTCTCCTATTGACACTTATTTCCTACACAATATCTACAATGTTAATATACATACATATCCAATATATGCATGGTTAGTTATTATCGAAGAATCACACTTGACATTATTTAATTGATAACAATTAATATATTCAATCCAAACTCATTAACAAATAAATTTTATCATAAACATTGATTTTAGGTTTTAATTTACTTAATTTTAAAATATCTTCAACAATTTTCTTATTATTAAGATTGCTATGTGACAATATTAATGCATATAACCTACCACTTCCAATTACTTGAAGTTTACATTTAGTCCAAATAACATTACCTTCACTTGTATTTTTGGCTACCAATCTCTTTGAACTACTTGAAAACTCTTCTAAACCCCTCTTCTCAAATAGCATCTACATCAAAAGACATTTAACAAATTAATATATGCATTAATCTATAGATGAAAACCACACTAATCATTATCTCCTAATCAATTAAATTAAATCATCATATCATATTTCTTGAAAATAATCCAATCATGAGACATCACACCTAGTCCTAGAATTGGTCAAAAAAGCATATATCTATAGATGAAAACCACACTAATCATTATCTCCTAATCAACTAAATTAAATCATCATATCATATTTATTGAAAATAATCCAATCCTAGAATTGGTCAAACAATCACCAATCCAAACTGATAATGTCAACAATTCTCATCAAATAATTCCATAACATTGATAACATATGGTGGGAGTCATTAGATTGTGAAAAATATGATATGCTTGGTTACAATAATGTCATAGAACTACAAGTTGTCATTAGATTATAGAACTATATCTATAACTATCACAATTTGTTTAAAAAACATGCCTCAAAGCCTACTACAACCAATGCACATCATAAGGGAAATTTTGATAAAATAAAATTGTAAGTTTATTATCAATCACGATTAAACGTTATTTTGGTATAATTTTTAATCATAAAATTTTAGCCATGTGTGCAATTTATGTTTTTCTTAAGTGTAATTGAAGGACAAGTTGTTTAGTTAATCTTGCAAATGTTCTCTAACTCATTATTGCTTTTGGAGATCTACGTGTAGTCCAAGTGTTTACTCCCTTTTTGTGGCTATAGTTTGACATGCTCAATGTGCCTTTTGGATGTTAATATTCCTTATTATCTTTAATGAACTCTTTGAAAATTTATGTATGGTGATTTTGATTTATTTTTGAATATTTTGTATACCAAAATTTGATAATTATTTATCTTGTAACTTTTAATTTAGTAACTTTGAAATTGAGCTCATTCGATTTCTCATTCTTAGGATTGATATTTCTTTTTCTTGGCGATTTTTTCTTTTTTAGATGGATTTGTTTCACTATTTCATGTAATATTTTTAGTACCATGGTCATGATGGGCCTCTAATAGGTCATATAAGAGAGTATATTGTAGAGGAAATGCTTGTTCTTGATGTTGAGAAATGATGCTAAACAATTATTATTTATCTAGCTAAATGTATATTGAGTAAGCTATTTGTGATATAGTAGAAGCATGTAATTTGTGAACAAGTCTTTAATGATTGGAGTGTATAAAAATCCTTATTAATAATGATTCATTATCCTTAAATTTATATAGGAGCTAAAATCATAGCCTTTTTCTTTGGTGGATTGTAAACATGGAATTTATTTAATTGTTTGAGTAGGTTGTATCTAGATGAATGGATTTTTTACTTATTTTACCATTTATGAAGATATATCCTAATTCTAAATTTGAATATATCATATATTTGATCAAATATTTCAAGTTTTATTATTTAATACAATCAAAATAAGAATAGAATTAAAATATTTATGAATATTTTTCTCAATATGAGAAATCTAAGAGTGAGTTATCAAATCAAGAAAGTAGCATTAATATTAGAGTAAATGTTTAGAACATAAGTGCAAAAGATATCACTAAGTATGTAATTTTAAGACATGATAACACTAGTTGTAGATGTGGTTTCATAAAAAGGATATAGGTGAATAAATATTTGTTTTCAATGCAAATATTGACTATTAATCTATGAAGTTATTGTTTTTGTAGTATGAGATTTATTATGCCTAGTAGGGGTTATAATGATTTTTAGGGACTGAATTACATAACTTTATGGCAGTAGCCATAGGTACATTCCTATGTGATATTTTGAAAATAATATGTGAAGTAGTGTTATTTATTGAATTCATGTTTAAATTGTGATATGTAATATTTTTACTAGAATATTTATTTATAAAAGTTATTATAGTTGTTTGTAAAAGAAACAATGATATATTAGTACATTTAGAAAGTAAGATGTGATTGAGAAATTTTGTTATATTACATAAACAAATTGAACCATTTAATTTGTTAACACTATTACTCTTGTCAAATGAAATGTGGTAAATCAAGTCTAAAGTGTTTACTTTGCTCTTCAAAGTTCCAAAAATTGAAGAGTAAGTTGACATAGGGAGGCAGAACCCATGGACGAAAGAAAGCATAAGCGAAATGAGGTGGATTTATTATGATTAAATTGACGGAAAACTCAATAAAAAAGAATTTTGATTAAATTTTAATTCATTTTAAAATTTAATTTTATTAAATAATTTGAATATTAGGTGCAATAATATTAAATTTGGAGATTTCAATTATTTCTTTTCTTTTTAAATTCACAAAAAGTAAACTCTTGTTAAATTATATTTAAAAAATGTGAATTAATAGAAGCAAAATGGAATTTATAAGTAAATTAATTAAATAATTTATTTATCTTTATTTCAAATGTGCAAGTCCAAATAAAAAAAATATTGGACATAAGCAAAAAGTGGACAACAAAATTAGAAAGTTAACTGGTGTAGGAGCACCCTAGGGACCTGGTTTGGTCCAAGAAGTCAAAATTTAAATTTTATGTTTGTTTTATGTTATTATGTGCAAATAAGGCCATTTGAGGCCATTTTGATGTATTTAGAGTCAATTTGGAAAGTTTGGGGTCTGTATGGTTAAAAATGTAAAAGTTGCAAAAAGTTGTCATTATTGTCATGACAATTTTTGCAACTTTGAAAGCAACTTTTGAAATGTGGTTGAAAGTTAGTTTTGAATGGTTTTTATTTTTTAACCCACTTGTATGGGCATAAATATGCCCTTGGAACGCCATCCAAGGGGTTGGTGGATGTATTGAAGGGAGAAAGATAATAAAATTTTGAGTTCTTTCATTTTTCACTATTTTTCTAGATGTTACAGTCTGATTCTCTTCATTTTTTAGTATGAAACTCATCATGTTTTGATTGGAAACCAATTTTATGTGTTCAAGTAGTGAACTAACTTAATTTTTTCTTTTGTGGCATTAAATTTCATTCATATTTGGAGTAGTTATGATCATTTTATTGACTACAATTTTCCAGATTTCTCTGTAATAGTTCGATTGTAGCGTATAATACGGGCTTGTATGGAAGAGTTGTGATCTCTAATTGGATTAATTTGAAAGAGTAGTGAATCACTTTATTTGACACTGATTTCATGAGTTTTGATTAAGTTTAGTGCAAGTTATAGTATTTTTTCTAAAATTTGCCTGTACACAGGCAGTGATAGGGCCTGACATAAGAAAGTTTTGTTTTGGCCAATCCACCTATTGTATGACACTATTACTAGGTGGAATGGAATGTTACAATGTATATTTTTTTTTTCAACCCTTGGAATGGTTAAAGGAGCTCCTTTGATGGCACTGTGATGATGCTTTAGGTGGACTAAGACACATTCTCCAGTAAAAATGAGAGGTATGAAGTCGGAAATGGATGAACAACAGTTGGGAAGGGTGATGTGAGTGTTCTAAAATTATTTTCAAACATTATATAAGTTTTTTGATGAGTTGGTGAGATTTTGGAAGTTGTGGAAGTAAGATTTCTAGTAAACCCTCTTATTACAAGCCTTAAATAGACCTCTAATAATGAGGGTTTGATGATTTGATAAATTGTTGTCTTTGTAGCTTGTCAAAAATGATGAAACTCCCCATTTGGTAACCTTCCCAAAATATTTATGTTGATTTTTCAGTGTGGGAAGGATTTTCCTTGATAGTTGCTTTGGAAATTAGGCCTAATTGAGCCCCCAAAATGGTGACAATCCTAATTAGGTCCTTGTGGTCTGAAACAAGCCTTGGTGAATTTTATATATGTCATGTAACTAATTAATGGGTATCTCAATATGTCCTTTTTTTTTTTTTATCTATCACCATTGTATAAAAAGTTATGTGCCAAAAACTATGTGTTGAGGGCTACTTGGAAAGTGTTAGGGTTGTGAATGGAGTAATGAAGAACTAGGTCGGAGGGTTCATGTCAATGGTTGAGGGGTGTTGTTGTGATGCTAAAACCCTTTTTATAATCCTTCCCCTAAAGTTTGGATCCATTTTGAGTCAGCATTCAAGTTTGGGTCATTTGTTGACAAGGTGTGAGGGGATGGTGAGTAGGCAAGGTGAGTTGGGAGAAATATCTCCCTTTGGAATCTTGTGAGCACTTTTGGGAAATGGTTTTGAGCTTTCTCTAATGAATTTTATCCCTCTACGTCATTAACATTTGAATGCATGATAAAGCTGGAGTGAAGTAAAGTAGAAAAAGGAAAGTTGCTATATATTGGTTCTTGCATGTACATCCACTAAAGAGGGGACTTAAAAAGATTATAAATTTGTTCTTGCATGCACAAGAAAATAATGGTTCTCTATATTTTTCTGAAAGAGATTTTCTAGTTTTGGACACAATTATTGGTTTCAAGAAAGCTATAAATTCAAGCTTGTGGCTCATTGTAAATTGTTAGATAGTTAGACTTTTCTTAGTTATAATCTTAGGTTTTAGAAATAGTTTAGGAATTGGAAAACTTTTGGAACTTGATTGCATGTCATTCTAGCTTAATTTACATACATTTTCATTTTAATGTAGTGGAGAACAATTTAATAGAAGATAAAAATTAGGTGTTTTATGTGACAAATCTGCCAAACTTTAATATCTTATTCGAAGGTGAATTTATATATTTTCATACAATTTGACACTTCTTTTAGATGTTTTTTTATTCATATAATGTATGTTTAGTATTCTTTCATTTGATTTAACTTCCACAGTCTGGAAAGAATTGCATTTGCATTAATTCAATATGTGTATTTTAATGGTGGTTGATTTTGATGTCAAAATGTGGTTTAACATTTCTACCTTTGTTTTAGTTTTATTAATGTGTTAAGTTGATAATTTAGATATTAATGGTTGAATACTCTAATGACCTTTGGATTTATTTGAAATTTAGATTAAATGAGTATTGAATGTTCATCATCTTTCTTCCATTCTCTTCTACTTTTTCTATTTCTTTCCTCTCATTTAGTTTGGTTTTAGTTTTAGTTTGTTAACTTGTGTAGATAAACCAAAAGATTCAACACCAACAGGCCCCTAAATAAGTATAGCCACATCAACTATCATGTTACCCAATGTCGTTGTGACCCAATCAAAGAGACCTTTGAGTCATCAACCCATTGAGGTTGACTACTTTTCAGGAGAGGTGATGTGTATGAATTTATGTGCTACCTTCCTATCGATAAGTGTGTCAAAACAAGGTTCAATAGTCTACATACTCAAGAAGGCACTTTATGGATTCAAGCAAGCTCCTAGTGCCTCGTACACAAGGTTGGACAGATACTTATAGAAAATTTTCAAGAAAGGTACAACAGATAGTAATCTTCATTTCTAGTTTGAAGGTGATAAATTGCTAATAGTTGTGTATATCATATTTAAAGGAGATGATAGTGTTTGTAAGAAATTTTAAAAAGAAATATATAAAGAATTTGAGATGTCAATGATTGGTGAGTCGTCATTTTTCATTGGTTTTTAAGAGACATAGTAAAAATATGGTATTTTCATTTCTCATACCAAGTGGGTTAGATGTGTTGATGACAACAAAAGTACAAGTGGTGGTACAATTTTCTTGGTAGGCAGATTGGTCTCTTGGTTGAGAAAAATGTAGGATCCAGTATTTTTATCTCCTACAGAGGTAGAAAATAATGTATCAACATATTATTGCACTCGAGTCATGTGGATGAAGCAAACTCTCAAAGATATTAAGGTGATGTATGGCGAAGGAATTTCTATTATGTGTGACAATATAAATATAGTTAACATTTCAAAGAATATGGTAATGCATTCAAGGACTAAACAAATCTCTATTGAATATCACTTCTTAAGAGAGAAGGTTGCCAATAAGGAAGACAAATTGGATTATGTGCCTACATGTAGTGCCCCTCCATGCTATTCTTTGAATACTTGTTACTTTGACTTGTTAGACTATGTTTTGACTTCTTATGTGTGATTTATTTTGTTGCTTTTTCACCCACTGGGAATATTTTGGTGGACTTGTTTGTGTGTGGCTAGATTGATCTCTACCATGTGCTTTTTAGTACCTTCATATTTCAATTGTGGGATGGTTTACCATTATGTTATTATTTGTAATATATCTTACAAAAATGGTGTAAGAGATTATGTATCTTTTTATTTGTATTCATAACTGTAAAGATATTTGAGATTATTCTAAGTGGAATGCTGGTAATAGAATAGATGTGATTATATTAATGGATGTCTTGCAAGTGAAAGAGCTATGTGAATTGCATATATCAGTATATATATCTTTATGTGACGAGTTATATGGTTAACATATGGTAGTGAGTGTTGCTTAGCAGCGATGTTCACACGATGTTAGGGAACCCTTAGAGTTCTATTATGTGATGTGATTATCTTTTGCTAAATATTGTAACTATGATTCTTTTATGTTGTGTAGTGTGCTTACTTAATGTTGTATTGAATTAAAGATGGTTGATGTGTTATGTTTCCTTTTAAGATAAAATGTATTTACTAAGTATTTGAGTTATTAGTTATTAGTACGTTGGGGTTCCTTGGTGGGTTGTTACACTACAAAGGATCAGATTGCAAACATTTTTACCAAGGAACTAGCCAAGGATACCTTTGAGTATCTTTGAAAAAAGTTACAGGTTTTTGTCCCTCCTTCAAATTATATGTAGAGAAGTCATGCATCTTTCTAGGAAGAGAATCAAAGTTTATGTTTTATCTCCTAGATTGATGTGGTAGTTGCTCTCAAGGGGATTAGTGAAGGTTATGGTTTGTTTGTTGTAGTAAAGTGGTTGCAGAAGAGAGATATCCCTATCAGGGGGGGGGGGGGGGGGGGGGGGAGTATGGAGAGTTATTGTTTGCAGTATTGAGTACTTTGTCTTTAATGTCAAAGGGGAAGATCTAAATACAATTGGAAGGGGGATATTGTTGGTTGGTGGTACAAGTGTTGTCATCAATGGCATAAAAGATTGTTTGAAACTTGAGTTGTGTTGGCATTGATGTCACTATGTGTGGAAGTTGTAGTTCTGCAAATGTAATAGAGGGTCTAGAAATTAGTGTTTAGATGTTGTGATGTTGGCTAGTGGTGATAATGAGTAAGTATGAGCTGTTTTTGGAAGGCTACAATAGTGGAAATTATAATATATAGGAAATAGTGTTGAATATCTTTATTCACCACATTCCTTTGGTTCTTGATATTCATAGCTTGTGATTCTAGTTATAATGTAGATACACCCTGTGGATGTTGCACTATCATGTTTTCAAGTTCTCAGTTGGCTAGATGATGAAGCTGGTTATGGCAGTTTGTTGGCAGTGAGGTCGTTTGTTAACATGCTTCTTCATTTTTCTACATGTTATATTTGATTCCAACTTTAGAGGATGTTCTAGCATGTGATGTTCATTGCAACTGAATTAGGAATATGTGTTATGATGTATTTGGGCCCCTTTTATCTTCTAAAGTAGACCATATTTTGTATTTCTGCTCTAGGTGGCTAACATTATGTATTTCATGTATATTTTATTTGTGGCTAAACTAGTTGAGGGTTTCAATGTATAACCTTATATAAATAGAAGTACAAATGTGTAATTTGGAAAGTGAATTATTGTAAATTGTATGTGAATGATATGAAAGTAGTAGAAGTGAAAATTTTAGATTGGGATGAGCCTTGATGATCATATGACAATGTGTTGAGATGGTAAACAAATTCAAAGATGTTTGCCATGATATTGTTTATTTGACATAGTGGTTCAAGGATAGTTTCATGATTATGAGATCTTTTTCATTCCAATTCATTATTTTCCTATACTTGTCAATAGATAGTGATCCCTTTGGCAACTTGTGTAGTCTATGTATCTTATCTTGAGATTGTGCGTGAAAGTAATAAAATTCCTTTGTACCATGTCTCAAGTTTGTGCACCTTAGTCTGGAAAGTTCAATCATGTGCTATGAACTTCCTTGGCCTTGAGCCTAAAAAAATGTAATCAGTTATTTATATTGCATGTGTGATTCTAATTGTGATTTTTCTCTTCTTGGGTTTTCCATTTAAGTATGGTGTTCTTTGGTGTGTTGTGCTTTATGGTTTCATGTTTTGTAATTGTAGAGATAAGTTAATTGTGATTTAAGGTTTAAAGAATTATAAGTAATAATATTGAAGATCCAGACTAATTCACCCCTCCTCTTAGTGGATTGTGGTGTGTCCAACAAATATATACTCTAAGATACAATGATCACTGTATACACTAAAAAACTGGCTATGAATAATTAAATAAATATTGATTATTTATTTAATGTTAATTTCCTCTATTAAATAATTAAATTGACAAGTTTAATTATTTAATTCATTTTAATCTTAATTATTCTACTAAATAATTAATTTGAAAAGATTAATTTAATTGACTTTAATTCTTATTTTTCTATTAATTAATTAAATTAAAACATTTTATTAATTAATTCATTACCCATTTCTTCTAAATAAATTCAATTAGATATCTAAATATTTAATCATTCCCTATCTAATTCTTCTAAAGTCTCATCAATTAAATAATTTTATAATTATTTAAATCATCAAATCCACATCACTTCATCTCCACATCACTCAACCTTGCCAACTCACATTTTATGTGGCTAAATAAATTATTAATTAGCCATATTAATTCTAACCTCATTTTCTTCTTTTGAGAATGTGTACTTACACTCATCCTCAACTTCCCTATATCATCTCCAGCAACTCCTACATCTTTGGAGGAAGCTTGTCCTCATATCCCTAAATCTTCTCCAACCATCCTATATTCTCTCAAGTCTTCATCCTCAGTCAAGGTGAACCTTCTGACACTTGGCTTTTCCTTCCACCTTCTCCTCAATCTTGCGGGTGTAGAAGAAACATCTTCATCTTTTATCTCTCACATTATCTCAACCAATCGTTTCATAGCCATCCAATCTACATGATTCAATCTCAACTATTGATCTCTTCCACATGGGATTCTGCACATCAAAAATCTATAAAAAGAGAGTTTCTCTAGAATTTTGAAACTAATAGTCATCTATGGTGATCTTGCAGTAGTCATTTTGCATCCATAAGTTTAAGCATTTTGAGTATCTGAGCATTTTAGGAGTCTTTTATTATCTTGCATCATAGCATAAATCATTTTAGCTTGCATAATCCAACTATCAGTTATTTGTCCATTCCACATTTGTCATCTTGGAGGCCACACAGTGCATGTCTGAGAGCAATTAACTGCAACCAAGAACAATGGGGATAGGACACAATGAGATAGGATGGTAAAGGTATATTTTTCATATTTTCATGCTTTATTCCTTCACTTTGTTTCATTGGTTGATATTTGGAGTTTTCCTGTAGCTTTCATTATCAATATTTGTTGAAAAACTAACAAGTTTCAGGCTTATTATGAAGATTAATTCCAAGTTGATACATTTTTGGCACCCACTGTGGGGTCCGAGGCCTCATTTTCTATCTTATTTCTTTCATTCTCGTAGGAGTTTAGCAGAGTTGCACATTTGCCTAACTTTTTAACACATTTGTAATGCCTTTTAGCACATTTGTTGCTTTCTGTAGTGCATTTGCAATATCTGGTAGTGCATTTGTCAAGTTTAATAGCATATTTGCTAGATTTAATAATGCATCTATTACATTTTAGCGCATATGTAATGCAGTCTACCACATTTGCATTTTTGGGTAGCGAATTCATTAATTTAGATAGTGCATTTGCAGTTTGATTTAGCACATTTGTAGTTTTAGTGCTTTTGTTCTGATAATTTGTAAAAAATTTAAAAGCAGGTTGTTTGACTAACACTTTTTGCAGATTCGACCGTCAAAGACCAAATCTTTAAAACAATTGTGCTCTTGCAAGTTGTTTTTCATGCATTTCTCACATTTAGTTTAACTAGGGGTTTTGTAATTTATCGTCTTTTGCTTCACTATGTAATCCCATATTTGTTTAAAAAAAATATATATCAAATCTAATATTGGTTTTATACTTTTTGGCTTCAAGTGCGATGAATATTCTCGATGGTGAATGTTTGAGTTAACTCAACCAATTTGTTGCTACCTAGGTTGCTATCTACTTCTTGGTGTAAGTTTCTTTCACCAACCATTCATAGTTTGTAGTAAAATGAAATTTGAGAAAAGATAAAATATGATAGAAATGAAATTTCAATAAAAATTTGGGTCTCACATGCCGATCCAAATGTGCAGGTACATGGGTTGACAAAAATTCACATGTTATTCATGATGTCGATGGGGTTTTCAAATCAAATGTAAAGGTCCTTGAAGGTCATCAATCAAACAACTTGACACATTGCGTGCTCTATACAACTCTATATACATTATATTTGCATTATTTAAAATCAAGGCAATGCCTTCTATGAACTTGCATGAGACCAATTAGGTTGTCCCATTACTAGTTGATTGTTGGTGTTAACTGTTGAAGGTAGATGTAAGTTTGTCTAGCCCTATGTTGCACCATTAATTTGTATCATATTTCAACTTTCCATAATAATAAAGAAATTGATATAAAAAAAATTTTGGCAAAAGTGGCAAAGCCACCTTAATGTATTATTATTAAATATAAAATATTTACAAAACTAGTTCAAAGGAGCATACCGACAAAAAAGAACCAGCAAGAAAACCTTTGGTTATAGCTCAAAGAATATACAAATAATTAACCCGATCATATCATTGATGGTTACAAGGATCCATCATGAGTTTACATATGCATATATCCATGTGCAAAAAAATCATATCAGAATATCATCAACACGTTTTGTTTTTCCAACTTTTTGTGTGCAGAGTGGGAAGATCATTTTGGATCTTAGACATAAGTAAAGGATCATCATTATAAGTAAAGAAATTGATAAATTTCATAAGCTTCCCCGCTTAAGAATCACTATAAGTTATGTCTACCTTGCTACAATATAATTACAAAATTTAATTTTTTCCTTGAAATAAACTTGCAATTCATACTACACATTCACAATTGATTGTGAAGACAAATTAATGCACTATAGACACATCCATTCATATAAGTAAACACATAAAATAGGAGACAATCTAAATTTTCATGTAGTCATTTCACTCAACTCAATTGTGCATGTGTTGTCATTGATCTATCATCTAACCAAGAAATATGCTTCTTATGGCTTATTACATCAAGAGGAAGAAAAAGAAACCAACTTTTCAAAAAAGGCAAGAAACAAAAATTCAAAACCTTAAGATCTTTGTACAAGAATATATGCATTAACAAAGAGTAATACCTGAAAATTGATGACTTTCCTGTTTTGAAATCAAGAAATACACCTCTTTCAACTCATAATTTTTGAGAAGAAGAAAAGGAAGCAACATGTTAAAAAAAAAGGCGAGAAACTTAGAATTTGAAAATTCAAAATTTCAAAACTTGAAAGTATAAGAAAAGAGGGAAGAAAATATCAGAAGTGATCAAATCCATGCTACTAACTCTTGAAGCCTCTTGATGTGTCCCTTGTATTCTTCATCTTCAATCTTTGTCTTTTCCATCTCTACCTTTACCACTCCACTGTCAATCCTTGACAATGCATCCATGTAAGCTTTCAACTTCTTCAGGTACTACACATCATCTACAATGATATCAGCTAACATTGGGTCAATTGCATCTCTAATATCCAGTTTCCATTCTGACCTAGGTCCGAGGAGCTTTTTTCCTCCCACTTTACTCTTTTATATCAAACACAACTGGCATATGACTTGTAACCAGGCATTGGAAACTTTTGAGCTCATTTCATATCCTATGTGTGTACATCATGTGGATAATGAAAAATTTCCTAACCACTTCAAATTTTTCTTTGAAATTCATTATCATTCTATTTAGATACTCAAGAAGGGGCTTAATCAACACAATCTCCAGTACTGCAAGCAATTTGCTCATATGAGATAATGAGCATGCTAAGAATTATTGCCACTTCAAATGCTCTTAGGAAAATGCTAGTAATTCTATATGTTCATCCCAAGCTGTATCTGCATGATCCAAAATTTCAGTGATCCTTGACTCAAGCAACGAATGAGCTATCTCCATCTTAATACTCCTTTCTACCCTTGAAGTGTCTAATTTCAATACACCAACCTCCTTGCTTAATATGGTTGCTTTTATTATTGCCTAAGCCAACTCACTTCTCAATCCTATTATCTCCTCATAAGAGTAATCAATCATACCACAAGGTCTATTTGTAGGTCCTGCATATAACTGTTCCTGTAGTGTGTTCACCTTTTCTCTCAGGATTTCATTCTCTTCATCAGTCTTTATTGCTACCTTGTGAGAAAAAATTGTCACATGCAAAGTCAGGCCTATTTCTTATGTGGCCGAGGTGTCTGCCACTCTCCTAGCCAGTAAGTTGCCAAATAGTTGATCCATCTCATGACTCATTATTGGCCTCCTGGTAGCCAGGTGAAGGCATCAAATAACTAATTGATCAAGATGATCATCAAAGATCACTCCCAAGAGCACCTTTTCTCTCTGCACCAGATCAAATGAATCCAAATCAATGTCATGCCTTCTTCTTAACTCATCAAAAACTATGGTAGAGGAGATATCCCATCCTTCCAAAATAAGTACTCCACTCCTTTTCACAATTTGTCTCCCCATTTCAGGGGTCATGATGGCTAGTTGTTCCTTAGTAGTTTTCAATAGTTCATCCTTCATTCTCATCCTCTCATCATGTGCTAAGGTATTTAGGTTAATACCTTTCTTCCTTTCTAACTCATTTGTCATATTCCTCATGACAAACTATTGGAACTCTTTGGTCTGTATAAACTTATCATCACTCATGAATTGTTCATAAGAATTTAACCGGACATCTTCACTAAGGTCACCTCCAAGTCTGAATGCATCAAGGGCCCACACTAGAGGAGGATATTGAATTGTGACACCCAACAGGGTGTCAAACCTATGAGGGGGTAAAGGCTCTTCCCCTTGAAATTCAAAACCTTGTAAGCTTGAAATGGAATATCTCTCCCTATAGATAATGTATGTAGGGGAGTTACAACCCTTGTACTTTCCGGGACTTGAGAAAAAGAGCCCCCTGAAGATGAAGCTATCATAGGCTTTTTCATGGCAGCCTCTGCAAGTAACCTTTGTGGTGGGGAGGGCTCAAATGGCATATGAGAGGTAGTAGGAGTGGAAGAAAGTTCATCAAAAATGAGTGGAGGGGATGGTGGAGGTGAAGTTGGACCAATAAGAGAGCCAATGGACTAAGGAGACTCTAGTATTTCCTCCTCAGGCTCTCTAACTTGTGGTTGTTTTTCCATCATTGGTTCCTCATGAGGTAGAGGAATCATATCCACATTTGGATTGCACTAAAGATGGCCATCATTCTAGCCTCATGGATCTTCAATGTCTGTCATGCTAGAACATAAGTATTATCTTCCCTTCTCTTTCTATGCTCCTCATATTGAATTTTACACCATCTCTCTTTTCTTTCCAAAACATCATTGTAATCCACATCATTTCTTATAAGGTCTTCTTCATCACTCATGCTATTGTGTTTTTTCCTTCTCAATATTTTGGACAAACCATTCAGAATCATAAAATATATGCTTAGCTCAGGGAAGTCTATATCTATTCAACATGGAGTCCAAAATATCATATACTTTTCTATTTAAGAAATGATACATCCCAATCACAACCTGCGATGGGATCATTGAGCCCTTTTTATGATCTCCCCCAACCAAAGACTTATATGCTTCTACCAACTGATGCATTATCTCCAAGAAAGCAACCCTATCTTGAATAGTGATAGGCAAAATTCGAGGAGCGACAGGGCTACCAAATACCCTAATTATTGTATGGTCCTTGAAATAGAACCATGATCCCCAATTGTGAGGAATCTCCAACTTAGGTTTGAGATCCACGAGTTTCAAAAATTGTTTAACTTGTTGGATTAAACCCCATCTGACATTTTTTCTGGAGGATGGTTAGCAGTTTTCCAAAAAAAGATCCTCAAAGACTAAATAGTTAGATTCATTCAAATAAAAATTCCAAATATAGGTCCACTCTTGGATCAAGAGAGGCTCTCCTCCAATTATTGTCTTAACCTTCCAGTATTGATGCCAAACACTAAGGCCCTTATATAGGAAAATGTGCATCAACAGATAGTAATACCTAAACTTTGATGACTTCCCTAGTTTGAAATCATGGAGAGCAATATGGAGACCCTTAGCTACCAAGGAAGCACAATCAAAAGGCCTATTGATATCCTTGTCTTGGGTATCAATACACAACACCAACATCCAATTAGGAATCATACTCCTTGCATCTGCAACACACACTTGACACAAAGAATAATATGTATCTGTGAAATATCCAACAAACAGATCAACATTATAGGGGGTCACTTGTCTAGAGGTCAATTTCCTTTCATCTCTTTTGGTCCCCTTCGGCTTGAATGATGCCAAATTTTCTCTATATAATTTTTCATTATTCTTGTATACTTCTTCCAATTCCTTTGGATTGATAGTGAAATCCATATTGGGATTTAACTTGAAAAACTTCCTCAATAACTTCCTTTGAGATTGTTGTAAGTTTGCCACCCTCTTTGGCCACAATTTCCCTAGTATCTGGCCTATAATTGGCAGCGATAGCAGGAACCAACTCAACATTCATGTCTACATTTGAAACCACCAATCTGGCAAGATTGTAAGTCCAGATATTGGACACATGCATTCTTTCTTTCATTTTGTTATATAATATTCTCCAAAGGCTAAAACCCCATGGTGGGACCAAAGCATCCCTACATCTAGCAAAGTGGTCAATAATAAACTCATCCATTCTGGATCCTAGTTTTGATATTTTCTTAACTTCAGTTGACCTAGGAAGATGCAAGATCACTTCCTCTAAAAATTACCTCTTTCCAAGGATAGAAGACTCAACCATTATAGTTTGTTCAAAGCAATTCAAACAACAACTAGGGTTATGGAATTCTATTCAGGACACAATCTAGGCAATTGAATCACCTCGTGCGATTGAAAATCGGACATAAAGGACAAGAGAGATAACATACCAAACATATTTAGGATTTGTATAGAATCCCTTTAGTGTAAACACTAGCAGTCATGCAGAAGATTGCAAGAAGAATTTAGAAGTGTCATAGAGAACTATAAATGTGAAATTGAGTCATGATGGTGCTAATATATTCATGAAATTCAAATTACATCGAGCAATTGGGTTCATTAACTGTAGGCACGTATGTTGGTTTGATGGTGGGAGCTAGCCGTTATAATTCATATTTGAATGTTGGGGCCCTAACAACAAGATCATTTCCAATCGATGACGAATGAGAGCTGGGTGCCCAAAGAATTTTTTATTTTTTTTATTTGCCACCACTCAAAAGGATTTTTTCGGCACTACGAGATTAACCTTATCATGCATCTCCGCACAATCGCACAAAGATATCAGTCATGGATCTATCTAAAAAGCATCACACTTTATTTCACTTAGAAGGTAAGCCAATGGGATCCACATTCTTACCATGTCACACAGTCTTCCACCTAGCGTCTGTCGACTTGCCCAAACATTGTAGTCACCACCAATAGGCCCCATATGCCACATAGGCGGGTGGAATTGCGGAATTAGGATGAGTGAGAATATAGTCATATAGTCCTCCACTTGTCATTTGTTTTATCGTCCAAATGTGTGTCATCATCGCTAGTAGGGCTCATGTGCCACATACACAGGCAGAGTTGCAGAGTTAACTCATGCGGACAACTTTGGTTAGCTTGGAAAGTGATCAACCAAAACCATAACATACATGGTGAGGAAATCAGGCCCACCTCTCTAATGTGTCCATTGACATCCAACAAGTAGAAGAGTATTGGTGCACTTAGAATGAGTCAGATTTTTGTGGGGCCCATGTGCCATGTGACCAGGTGGATTTGTGGAGTTAACTCCCACGACCAACTTTGGTTAGTTGTGCAACTACATGATGATCTGGACAGTTAGATGAATGGAAAGTGATCAACCAAAACCATAATGTACGTGGTGGGGAAATCAGGCCCACCTCTCTGATGTGTCCACTAACATCTAACATGTGGAAGCTTATTGGTCCACTTATAATGAGTCAATTTTTTGCGGGGCCCATGTGCCATGTGAGCGAGCAGAGTTGCGGAGTTAGTGTGAGTGAGCATCTTGGATTAACTGCACAACTGCATGATCACGAGGTCGTCAATCTTACATAAGATGCACAACAAGATAAAGGCTTAGGAAATAAAGCAACCAAGTGGCTACAAAGAAGGGGCCAATCACAAAAATGATGCAAAAGGCTTAAGTCATGACTTAAGAGATCGAAAAATTGACTACAAGAAGTCATTGTGAGATTATAACAAAAAGAGACAAGGATTGTATGGGTAACTTTAGGGTTTAGGGATGTCTTTGGGCTTAAACCAAAAAGATGACGACTCTGGTTTTTCGGCTCTAGTCCTTTTAAAATTTCTCCTCAAAAATCATTTTTTTCTCATTTAATGTTTGGTTGAACTCCTTACATTCTTACCTTCCCCTCACACATGTCGATGGACAAATGATGTATGGCACGACTGAGAATGATTAATTTTCCTACAAAAGATTTTGCGATGGATATGTTTTTAAATTTCGAGGACCTCTACTCATATCACATTTACTACGCATTTATGATCTCTCTCTCGATTATTTAGTTTTCTATATATTTAGATATTTGCAGCTTCTCTTTTTGCATTCCATTTCAATTCCTTCATTTTCCCACCATTTGCCTTGCTGCTTTTTTTTAGCTTTGCATCTATGGATTCTCCTATCTGATTTATTTCTACCAAACAATAAATGGCTTTTCTTGGGGAAATTTTAGATAGGTGCCTCTTAGGGGTTTTGAATTATTCCAACCCCCTCATAATTCATGCAATCAAAAAAATCTTGGGGGAGGATTTCATCATGTCTTCTCATAGATACATAATGAATACAGACGTCCATGTTGTATTCCTAGCTTCGATTATCTAGGCGGGAGAAGCAAAGGTGACGACCATGCACTTGTGACAAAATCTTTTTGACGATGCTTTTTTGAGAGAAATTGAAATAGTTGTTGCTAATATTGGTGATCGTTTCACCATTTCACTCCCACACATGTGACTACTTTGCAACTCATCATGGGAATCGACAAGTTTGCAGGATGCCTATTCTTTCTGGGCCATTGGCAGATGTGTTTGTACCAAGAACAACAGAAATTCTCAAGCATATGAGATTTGTGTAGAGAGTTTTGGGTCTGAAGTTCAACAAAGGCAGGGATTAGTTCGAGGAATACATCAATGAGGAAGGGCTCGACACAAACTATGAACTAGAGCATCATGGTTTGGTTATTGAAGAAGAAGTTTGGCCTTCTAGTTCTAATGATGAACCATAGCCAGGACACCAGGTGTGGCAGGGACAGACATTCTAGGACCAATCCATCACTAAGGTCTAGCTTTGCCCCTTCATTTCTTCTGCTTGCACGTCACTAAGAGTTGTAGTATTTGTTTTTTTTTGCTTACAATCTGAAGAATGTATAAGGAATTTACTAGTTTTGCTTCTACATATTTAATGTCTAAATTTAGGGAAAGTATATGGGTTATGTTAATCAATTTTATTGACTGTGATGTATTTTGATTTAATGTGAAATTTCAAAAAATATGGAGATACTATAGACTAGGGTGTTCAGTAGTTTTTTTTGTATATGGCTCAATGGTTATAAAATATTGATCGAGAAAACAATGCACATATTTTAACTTTTGTATACTATTCTCAATATAAAACAAAATTAAATGGCTTATACAGTAAATCACTAGTTTTGATATGAGTCTTTCCAAAATCCTTACAAAATATTGTAGTACTTATAAAAGTACAAACAATATTGTCGCTTGACTATGTTTTTCTCATTTAGCATGCATTATGATAACAATATTGGCGCTTATCATGGTAGAAAAAGTAAGAGAAAATATTTCACATTCCCTACTTTATTCAAATTGCAAACCTACCTAACTAGTAGTTGCCAATGAGCCTCCCAACGACTTCATCTACATATTTATATATGATACGATCAATGATTATAGACCATTCCTACCATTGATAACTAATAAGAATTATTATAAATCTAACAAGTTTTATTTTTATTGTCTTGATTTAAGGTTTTATCTATTAATTTATAATTACAAATGTCTTAATTTATTAAATGTACTATTAGTTTAAAATGGACATTTCTAACAAAAAATCCATTTCATCCCCTACCTCATTTAACTTGTATACCCTACATTTTCTTGATTTATCTACAAATTCTTTGATATTAATTATTTGGATGTCTCCATCTACCAGTCTCTATTTAAGTTATCTAATTGATTGAAGTGATAAATTTCAATTGAACCTAATTCTCAGTCAAAAAATATGCAAAAATTAAATTAAAGAGAAAAAAATGCCTCGATACTCTCGACGTACTTTATATAGATTAAAGTGTATATATATAGGCTAGTATATATCTCTCATAGCTTTGCTACACATTTTCGATAAAAAAAACAAGTAAAAATTCACAAAAACTATGAATTTTTCTTTTTTACTTGGACAATTTATCCCTACAATGATTGTTGACGACATTAGCCAATAGGAGGATGAAGGAATAATTTTATTAGAATTATTTAAATGTTTAAAAAGTTGGAAACATTAGGAATGTTAAAGTAATGGAAAAATTGTGAAAAGAATAATCGCATCCAACAGATGCATTAGTATCCTGCCTCTCAGTAGGAACTAAAAAAAAATTATTTTGTTGATGGTCATTCCTTCTGATGTGTCCATCCACATGTGCATCAGTGAATCGAAAAGATGAATTTTTAACATCTTCGGAACACATAAGATGGAAATATAAAGGGGTATGAAAAATGTTATAGAAAAAATTGATACATATAATATCTAGTGAAAATAGGGGGGTTTCTAATTTGGGTTGTGTATTGGGAGGGGGTGACAAGAAAAGAGTTTAAGGAAATATTTTTTGAAAATAGGGGGATTATTTAGTATGCCACGAATGCACATGATATAACCCATGTTCACTAAGTGAAGCCCCCATGATATATGCAAGGTTGGTCATTGTACATTTTATACTCTCATTTCCATATATAACATACATCGTTTTGTGTTCATTATTTCACTAATGGAAGAGGAAGAAGAGGGAGAGGAAGAGGAGGAGGGAAATGAGGAAGAGGAAGAGGAGAGAAGGTCTCTATAGTTGGGTCTCAAAGGTGTTGATTAACTCAACGAGTAATTGTGGGCAATTTGTTTAAGAGGCCTTTATGGTTCTTTTAAACTTGGAAACAAATTTCTTTTTGCAAAATGATTTTTATTTCTATATTATTTTATCTTCTTAATTTCATTTTTTAATCACTACCAAAAAAAAATTTAAATGTAAAAAGAATGGGTTTAACAAGAAATCAATAAATTGATAAATGATATAATCTTAAAAATATTGACCTTTATGTCACAAGATCTAAATGAACGACCCTCTAAAATCAATTCACTAAGATAAATGAATTTTCAATATTGAATAAAATGAATACAATTTCCAAAAGATCTAATGATAAATTCCATGAACTCATCAAAATACATTCTCAATCTACGTATTCTAAATTTCCTACTAAATTCAAAACATAAAGAATCGACAAGAACACTCTACCATTTTAGAGACAAACAATTGAATAAGCCAAATCCTTTATAAATTTTAGCAGAATTCACTACACCAAAATCTTGATCTTCTCCTTACAAAATTCTTTCTCTAATTATTACCAAAAAAAAAATCTAACTAATCACTATCTTACTAGATTTAATATCAAAAGAGGCTTCCCTTTTACAATCTTAAAAGCTCCCTTTTATAGAGAAAAATGAGGGGCCGAAAACATTTGATTGACCTATCCTAATATTTGTAAAATGTCCATGCACACATGTTCTCAACTGCAAAAACTATCTAAAAATAGCATCCTATCTCTAGGTTTTACAATCTAACACCTATAAGCTTCCAAGGTGCAACTAAGCTGCAAATGAAATCAAACAATGGAGCAGAATTTGCAGTACTATATGAAGGCATTCAATTGTGCTGTGAAAAAGATATTAGAAGAATTGATATTCAAGTGAATTTCATGATTGTAATTAATGTGATTGCCAAATGAAACACACCAAGCTAGAAACTCTCAGCTTGGATCAAATGGAGGAATATATAATCTGATATTGGATGGCTTAAATCATTAAGTTTTGATTTCTAAGCTTAAAAGTGTTAAATATTCATAATTAAGTGACATTTTTTAGGTTTGATATGTTGCTTAATGTGTGTAGTTTTAGACTGGCCATCAGACATATATACCGTAAAGAAAAAAATAAATGAAAGAAGACTTCATAAACATTCCCTATTGTAGATGTGATTGGAGAAACGTTGAAGAACAATTAAAGGAAGTTTTTGTGATAAAAGGTGACTTGGAGGAAGATGAGGTAAGAAGAATAGTAGGAGAACTGAATCTGAGTAGATCACATATTCAAAACTCTGAATTGTTACAGTGTTTTGTTTACAAGACTTTGTGAACAACTAGGGAAATCAAAACAACAGAGAAAGCCATCAAACGTATGATAAACTCTGAGATGCAAACTATGGTATTACAAGCAATGAGAAACATAATGCTCAAGCAGACTAAAGGGTTGATAGGAGACATGGTAGGCATTGAAACATTGAAGAAGAACAAGAAGCAAATAAAGATTGTGACAGTGCTAAGCGAAGGACTAACTCACAATGTAATGGACACACATGCATACTTAGTTAAATTTCACAAAATGTTTTTCACTCCAGCACAAATTGAGCATCTTCAAGAGGTCATTGAGGTCATTAGAATCTTTATTTTCACTCTCTGTGGCTAGAGTATGTAAGTAACTAGCGGTTGGATCTGAGAAGGTCCAATTTGTACTGTCGATAGCAATTTATCAGATGAAGATGAAGTACATCATGCCTGAAAATGCACCTACATTATATCGAACTCTTATGCAAAATTGTTGGTAACATATTTCAATATTTTGATGGGAAGCCAATGGTCATTTCTAGCCTACTTAGAGAAACGACCAATTACATCGCTTCTCTTACAGTAACATAAGTAGATGTTCTGAAATCTCTTGCAATTTCTGCTAGTACTGCAGCACAATTGAAGTGCTAAGTTATTGTGATATTGGATCAACTGGTTTTGCCTCGCATAGGTTGCCCAAAATTAGTTTATTGGCAATGGAGGGAATTCCGTATATACAAACAAGTGTCCCCTCCCTCTATGGAAATTCCCTCCGCAACTGAATTATTCATTCCCAATTAAAGGAGACACTTGTATATATATTATCGTTTAGGTCACATCTGGCAGTTTTTTTCGATCCCCGTGTTTTTTTAATCTGTTGCATTCATTGCTTACTTTCTCGGACATTTGTACAGAATGGACGCCCAACCAGATTCTTTTCAATCATTTCAAGGGAATCTGTGAGCAAATCAAGATTATTTTTCATGCTAATGAAGCTCCAATAAGGCCAGTGAAGGGACGACATGGAGCAAAAGTAAGGGTGAAGAAGAAAAGGCTTAAAAATTGAATGGTGAAATACAAAAAGATGCGTACCTCTGGATATTAGCAAGCAGAATATGAAAATAACTATGATCGCCATAAGACATATATATTATCAGTCTGTCAAGTGTTTTATATAAAAGTTTAAGTTTCACCTCTTCTTCAAATCTTACAAACCATCAAATGCTTACCCAAGCTCAGTTAGCTTTAAGTGGGCTTCTAGATAATCATCAAGGAAAGCATTTTCATTCTGACACAGACAACAAAGCTCATTTCAATTAGAAGTTTAAGGATAAACTCTTATAAAATCAAATTATTACAAAGAAAAGCATATGATTATCACAATTGCCAAACAACTTCAAGTGCCTAGAAGATTTGTTAGCGATGTCCCATCATAGGTGACTGATTTAACAGCTTCAAATGCCTCGAAGATTTGTTAGTGCTTTCCCATCATAGGTAATTGTGAAATTATTGAAGCAAAATTAAAGAACTAAAAGTATAATATATGATTTATGGGAATAAGAAAACTACTTTTATCAATATTGTCATCCTTCCGTAGAGCACAATATGTTGTGTGAACATCTTGAACTTTTCATACTTTCTTTTTATAAGGAGAACTATTGTAGGTGAAGTTCTTCCTTTGGTTGTGAAGCCTGTGTGCGACATAGAAACTTGTTAATAATTTACATGAATGGTATATAGTATGTGGGCGACATAGAAACTTGTTAAGAATTTACATAAATGGCATATAGATGAAATTCGCTGAGAAAGATTAAAGAAGCATACTTCTTTTTTATTAGGAGAGTTGTTGCAGTCGAGCTTCTTCTTTTTTCCTAATGACCATGTATGGATTGTTCTCCATTTTTGTGTACCGCTCGTAAGAGAATACCCCACCACCGGGAAACTGTCTCATGTCGTTAAATCGTGATTTTCCGTTACTGACAGTTTTTTTCAGTCGTTTCCCGTTTCAAATAGTTTTTTTCAGCGTGGGGGGCAGAACAAATGTATTATGTTGCAGACTAAGAGTGGGACGATAACAACCATTTGGATTGTACGAGACTTATATTTACACTAGTCTTATGAGTCCAAGGAATGAGAGTCGAAGTACAAAGGCATTATTTGCATATATATAAGTTTAAGTTACCTAACCATATGCATTATTGTAAACTTAGCCTTAATAATAATTATAACCATAAATCTAAATGTAATCTAGTTCTAATTATAACCATAGTTCCAATCATAATTCTAATGTAATCTTAATCTTATTTTTCTCTTAATCTTATTTTTTCTCATAACTCTTAATTGTAACCTAAAATAATTTTCATAAAATTGTATTTGTATTTTTTCAATTAAATAGCTATTATTTTTAAAAAAATAATAATAAATGTGACTTATGCACTTCAAAATAAAATTTACATTTTAAATACATTTAACTTTTAGACTACTACTAGTTGTAACCTAAAATAATTTTCATAAAATTGCAATTGTATTTTTTCACTTAAAATAACTATTATTTTAAGAAAAATAAAAAAATGTGACTTCTCCACTTCAAAATTAAATTTACATTTTAAATATATGTAATTTTTAACCTACTTGTAATTGTAATGTGAAATAATTTTTATTAAATTGTAGTTTAATTTTTTCACTACAATAACTATTATTTCAGGAAAAATAAAAAAATATAACTTATGCATTCCAAAATAAATTTTATATCTAAAATAAAAATTATATATATGTAAGTTTAAGTTAAACAAATATAAAGTCCAATGCTTACTAATACCAAAATATGATAGGATTCATTGGGTTAAAGGAAAATCTTTTTCCGTAGATGGACAATTTAGCTAATGATCTTTAAAATATCTAAATCAGTCCTAGTCAAACTATCTATATGACTGTATCATATGGTTACCTAACCCAAGAAGAAGAATGTCACACTAATGATATATCACCTAAATGAAAGATTTGTTATGTATGTCGTGCCAGATAAGAGACTAAAAGCTATTTGAGCAATATGTCATAATTTTTCTTTTGGTACAGAAAGGTATATCTAACTATCAAGAGGCTATGTAACAAGTCTCATAAATTTATTTTCTTATAGAAAAACATATACAACATTTGTTTTGAAGATATAACCACCTAGCTAGGTCATGTTATTTGTGCTTTTTATATATTTGAATTATAAATAAATAATAACTAATACACTTTTCAACTTGCTTAATAATTTCAAATTATTGAGATAAAATGTAATTCCATTCTTTATGATAATAGCATAGTTTCTTAGTGTAGATGGATTGGACCTAAATTCTGAACAATGTTTCTTCATGCAAGTAAGAAATGAAATGTTGCAACAGGTAGCGCACATGACAACAAGGCATTAATTTAACAATACAATTATAATTCATCAATTTTTCAATAAAAACTCTTCATAATAAGTAAGATATTGATAGATTGCATGATTCAAAGTGTAATGGTTCATTAAAATTGCAGAAAAAATATTTAAACTTGAAATTAATTTAATGTACCTTTCTTGAGGTGTTGATTATATCATTCATTGAAAACTCATTTGATAAAATTATGAGATGGATGAAAGCACTCTTATTTCCAAGTGTTTCATTATTTGGGGATGCCATCTAAAGTAAGGTTTTATGTTTAAATTATTTATTCTATTTATAGACATTGTAGGCGGTGAAGAAAATGAAGGCAATTAAAACCAAATCAAATCTATAAAAAAATCAAGGCGAATCAAATATTCACCCCCAAAATATCATATGCATTTAGTGGATCCACATAAGATTTATCTCCATTTACTGAAATCCACCATGCATTTACTGACTCCATATTGTATCCGATACTATATTATTTAATGAGTTGGCTTGTTGGCCATTAAAAATCTGAAAAAATTAGATTTGTATGACATGGGCTGCTAGAAGATGCAGCATCATGTCTATCATTTCTCATTATTTTTTTGTTATGATCATCAGGATCCTTTCGGATTTGCCAGTAAAATTAATTTTTTTGCTATGCTCGTAGGGTTTCTTTTTTATTTGCTAGCAAAAGAGGTTTACCGATGCCGACACTTTAGAATTGTATTTGGGTGATGAAAACTGTATACCAGTGAAAGAAAACCATTTACCAGCGTGAGATAGGTTTTGTTGAAAATCCCACGCACATCTGCGGTTTGATGAACCGTGAAATTTCTGGGCTGGCAAAAAAATTCCGGCGTGAGACAATTCCGGTGGGAGGCTTTCCCACAAGGAATTGCCTATGGGCAATTATATGATGATTAATGAAATGGAGCTATCCCACTGGTAGCAATTTGCGCAAAAAAAAATAAAATAATGAATAACATAAAACATGGAGCATTTATGATCCGAATTATGGATTCAGATGACAACACTTGAGTGAGAACCTGCGGTATTGTAAATTCTGTTTACATGAACAAGAAAGCATAGAATTGAAGCAAGCCAAAAATTAATCTATTCAATTCAAATTCAGTCCAAGGGATTCCAAGGGTCACCAACAACTCCTTGAGAATCGAAACCCAACAGTCACATCTTGTTTATTTACATAATAAAATCTAAAACTATGAAAATTTCAAAAAAACTATATAAAATTTTGTCCTAACTTTAACTAGACATAACTTTTTGCACATGACTCGAAATTACGAGCCGTTTAACTCGTTGGAAAGGTCTCCAAGAGTTGGAGGCAAAGTTGTACCATACAACCATCCATTGTCCTACAAGTTGTACCACCATCCATTCTCTTACAGACCATACAACCACCCATTATTTTCCAAGTCATAAAGCTATCAACTACATTTCAAATAGTACGATCCCCATATGTGATCTCCTCCATACACCTAATCCCTATATCATAGAGTTCTCACATATAATTTTGTCCCCATCATATGCTCTATACCAATAATTGATTCCTCTTGAACACACACCATACACCCTAAACCTAATTCATCTATGCCATATACCCCTACATTATTTCATCTCCATTGTATATTTTTCCATTTCCAACCATGCTACCCTTCTATTGTTGTGCTATTTATTATTTTATTGTCATATTGCATTATTGTCCAACCCATTGTAAGACCTACCCCTGCTACCATTCGGTTACTTTATCCAAAACCTCACCAATGTATGCCTCACACACAAAAAAGGTTTATCTTCATACGGTTTGTATGTCCATCATTCTTCATACAACTTGTTGGAACTTGGCTTTGCCTTAGAAAAAATTAGGTTGTTATCAAAATTTGATTGAAGATGGTCTAGTTGATTCTTCCTCTAATTATGACTTTGGAAGAAATAGGGAATACCTCATATAGAATGGTGAACTAGATGAAAGTGCATTCCTAGAATATGGGGATACTAAACACTATTTTCATGATCAAAATGCTTTTGAAGTGTATGCAATAGTATCTGAGCTTACTAATCAATTGGGTGCAACACTCTTATATTTTATAATACAATCAAATGGGGTCCCTTGGTTGGTTGGTCCTAAGCATTATTCAAATATTGACATACATTGGTAAACACTTCAAGAACTCTCATTTTTGGCATTATAAGCATTGTTTTTTTGCCTCTAAAAGACCATGAAAATGATGTGTGCCATCATGGTTTGTGTGAT
The DNA here is from genome assembly GCF_030272615.1 of Cryptomeria japonica. NCBI lineage: Eukaryota > Viridiplantae > Streptophyta > Pinopsida > Cupressales > Cupressaceae > Cryptomeria > Cryptomeria japonica. Next base: position 446,505,922 of record NC_081412.1, on the reverse strand, counting down.
TTTCCTCATGAGGGGTACTACCTCTCAACCCCACTAGGGGCCTTGCCCCTACGTCCTCACTAACTCATTTGATTTACCAAGTAGTCTCCAAGCTTGATTTTGTGAACTATACTTTGGAGTTTGCCTGCATGCCTTTGTCTAGAATATTGTCATCAGTTTGAAAAATATTCCTTAATGTTACTTCATGCTTACTTGTTTTCCTTGTCATCTAGAAGACAACGTTTTCTTTTCAAAGGGATGATGTAGTTAATGTATAACATTTATTATTATGTTTCAATAATATGGTTTATCCAACTACATATTAATTATTTATTGGTTTCAAGTAGTTTATGCATCAAGTGATTGACAGTTGTTTTGTCTTCGCAATTGTCTAGTTCTTTAAATAGATTTTGTATCGTCAATGGAAGAAGAATGATCTAGTTGAATTGACTTTGATCCTTGCCTAACCATCTCTAGTCTACTTCTAAAATAACATCATGTGTGAATAAAGATATAATTTTGATCATATATTTGGTATGCATTATTAATTATGTTTAATCTCTCAAGTATTCATTTTATCAGATAGGAGAGTAAATAGATGTGTCTCAATGATGCCATGGTCTATAGTCAAGTGCTTTGGTTTAAAATTTGCTTTCCCTTTAGCTCTCTTACTTTTTTTTTGTACCCACTTCTTGATGCTATGTTAGAATTCTAATGAATAATTTTGAAAAAGGATTGATAATGGTGGTCTAGTAATTGGAGAGATTTTCTATATCACCACTCTTAAAGAGAGGCGTAACAAGGCTAGTTTTCCAATCTATTGGAATCCCAAGGTTGATGATGTTGAAAATGTTCCTTGTATGGGGAGAAAGAATGGTCTTTCCCCATTTTAAGAACTTTGCCTATAAATCAACCATGTTCTTAATACCTTCTTTAACCACTTGGAAAGTAAATTGTTGTGTTGTCATATTGACCATGGGAGGTGCCTTTGGTTCGTGATCATATAGTTGCCCTGCTTAAGTAAGACATCGATCAAATATTATTCTATTTCTTGTGTTTTGTTTTCTTTGTTGAAGCTCCCTCCAAAAAATTTGGGTTATTATTCCCTAAATAGATCAATTTATCTATCCTTCTAATCATCTACTCTCTTTTTTTCTTTTAAAATGTGCTAGAATATACCTTTTTTGTTGCCTTCCACTCCTCATCAAACCAAGCATTTGTAAGAAAATAACTTGTTTTCTTTCCCCTATTTTCAACCCTTATACATCTTTGAAGAGCATCTTGTAATATGATTTTTAATTTGTGATTTATGAATCCCTACTTACTATTTTTCGTTATTTGTTGTAATGCCTCTCGTGTTTGCATTCTACCATTGCTTTATTTTGATCCAATATTGACTCTATATATGGTAAACTTGGATTATGCATATGTTTTTCTTTTGTATTGGCATCCATGTGGTGCACCCTTATTACAGTTATATTCTTTCGATCATGTAAATATCACTACTAAAGTTTATAGATGTTATACATGTATATCCAGAGATGATTTTATATATGATGTTATGACATGATGTTTATATGATGGTTTTTTAATTATACTAATGATGATGCGATACATTATGATACATTGATTATGTTGTAATCATTTGATGACATATCATGTTACTGACCATGTTATGATGTGACCCCGATTGGTGAATGATTATATATGTGATTTTTCTGTATTATACATGTACAAGTATATTGTTTTATTGATTGATTTAGGTACAAGGCATTGACTCTACTTGGCTCCATAGGTTTGAGCATGCCCATTTCCTCGTCGGTGGTTATAGGAGATAGCACATTGGCCAATATTATACCTATTCATAACCATCATTCCTAATTTGGATGATTTGCCTGATAATGTGTTACACCTCTAGTCACCATTTTGGTATGTATGGTATATACCCTATTGCATACTTGTGTAAGATTTGTAATGATTGTTTATGCATAGTCAGTCATTTGTGAATTTTCATCATTTTAATGTGTATATTAATGATATTTATATATTATTGTGGTATTTTAATATTTAAATGCATAATATGTCTTGTGTGCATTTGAAATGATGTTTGCATGATTTTATTATAGGGGTTATTTGGGGGGTAGTGTAGGGGGCAGGGGGAAAGGGTGGTTATTTTTTATTTAAGTTTTAAATTAATTTATTATTATTTTATTCTCATTTTAAAAAGTTATTTTTATATTGTGGATTGGAGTTCATTTTTTAACACTTATTATTTCTCATTGTGAGCTCTCAAAACCATATACATGGATTTGGGATTGATGATTGTGGGAGTTCTACTTGGATGATTTTTAAGGGTAGAGGTTTGATTGAATCATGTTGGTGAATGTTACCAGTTGTCCAAAGAATTCGCCCTCTCCCATTGTGTGTGCATTGCATTTCCATATTGAAGTAAGATTGGAGGTAGGAACTCAATTTCTTCCTTGTTTTGCAATTTGATTGTTTAAAACCTATTACAAATGAATTGTTAGATGATTTCAAACATCTCTTCTATTTAAACTTTTCTAGTTTAGTTTTTATATAATTCGATTAATTTGGATTTTGAAAACATGATTTTATATGGTGTTATGCTACCCAATTTTGTGTAGAATGAATGGATTATTTATTTGAGAGTGATTTTTATGGTGTTGGGTTTATGAGAATCAAAAGGGTATTCTTGCATTTTCAATTTTGGTATTTTAGAAAATTTGAGCTTTTTAAGGTCCATCAATGGTGGATGGCCTTAGGACTAGTTTTTGGTCCAAACTTGTGATTTGTTGCAAAGTGAATTTTGATGGTTTTCTAATGATGTTCCAATGTGGAATGATAGTGTTATATATGTAATTTCCGAATTGAGATCGTTTTGGATCCAATTCCATGATATTGAGGCTAGATGGGCATTTTGGTGAATAATGGTAATTGATGCATTGTTGTGTGAGTTTATTTGTGATTGGACAATGAATTGCATTTGATTTCTCATTCATTGGAGTGAAATGAGCTTAGGGTGTGGGTATTAGAGTTGGTTAGGGGAGTGGCTCTCAATGGGGATTGAGCCCCAAAGTGGCCACCAAGGTAACTCATTGGAGAGTTGAGTAATTAAAAGTAAAAACATAATTAAAACATTGGGGAAAACAGACTAATAATATAATCAAAGATGCATGTTGCATGTCTTGATGTCATGACCTGACTTAGACCACCTAGTTAGAGATTACTTTTATATGCCAGATACTTATACTGATGACATTTTTGCATGTGATGACTTTGATTAGGTTAATTAATTATGTTAGATGATACTATGGTGCTTATGATGTTAATGATGATAGATACTATTTATGATGTTTAATGTCATTTTAATAATGATGTTTAATGATATTAATGATGATTAGTTATTTTTATACTATTTATGACGTTAAATATTGTTTTAATGATGATGCTTAATATTGTTAGATTTTTAAATGTGATGCATTTTTATTGTGATCTGATGACTTGTTGTCGAGTATGAGGTGGTTGTAGGTTGACCGTCAAAGGCAGACATATGACCGAGGAGTTTTCTAGCTTTCTGGCAGTGACCTATGAAATGGGACCCTATGCAAAAATACAAATTAGATAATAATTAGTAAATTAAACCTTGAAACTAAAATAAATAAACCAATGCTAGAAATTAACTAAATAATAATTAATTATTCGAAAATGATTATTCGATAGTTAAATTATATATATATATATATATAATAAATAAAACCTATTAAAGAGATAAAGCATAATATTTTAAATTAAATATATATTTTTTGATTGGTAATGTTGTGATTATTTTTATTTATTAAGAAACCTTTTAACTGGAGCTATGAACCAGTGGGGGTCACAATGGGGGGGCCCCTCCCCGAGGGATTACATGATGAGGTATTAACGCCTCCTCGATGATGTGAATGCCACACTTACATATATTTTTGTTATGTATATTTCTCCTTATCACTCGATATGCCTTATCTCTCCAAACATCTCCTTATCACTCCATTACAATTCTCCTTATCTCTCCAACACGGGCTTTGTTGCTCCTTGAACTGGTAGGGGGGCATCATGATCTGGGCAGGGCACAATGAATACGAGGAGACATCAACGCCTCACCAATGCGTGGACACGGGAGCAGTGTGGACACCAATCACAGGAGGAAACCAAGTCAGTCGAAGACGAAGGGACTCGAACACGGGACTGCCCTCTCAATAAGGCTCGTGACAACCGTCATGCTACGGGGTCATCCCCCCAATTTTAAATTAAATATTAAATTAGAGGCCAATTGTAGTATAAATAAATAAAATATTAATTTATTTGAAGGTTGAGTTATATATATATATATATATATATATATATATATATATATATATATATATATATATCAATTTTAAGATTGTAAATTCTAATAGTATATGCCTGAGCTATAAATAAAGCAAATATAATAATTTTTGCATGTGTGAATAATAAATAATAATAAATAAATATAATAAAATCAAGATTTGTAATTATAATATCTAAATTATAAGGTTTGCATGTGTGAATAAGAGAATTAATATTATAAATTAATATTTTGACATGCAATGGGCATTGCATTAAAATAGCTAATCATGCGTAATTTAAAATTAAATAAGAAAAATTAGTTGAATTTCATAGAAGTAATAATAGATTAAAATATTTGTTAAAATCAATTTGACATGCTATTAGCCCCTATTTTCGCAATAATAGGCCCTATTTTATTTTGGAATATTCATGTCGTGATAGTCTATGTATTAATTTTAGCATAGCTGGGGTGTCCTAGCCGAAATATTCTTATGTCTAAAATATTCGAGTATCTGAACCTTTTTGTTTGAAGCCATAGTTTAGTTCATTAGTTCATAGGTTCAATGGTTCATTGTAACTTTGTGTATATACTATGTTCTGGTTTCGCTGAACCTAACTTGTGCAAAAAGCTCGAGCGGGAGGTGAACTTGAACCACTGAACCATTCTTGGTTCATGCGTTCATTGGTTCAATGCTTCAACCATTCTTCATTCAAAGCGGGCACTTTATAAGGCGAAGGTCAAGAAAGGGGAAAGACTACAGTTATATAAAGAATATTCCAAGGATCCCAGCGATTTATTTGAAAAGATTTTTTACAAGATGGTAATCATTTCCTAATAAGGAATTGTGTGAGGTGTTGTCTAATAAAAGTTGGTGTCAGAAGTGTCATCTCTGTCGTCACTCAACACGAGTGAATGAGTTGTGGTAATCATGACCGGATTTTGAGCCATTTATATTGTTTTTGTACAAAATGATTTGTGTCTTCATGAAAAGACTTAATTAGGAAAGGCGAAGTTCGGTGCTGGAGATAATTTTCTCAAAATTAGCAAACACACAGTTGTATGAAAGGTGAGTAGAAAATCTTTGCCATCTTTATCATTTTCATACTACAGGGAAGGAACTATAATTTTGTTGTAATAAATTGTAGTGGGTGTAATTGTTGAACTCGTTTTGGTTAAAAAATGAGACTCGTCCCACCAAAACCAAGGCCAAAATATGGTCTAGGTTGTTCTCTCTCTAAATTTGGGGATACATCCCTAGTTCATGCAGACTTAGATGAATTCATAGAAAGAGCTAAAAATTCCTCCAGTTCACCTATGATGGGAAGAATTGTAGACAGCGGGTTGATAGAAGCTTCAATGATTCTTGTTGTCATGCAGTGCTCTGAATTACTACTTGAGTGTATGAACACGTATGATCATGTACATAGATGCATGAGAAATGCAAATGGGGGCATTTTGTTGAATGTGAATATAGAAACCATTATGGCAATATTTAAGATTCCTACCAAAGAATCGTATGAATATTGGCCAAAAACCACCTCATATTGGTTTTTCTCAGAGAAGAAAACCCAGTATAGATGTGTCATAGCCAGAAATTGGCTCCTTAAATTCTAGAAGGGTGGTTCTAGGTTACCAAAGCTCTTCACCAGAGAAAATTTGATTAAAGAGGTGAGAGATATTGTCATACTATTGCATAAGGTGAAGGAAGTCATCAAGCATTTTATTGGGAAGACTGGATGTATTTCTACATCCAGATTATTCTAGATGAGAAGAGATGTATTGATTGGGCAGAGTAAATTGTAGAGAGACTGCATGAGGGATTAAGTAATTGTCTTGGAAACAATAATTTCTATATATCCTCGTACTTGTTTTACTATTTGGCATGTGTTAGACCCTGGCCAGGACTGCATCATGCAGAATGGTTTGATGGGATGAAAATCAATGATTACCACCCATACCTCCTATTAAAGAAATGTCATGAATATTTCAGGAGAGTGCATGATATATTTGTAGGGAGGTTGGTGTATGAACTGCGTGGAAATGTAAATAAGCGGTTATCTGATGAGGCAATGCAACTAGTGAGCACCTATGGGAGCTATTTCATTTAATATCCTTGGTTCACTTATATGAGGGTTGGTGGGTTTGAAGGTGAACCATTCAAATTGCCAAGGTTTGCCCTTGATCGATTTGTGTTAATTGAGTTGTGCAGGCAGCTAGCTCATATAGATAAAAAGACTCTGGCTAGACAAGATTTAGACATCTCTTTTCTGGTTGAACTAGGTTACTATATTTGTCATTCTGTCTCAGATGCCTTGAACTTGGAAATTGATTTCAAGAAGTTGAATCTCCAACACTATGTTTCTCAACCAAATTTTGATAGTAAAGACTATGCTAGGGCACATTTAGCTCTGAAGGAAAATTTCTCACATGTTCCACAGCTTGAAGATATTGGGGAGGCCTGTGGGGATGAATTTGAAGTCAGACGGAGAGCATTCTCCAGGTTCACTGTAGAACAAATTATTTCCTTCCTGCTCAGAATGGATATAATAGAAATTGTGGATGAGGGAGAAGATTTGATTGACCCACAATATGCACAAAAGGTACAAGGCTCCCCAATCCCTAAGATAGAATGGGACAAGAAAGAGGAAGAGCACATTCAGATGAGGACTTTTCCCATTATCCATAGGACTGAACAATGGTTGAGAAAAAAAAGATTGGGAAGGCTTGTGATCAAGGATTCTTCTATTCAAAAGGCTTCATCTAATAAATCTATTAAAATTTGTGATGCAGGTAGTACCAAGATTAGGCATGAGGCAAACACTACCAAAGTTCAAAGAAATCCCTTGTTAGCCAACTCCCAGCTTTCATTACCAGATCTAGAACCAAAATTACAGATAAAAATTTGTTAGAGAGTTCAGTTGTGATCGATCTAGAAGGATCTGTAGTACCCCTACCCTATTCAATTTCTAACCTTGGTTTAATCTTGATTAGTTTATCGTAATATAATGTTATAGTCAGATGTTGATTTAACGCATAGCTATTGATGTGGTTTTCACACTAGTTGTATGCAAGTTGTTAATGTACCTATTTCGTGGTATCAATATTGAGCTAACGTTTTCATTAAATTTTATATATGTATGCATGTATGATCCTTGGTTGCAGGAGATTTCAGGTGCAACGCCGCATGAGTGCGAGGTTCGTCTTCACCTGGGTGTGCAGGTTTGAGTGTGCCTTTTTAATCCTTAGATTTGGATTAGGTGGTCGTAAGACCCTAGTTGACCTTAGTCGTGCTCAAGTGAGCATCGCCAGTCGTCGTCGGTTATCCCTTTTTGTTTGGGTTTGCGAGTCGTCTATTTGGTTGACCTTCTCGATTTGCATGCTTGATGTGTATGGTTAAATTGATTAATTAGTCCTTAGTAATTATCTTGATTAAATATATGCGTTTGTGCTCTGAAGATTAATGGATTAAATTGATCGGGTATTCGTTATGCGATTTTCGTTGTTAATGAATTGCCTATTTTAAATTGGAAGAAAATTTGATTTAATGATTGATTTGGAATATTTAATGCATTTTATATATGCTGTTGAAAAAGAAATTTTTATATTTTATCGCAATAGACGTAATTGCATTCTGTTGGCTTCTGAAATTAGAATGGCTAAATCTGATTAAATGAGAAATCGTTTTTGAATTAATAAAGCAAGTTAATTTGTTGCTAGTTAGAAAGAATTAATTTTTGAGGATTATTTGAAAATAAAGATTTTTATTCCAAAAATGGAATTTTTGGGTCAACTCTTCCATATAACCCAAATTTGGGGAAAAATGGAAAATGGAAAAAAATGGACATTTTGGGAAGATTTTGGTTGGAAAGATTTTTGTTGGAGGTTTGGGAAGGAATGTTGCTGGATCTGACAGGTGGGTTCTCCCTCAGCTATACCAGGATTGCGATTGAAGGTAGGATTCTGAATTGTTTTCCTGTTGCCAAAAGAATTTACTGTTTTATTGAAAGGAATGAATTTGTCATTAGAAAATCAATTTGATTGCTCATTATGAGTTTGGCTGGAGATTTTAATGGAGATGTGCATTTTCCTCTTTGCGTTTGGGTGTTGGAAACCCTTGGATGTTTGTTAAGGATGAAAAAAAAAAATCCATCAAGAAAATATGTTTTCTAACGCACTTCGTTTAATTCGAATTTTTAATGAATCGAAATTTCCATCAAACTTCTTGCTGGGCGTTTGTGTTAATTTCGGACTGGGTGTTTTTGAAAAAAAAATATATATATATATAAATTTTTAGTGAGCTGGGCGTTGTGTTGTTTCCGCACTGTGTGTTCAAATTAAATTTAAAACGTATTTGTTTTTGGACCGTGCGTATGTTTTTTTTTAAACCCTGGTTTGGGGTTGGAGGGCGGGGAGCGGAGCTCCACCTGCTCCTCCCCCCTCTCCCGCACGTCCCCCTTGCTGCTCCCCCCATCTCCCGTGCCTTCTCGCAGACCGTTTGGGCCGCGGCTCACGGCGGTGGCCGCAGGGGCCGCGGTGGCCGCAGGGCGCCGCGGCACCTGCGGGCACCACCGTGAGCGCCACCCACGGGTGGTTCCCCGGCGCTACGGCTAGGGCACAGCCCGCTCGCGCCTAGGGTTTTTTTTAACATGCGTTTTTTTTAAAAAGAAAAGAACCTAGTTTTAAAATGGTATTTTGGTTAATGTATTTTTTTGTATTATTCAAAAAAAATGCATAAGATAGTTAATATCATTTCATGTAAGTTATATTATTGTTAAGTGGATATTAGTTCTTAATTTGGATTAAGGAGGCATTAATCGTCACAAATGTTAGTTTAATATTGATTAATCTTATAATGGAGTTTATAGGTTAATTGCTATTCAGCTTCCTTTCGTGATTTCTGCCCTCTTTCTAATTAAGTTCTACGACTATAATATTGCAATTTAATATTGTTGATTATGCTCTGATTGATCTTGGCTAATAAATTCATATCTTACCTTCTAGCTGATTAGGGAAGTTGGCTAATTGAGGTAGTCTTGTTTAAAAACAAATAGAGAATAATATATTATTGAAAAATCATTGAAATACGATGTAGTTACTAATTGATGTTGTTAAATATCTTATTTTAGTTGATTAATGGTTGTCTGAATTTTATTAATATGAATTGGTTAAAACTCATTATGGCTTAATTTGCCTGTTCGATGCTTTGAACCTTAGGAGTTAGAAAACCAAGAACAACTCATCCCTAGTTGAGGTAGATAACTGTAATCTGATTTAGATCTTGTAGAAAACTCGATCGACTTGTAATGATTAAATCAATTTGAGGAAATATTGTAATTTCTGATTATTGCCTTGCGAGTTTAATTTCTGTATTCGCCTTTAATTATGAAATGGCAAGAGTGCTTTGTTTGATAGGACCCTGTCGTATGGATGATTTGGTGTTCCTGTTTCAGTCCTCGATTCCGAGTTGACTGTTGTATTGTGGTAGTGTCGTTTTGGTCATATCCTCTTTGTGTGAGTCGAATGATGATTCATGGTTGACCTTAGTTTGTCAGGTCTCTAGTTAGAGTACCGTCAGTAAGTGTTCATCTTTGAGTCGTGTTTGACCAGATGATTGTTTCTCTCTTCTTGAACTCCGTTCGTCTGACCATGTGTATTCCTTGGTTTGAGTTCGTCTGAGTATAGTCTAGTGTCGTATGGGAAAGTGGCTTTCGATTGGGGGCCGCGCCCAAAGTGGCTGCTGGGAAACCCATCGAAAGTGAGTCTAATAAGTGATAACCTAAATATATTAGAATGGAATCTCTAAATAAGATAAATGTGTCTCACACATGGGACGAGTGCTATCATAGATTCGACATGCGGTGAGAAGGCCTGAGATGGCAAACCACCATCCTTGTCTTCACGAGAGGATGCGTGGGTCCACACGAGGCTTGGATGGGCCGGAAGCTCGGATTAGGTTGCCAGGGTGACCCAGTGTATGGGGCCGGGACCTATGAAGACTTGCCATGGTATCCATACCAGGTTGTGTGATGACACTTGTCCCTACGTTCGCTAGTGTGTTGTTGTTTTGTCCTGTTTTGAGTACCTTTGTGAGTCGTCCTTTTGTCTCTGCCCTTGTGAGTGTCGGTTTCATGTTAGACCTTGGGTGGTGATGGCTCAGTTTTATGGATGCTCTCATGGACCTCTTGTTTTAGCTTTGATTATGTTCAGCTGGATCCTGTTCTTTTTAAGGATCGTTTATGTATTAATTGACCGATGCGGTCATTTGTTTATTGCTTATGTATCGCCTTGATGGCTGGATTGTATTGGTGTAACCTCTTGTATTCTTAACCTTTATTATTTATCAGAGGGGTCTTGCAGTTGCGCAGACCCGGAGATGTAGCCCTTTAGGGGTGAACTCCGAGATCATTATGGTGTTATGTGGTGTATTCGCTTATGTTTCCTTTATTCAGCTTTATCATGTATGATTAACTTATGTTAGAATGGTTAAGTGGATAAATGGGAATTAACTATAAATGCTTATATTCAGTTCTTCCTTGAATGCCATGTTGATCGAAAGCGTAAGTGTTCTAGAAGTGATTTATCGTAGATGCTAGTATGCAATCGTCTTTTAAATGCAATAAATTGGAATATGAAAGAATGTATTTTAGAGTAATGGATATACTCAGTTGTTATTAAGGAATTTAAATATGCTTGGAAAGATCTCTTATGTTATGATGAAATCCTAGTGTATTGGAATGTTATATGTATGGTTTGTAATTTCAAATGAAAAGCTTGAATGTAGATTATGAATATATCTTAATAGGTGAATCTTTGTTGTGATTTATATTTCTGTCCTTTGAAAGAAATTATCCTGATTATGAATTATCTCATTATTAAGATATTCAGCTTAATGGATTAATTGTGTGAGTTAAATGAATTGTGAAATTTGAGTAATCTCGTTGGGAAACTCTTTAGGAGTTAGTTGATGTCTTCCGCTATGTAATCTGAATCTTTGATACCATGTTGTATCTTAATGTGGTGTAACGTTAAAAAAAAAAATTGCACTCTATTCTTGTGTTATGGCTTAATCCCTTCGGGGTTTCCTGGCGGGGCATTACAGGATCTCCAGAAGCCAAGGATAAAATGGCAGAATGAAACAATGGGATACCTACGTTGGAGATTGGAGATACTGAAGAATCTGAGAAATAAGAGGAAGGTGTTGAAGGCGCATTAATTTTAGCTAATGTTGAGCACCCTCAAGATAAGAGAGATGCCAGTCACAACACTCACCATTGGTTGGACACCGTGTAGTACCCCTACCCTAGACAACTTTGTAAAACCAGTTTAACCTTGGTTGACTTTTTATGTGGCAATCTTGAATGGTTGAATTACCATGAGGTAATGTTTTGTCAGATATTATGATTATTGTGAGTATCTGTTAATGTGCTTTCGCATTGATTCTTATGTAAGTTTAAATTGTCCTCCTGATTCTTGTTAGTAATCTCAAGCTAACTTCTTCATTATATATGTGTGTGTGTGTGTGTGTGTGTGTGTATGCTTGTCTAACTCTTGGTTGCAGGAGATTGCAGATACAGTACCGCCTAGGTGTAAGGTTCGTCTTCACCTAGATTCGCAGTGTTGAGTATACCTCTTTCATCCTTAGAATTTGGGTTAGGTGGTCGTAAAACCTTCAGTTTACCCTAGTCATACTCAAATGAGTGTCGCTTGTGTTCTGTCAGTTTTCTTTTCATTTGGGTTTGCGGGTCGGGTAATTGGTTGGCTTACTTGGTTTGTGTGCGTGGTGTGTGTAAATAGAGTATTTAACCCTAAGTATTTATTTTGATTTAATGTGTTCATTTACACATTAGTATTTGAGGAATTAAAATAAATAGGTTTCTTTTATGTGATTAATCATTAATTAAAAAGATCGCCCTATTTATGTTTGTAGTGAGTTTAATTTAATGGTTAATTTTAAATAACGAATTTATTCAGTTTATGCATTTTAAAAAGGAAAGATTTAAATTTATTCGAAATAGAAATAATTTTATCTCTTTTGCTTTTAGGAATAGAAAGATTAATTTTAATTATTTAAGAAAATCAATTTTGATTAGAAAAGTGAGTTTTATTCATATTTATTTTATATAGTGTGTAAGATTGATTTTGAGAATTTAATTCAATTAAAAATATTTTACCCTCATTAATATTGTGAAATGCAACTATTAGCTTTGTTAATTAAAAATTAAATGAGGGAGAAAAACATTTCTTTTAATTAACTAAATTTATAATCTCAATGCATAAACAATTCAACTATGAGATAATTCCATAAAATTAATTAATTAATTAATTAAATTAAGTTGCAAGCTGCATGATATTAGAAATATATTTTTTATTTAAATTTTAGTGGAAAAATAAATTAGATTAATTATATTTATTGTTCCTAGAATTTTAAATAAATAAATTAAACAATAAATTAAAAAAAAAAATGAATAAAAGAATTAATTGGAATTAAAGTATTGTTTTAATTCTTTATTTAGAAAATTAATTAATTTGCATGAGAAAAGAAAATAAAGAATAATGATTTTTAATTATTGCATGTTAGCTTATCTTTTGTTATAAAATTATAAAATAAAATAAAATTACTTTTATTCTAAATTTAGGTTTTTGAGAAAAGCTATTGAACCTAGAATTTTAGCTTAAATAGGGAATAGGTCTTTATTTTAAACACATAGGAAACAGGTCAAGGATTTAGGTGAAGAAATTTATTGGAAACTTGTGGAAAAGATTAGGGCTCTTCTACAAAATTCTTCCAGGAAAGCAATACCAGGTTGGGTGGCTTCTTTGATTGTTGATTTTTAGAAAATAATTCTATTTCTTCCATTTCTCTCTGAATGATGTGTATGTAAATTATTGTCAAACCCAAAACCCTCTTCTGGTGAATTCGAGTTTTGTTTTAAAAATTCATGCCTGATGTGTATTTCTAATTTATGGGAAGAATGTAATTTTGAGAAAATTAGGAAAATTATTATAGAAAATTTGTCAAGATTTTATGATGCATGGAGAATTGCAAGATTGGTGAAAAAGGGTATTTATCTGAGAAATTAACTTCTCTTGTTTGATTTTTTTACAACAGTTTTGTTTATTTATGGAATCTTTATGAAATGGTTTTTATTACCTTAAGAAAATAAATTTAATTATACATTAAATTTATTTGGGTTAATTAATAAAAAAATATATATATATGAAAGATTAAATTATGCGAAAATGTAATTATTGAAAAAATATTGTTTTTATTGAAATTAATGTTAAATTTTTATTTAAAAATACATATATATATAGATATATATATATAGATATATATATATAGATATATATATATATATATATATATATATATATATATATATATATATATATATATATATATATATAATAATTAATTTATTAATTTTTGTGGGGAGGCATTGCCTCTACCCACGCGGCACTACCCATGGTAGTGGCTGCTGCCATAGGGCAGCACCGCTACCCAAAGGTAGCGGTTGCTGCCTTAGGGTAGCAGCACTCCCCATAGGTAGCGTGTGCTACCATAGGGCAGCAACGCTACCCATATGGCAGCAACGCTACCCTTAGGGTAGTTATTTTAGAGTTTAAATGTAATTTTTAATTTTTAAATTTTATTTATTATTTTATTTATTATTTATTTATTTTTTAATATAAAAAAATAAAATAAATAATATTAAAATAATTATAATGTGTTAATATATATATGTATATTTAAATATATATATATATATATATATAGTTGTTTAATTTTTATTTGTCAATTTAAAGATTTTTGTTATATGAATAAAGAATTTAGAATTTTGTAATTTTAGAAAAAAGAAAAAAAGCTTATAATTTTAAATTCGATATTCTTATTGGAAATATATTAGGAGTTTAATTCATATGTGAATTTATTTAACTTTATTGGACAAATGATAAGATGGATTTATTAATATAGTTATGTTTCCTTGTCTTCTGAAAAAATCTATTTAATTATGTTCTTGATTGTTTAAAGAAAAGATTGCCTGTAATAGGATCTTGTGTAGATGGTGTTATCAGTCAAGTTTAATTTTATTGCAATTTTGGTTGAGTTGTCATTGTGTCCTATGTTGATATATTTGTTTGGACCCTGTCATTGGATGATTTGGGATACCTGTTTATGTCTTCTGTTTCTAGTTTGGTTGTTGCCTTGTGATGGTGTTTTGACTGGTCTTCTTCTGTATGTGAATGTCAAGTGTTGACTTGTGGTTGACCATAGCGGGTCAGGTCTCTAGTTAGAGTATTTTCGGGCAGTGGACCTTGTACCAGTTTAAATGTGTTCAATTGGATCCGTTTCTATGTAGGGATCATTGATGTAATTATTGACCGATGTGGTCGGTTGTTTATTGGTATGATTCACCTCGGTGGAAGGAATGTAAATGATGTGGAACTTATGTACCCTTAACTAATTAAAATGAACAGAGGGGTCTTGCAGTTGAGCAGACCCAAAGATGTAGCCCTCTAGGTGTGAACTCTGAGATCACTTTGGTGTTATGGGTTGTTTTTGTACTTATGATTTCTTTTTTAGTTTTAGCATGCATGAATGGCATTATTGTAGCGTCGTAAATTGTACGCACTCGCTAGGGTGGTACAATTTCACACCTAGTTTAGCACCCGCCTTAGTGCATTTTGCATTCTGCATTGTATTTCTCCTTAAGCACTTAATTAATCAAATTAATTAGGTCTAAGGTCCCTATTTCATCATTCTCTACATCATAAAGTTGGTCCCTTTCATTAAAGTGTGCCCTTTTCATTTTATTCCTCCTATACATCATTTAATCAAAAACCCTAATTAGGTCCTATTTTGAACTTGGGGGCTTGATTTCGGGGGTCAAAACATCTCGAAATCACCTGTAACTTCGGGATTCTCTCTAAAATCATCATATCCGACGGCCCTGAAAATTTGGTGAAAAGTTGTCGGGACCATGGCGCCCGTGCAACATGGTCCCGGACATTTTCCCGAAATTTTGGGAGCACGATCCAATCATAAAATAAAGCTTAACCCTAAGAAATTGGCGGGATATTCAATCTCTAGGTCGGCCAAAATACGAATTTACGACCTAGGGTTTCATACATAAAAGCTCTCTTTCCTCATTGGAAGGGATCGGATTTTTGGTTTCCAGGAACTTCATATGCAGCGAAAGAGCGGATCTTTGAAGACTTCAACAACACTCAACATCATTCTATCAAGCATCTATCAAATCCATTCATTCATCCAATTAGGGCTTGGAAGACATTGAAGAACAATAGGAGATTACCGACTGAAGATTGGCTTGTACTCCTCCCCTAAGGGTTGGGTATGATTTCATATTGTTTTCATGTCCTTACATAAGCTTTGATACATCATTTATTCATGCTTTAGATCATATTGCATCTTGATTTAGAGCATTTACATTATCATTTACAAGCAATTAGGGTTTACTTTCTAGGTTGCTCTAGTTTGCTTTCTTGCATTTTGGACCTTGCACACACACTAGGTTTGCACACACAATACATTTTACAAAACAACTTGGCTATTCGTGGAGGTGGAAATCACCGAAGCGGGGCTTTGACTAAGGCAAAACCCTATATAGCTGCCCTTCCCCCTTTTCAGATATTATTGCAGGTTTCGGGATTCGGACGACGCCGCAGAACACAGATCCGGAAAGAGAAGACTGAGACAGAACCTTGTATAAAATTGCAGCTCAGAAGACCAGGACAGGGGCGCTGGGCGCCCTGGTCCATGGGACAGAGGCGCTGGGCGCCCTGGTCCTCCGGACAGACAGCTTTCCGACAGTTTCCAGACAGTGTTTCAGGGTGCAAAACAGTGGTTTCCGGTGCAGTTTTCAGGACAGTGGCGCCCACGCCCCCGTCCCGAACATTTTCAGTCTGATTTCGACTCCGGGTACATATCTGCATTCTTATTTTATCCTTACATTTACAGCTGTCTATTGTTTAATCTCAATTCTGCAAACTTGTTACTAGTTCATACTTACATTTCGAGGTTAGGGTTTGAACTTGTATCATTTTAGCTTTCAATTTCAACAAGGGAATAGAAATCCTAATAGATATCTCGTGGCTCTCTCTTTCACCAAAAGAAGTAGCCAACCGTGCGATATCTCTAGGCTCTTTCGTATTCCGCAATGTGTGTCAAAAGTTAGGATTAGGGTACATTGTCCTAGTCTCGCTTTTTCCCCTACACAATTATGTTAGAATGTATGAAGTGGATTAGATGAAATTAATTGTAAATGCATGTCTTTTAAATGCAGTAAATTGGATCATGAAAGAATGTAGTTTGGAATAATGGAATATATTTCGGAAATTAAGTATGCATGGAAAGATCTCATTGGTTTATGGTGAAATTTAAGTGTGTTATTAAATTGGATGCATGATTCAAATTTTAATGAAAAGTATGAACGTAATGTATGAATAAATTTTAATGGATAAACTTTGTCTTGTGATCTATATTTTTTCTTACTGAAAGAAATTATCCTTGTTTAAGAATTATCTCGTTATTAAGACAATCGACTAAGTGGATTGGTTAGAATGAGTTAAGTTGATTGTGTAATTAAGTAATCACGTTGGGAAACTCTTTAGGTGTTAGTTGATGTCTTCCGATGTGTAATTTGAGCTTGGATATCTTGTTGTATCTTAATGTTGTGTCTTATTTTATTTTTTATAAATTATTGCACTCCATTCGTGTGTTTTAGCTTAATCCCTTCGGGTTTTCCTGGAGGGGCATTACACACCGCTCTTAGCAGCAAGAAAAGGAACATGGTACTTGTCTTTGTTCTAGTTGAGGACATGGTTAGCAAGTGTCTAGGAAAGACTCTGAAGTCTAAGAGGCTAAAGATAGTTTCCAAGATTGATTTTGATCAAGATACAAGAAGTTGGACTGCTAAGATAGCACGTCTTGTTTCAGATAAACAAATAGAAAATCCGTCAGCAAAGGATTTTAATGTTGAAAAAAATAATTTAGGTGTTTGATCACATGTGGAAGATGTGCATCATTTAGAGGCCTCCACTAAAAGGATAATTAACAAAGCTTAGAAAGATGAGAAGGATAAGAAAAATCTCAAACAAACGCTGAGGCACGTGGCAGAATATATAGATGTCATTGATAATCCAAATGCTCAACCAATATCCCAATTGCCTATGTCATTTGATCCCAAGTCACCAAATAATCAAAAGCTTTTCGGACAAATCCACAAGAGTAGGATGGTGACCGAAATTTTCCTGGAATGGTTAAGTGGGATCACATAATCTGGCACAAAATACTTTAAAAATATGAGCAAGGTTTATGAGAATGCCACGATTGTAATGAAAGAACTCGAAGTAGAAATTACCAGTTGGAGGAAAGAGGAAACCAAATGAAAGACTGTGATAGCCCAAATGGCCAATGTGCAAAAATATGGCATCATGAAATTTCTGTCAGAAAACAAGTACAGGGCCTAGATGATAGTGTTCTTTATGTGTGCAAGAGAAATATTGAGTGAGAGAATTTTGTAGTGGAATAGGGGTGTAGTGAATCTTCTAAGTTGCGAAATGAGTTATCTCAACTCGTTCTATCGATGCAAAATGATTTAAAATGTATAGGAATTAAATGCCTGAAAGAAGATGGAAGAACCATAGAGAGTCTAGAAGTCATTACTCAATCATTTGAAGAAAGGATTAACTATGTTATAGAAACAAAGGCCCTGACCACAAATGACTTTTGAATGGTGGCGAAAATTGAATCCCTTATTTTCCTCTGCATAGGACACTTAAGGAATCATGCAGATATCGTGGCCCAGATTCAGCGAGATAAGGAGATGTGGCACCAGAGAATCGCACATATCAGAATCCCGAACTTCGTCGTTATACAAAATTTCTCAGCTACTCGGAGTGGAAACGTGTCTCTAGCATCGCACAAAACCAGCCCGAAGAATCCACCTCAAAGTTGCAATATCGGCCATGCTGGCCATTGAAATTATTTAATGTTGAATTGTAGGACGGTTTTTCTTTCAAGCGGAATGTTTTCTGGTTACATTTTCAAAAACCAAATCCTAACTCAAGGGCAAAGTTATGTAACTCTATGTTTCCCAAAATTTTAGTTAGCCGATGTGTGGCTATTTATATGTTCTCAAAAGACTATGGAAAGGTCCAAATTTTGGTTTTGTTTTCTGAAAAGCTTTCAGACTTGTTATGTTATGCATTAGCTAATGTTTTATACAGAAATTCTCATTTATATGTGTGTGAATGAAGATGACCTTTTTGGAAAATTCAAATTTGTGTATTTAATGAAGGAATTGAATTTCTGTTGGGGTTCATTTCTATCAAAATAGTCTTTATTTCTGATGAAACATTATGTGTTTATGAAGAAAATTATGTCAGAAAGTTTTGATGAATGGAAGGTGTGAAAAATAGCGAAGTCTGTGAACTTTGTTATTAAAGAAATTGAGTGAACATAAATTGCATTTACAACATAGTGTTGTGTAGATGTGAAAATGCCTTTCGTACTTTCAAGTGAAAAGTATATGAATTGTTATTTTCTTTCCTTAATTCATTGAAGATCTAAAGAGGGAGTTGTACCTCAAAAAAAATTAGAGGGAAACTTTCATAAGTTTACCCAACTGTTTGGTTAATGATTTATTCTTTAAAGGGCAACAAAGTAGTATTACATTAATTTCATCAAAGGACAATCTGTTAACCACTAGATTTTGGTGACTCTGCTAGGGAACAAAAAAAATAAAAATTGAGTCAATAATAGTCGCCTAGACATGGGAAAAATATAAATATCTCATGTGATAAATTGTTCTGTTGTGTGATTTGTTTATAATATACTGAATTAAGCAGAAAATTGTAATTGAATTGTATACCACAACAAACTAGAGTCCAGGAGGTATATTGGATCCTTAAGGAGAGAAGGTGTTGTTGATCCCATTTTTCAGGAATTACAAAATCTGAGTTTCTCATCTACTCCCCCTCGCGTAAGGCGAGCTAGAAGTAGACCATCCTCTCCTCCTCGGAAGGCCTTACATCCCCTAATTTTCAAGTCCTCATCTTACATGGAACTACCTTGCCTATTGTCATTAACCTTGTACCTCTCACTGTTCTAATGGCTCAACCATGGGGAGCTTCTATAGATCCCCTGAACTTAGGAGCTAATTTAAATGCCCTGCCCAAAGGAGCGAAAGATAATCTGCCCAAGTTCAATGGAGATGGTAAAACAATAATTGATGAACATTTGAATTCTTTTAATGTAGCATGTGGTGTATTGGGGGTTCAACATGAAGATGTGGTTGTGACACATTTTGTACAAACTTTAACTGATGCTATGGCAGAATGGTTTTACCATTTACCCAATGGTTCAATCACTACTTGGGATGATATGAGAACAAGATTCGAAGCTAGGTTCAAAAGTGTAGAGGATGAGCATTCTCTACTCGCTCAGCTAACGCAGTTAAAAAAATAAATTCATGAACCTATGAGAGAGTTTGTAGCTAAATTTAATAAGTTTGTTAATAAAATACGAGAAAATAAAAGGCCTTATGCTGATAATAAAAAAAATTCTTTCTTAATTCAATGCCCCCTAATATAGGCTTTCACCTCAGGAGACAAAGGATAGCTAATTTGGCGGCAACCCAAACATTAGCTATTGGGTTAGATGATGATTAATCATTGCTGGTAAATGGAAGAAAGAGGTTCAAACACCAAATGCCCAGCCTTCAACCTCTTCTGATCCAATGATACAAAGGTTGGTTAATGATGTTATTGCATTAAAGAGAGTTTCCAAAAGCTATTACCTCTTTTCAACAGCCTTATCAAGATATTCCTAGAAAAAATAATAATCAACCAGCAAATGCTAGTAATAAGACACTACAACTTCCACCTATACAACAGAGGCTTGCTATTGAAGCTCATCCCGATAAAAGTAATATGTGTATCTTACATTTGATAGATGAACATGATAGGGGTTCTTGCGTAGAAATGGTACATTATATACAAATGACTAATACGAGGGAAACTGTGGAAGAGGTTGTAGATGATGGAAGAAATTTTGAACAGCCTGGCGACTCTAGGATCCACTTCCTAGAATATGAATCAAATTCAAAATGAGGAGGTGATATATTAATTGCTCTTGAAGATCCTTCGTGTGTTGTACTAACTAGGAACCAACGCAATTTCATATCCACAAATGAAGTGACCTCTCTATAAATATCAACCAAGGGTAAGGAACTCCAAACTCGAACCCCTACTAGTAGTTCAAAGGTTCAAGAGGTTCAATTGTTGAAGAGACCCAATACCGAATCCTCGTTTGATATTGTAGAATTTTGTAAGTCTTCAAAAATTCAAATTTCCCTTGTTGAATACCTTAGATTGAATCCTAATGAGCTAGAAAAATGAATAAAATATGTCAAAGGTGAAGATCCACAACATGAGCCTATCAATCAGTATTCCATTGATGTTGAGTCTTCTGATGTTTCTTTGTTTAAATTGGTTGAGTCTACACTTGACTTGATTGCAAGTTAACCCAATGATTCTTCTCCTTCATTCTACCCAAAGCCCGATCCTTTTTATGTATCTTTGTTTATCAATGGTCACAAGCTTAGTAACTGTATTATAGACTCTGGTGCATCAAATAATATCATGCCCTCTGCAGTAACCAGAGCTTTAGGCTTATCCCTCACAAAAACATTTCGTAGATGCTATTCCATGGATTCAAAGCAAATTCCCATGCTTGGGCAGATTAAAGACGCACAGGTAGCTCTAGCGATTCATCATAGTAAAATGGCAAAAGTGACTATTCTTGTCGCTAATATCCCTACTAGTTATGGCATGTTGTTGAGTAGGACTTTGTAAAGATTTGGGTGGGAAAATTAAAATGGATTGGTCATAGGCAACTATTCTGGTAGGAAAACAAAAGGTGGTATTACAGCCTAAAATTAAGGCGAAGTTTACTGTGTTTCCTTCTGATGATCCTAAGTCCTAGATATTGTATCAGGAATGTGATTTCGATAATTATATGATTTTCTCTTACAGTCAAGATAAAAACTCTACACTAGAACTAGAATGTTCTAATGATATTTGAATCATGGAATTCGACGATAGTTGTTCTACAACTGGCTCAGGAGTTGTTCTGATCTCTCCTAGTGGTGAGAAATTCCCTTTTGCTTTCAAATTGGGTTTAGAGGAGGCTAGAAAGAAAGGAATAAAAATGCTTTGGGTTAAAGGAGATGCCGAGTTGATTATTAAACAAGTGAGAAGTATTTTTACTGCGAAGAATGAAAGGTTGAAACATTATAGAAATAGGGTCTGGGACCAAATTGAAGGTTTTGATGCATTTTCAGTTGAGGCTATTCCTAGAGAATAGAATACCTGGGCTGATTCGCTTGTTGTATCGGCTTCTCTTCTGCTCCCTCATCCTGATTTTAAGGAGGAAACATATAGAATTGAAATAGTTTATCTCCCTAATGTGCTTGATAATTCTGAATCTTGGCAGGTGTTTGAGAGTGATAAGCAGATTGATAATTTTCTGCAGAATGCAGGTAACAACTTTCTTTGAAGGTTGTGGCTCTGAATGTAGAGATTTTTGTTCTGATCCAGAAGATAATTTGGGTGGAAATATAGTTCATCTTAAAGGGAACAAGTTTCCTAAGGGGTTAATCTCTCTTGAAAAATTATTTGATAGGCATGATGGATATAAAGGAAATAAAAATGTACCCAGTTTCAATGAGTCAAGAGATTATGAAAAGGTGAATATAGGAGATGAAGTTGATCCCAAGTTTAATAATTTGGGAAAGTGTTAAACGCCTGAGGAGAAACATAGATTTATTAATCTCTTGCTAAGTTATAAAGATGTTTTTGCCTGGTCATATGATGATTTGAAGAATTTCAGGGATGGCCAATTTCAGCATCATATTCCTTTGAAACCAGGAGCAACACTGTTCAGACAGAAGTTGAGAAATTTTAATCCCAAGGTTGTTGATGCCATTTTCAGAGAGGTGGATAAGATGTTAAAAGCCAAGATCATATACCCAATTCATCATTCAACTTGGGTAGCTAATATTGTTCCAGTGCGCAAGAAAAATGGGGAGATAAGAATTTGTGTAAACTTCATAAATTTAAATCAGGCCAGCCTCAAAGATAATTATCATCTACCAGTCATGGACCATATCCTGCAAACTATTGTTGGTTTTCAAATGATGTCGATTTTAGACGGGTTCTTTGGTTATAATCGGATAAGTGTTGCTAAAGTAGACCAACACAAAACTGCCTTTACTACTCCTTGGGGAACCTTCGCGCACAACTGCATGCCCTTCGGATTGATAAGTGTTGGAGCAACCTTCCAAAGGGTGATGGACCTCTCTTTTGGTCACTTAGTTAATAAAATAATTGTTATCTCTTTGGATGACCTAATTGTCTTTTCCAGACGGAGGAAGAATCACTTAAGGGATTTACAGACTGTTTTGCAAAAGTGCAAAGATCATAGTGTTTCTTTGAACCTGAAAAAAGTATGTTTTATGTGTTACAAAAGGTAAGTTTTTAGGACATATTGTCTCTAAGGTGGGCATAAATATTGACCCAGATATGGTCAGAGCCATCCAACAACTAACTCTTCCATTCAATAGAAGTGGTGTTAAATATTTCTTCGAACAAGTTAATTTTCTCAGGAGATTTGTATAGGATTTTGCAGAGATCACTAAACATATTGTGGGAATGATGGATGAAAAATTGGCGTTCAAGTGGAATGAAGAAGCCAAAAAAGGCTATTTCCCAAGAACCTACTTTAATAAATCCAGACTTCCAAAAGGAATTAATCATTTACTATTACGCCTTTGAACATACTATGTCTGGCATTTTGTTGCAAAAGAATGAACAAAATGAGGAAGTTCCTATAGCCTTTATGAGTGTTCCACTTAAGAAACATGAACTCAAATATTCTTTAATAAAAAAGAAGGCATTTGCAGTGGTGAAAGTTGTTAAACACTTAAAAAACCATATCCTACATTCTCATGCAATTGTGTTTGTGCCTCATTCTACTATGAAAAGTATTATAACTCTATAGGAGGTAGGTTTGAATAATCATGCAACCCGGGTCTCTAAAATATAGGAGTTTGATCTAGATATCAAACCGACAAATCTTGTCCGGGGACAGGGCTTGTGTCATTTGATTGCTGAAAATAAGGAGGACACAGAAGAAGGATTTCCCACAGTCTTATTTATTGGACTTCAAGATCCATGGTTTGTTGATGTGGCTCATTATTTGACATATGGAGAGTTCCCAGAACACCAATCCCCTAGAGAGAGAAGAAATTTGAAGTTGAAGGCAACAAAGTATGTAACTTTTGATGATATTCTATACCAAAAAGACTTAGATGGAACATTTTTAAGGTGTGTAGATGTTGATCAGAAGGAAAATACTTTAAGGGATTTTCATGATGAGGCAAGTGGCGGTTAGTTCTCATCTACAGTAACAACTTTCAAAATCCTCAGGAATTGTTATTACTGGCCCAGGGTATTCAAAGATGCATATAAGTGGGTAGCCAATTGTGAAAAGTGTAAGTTGTTTTCTAGAGCACTTCCACTGAGACCTGTTGTCATAGAAGAACCGTTTAAGAAATGGGGTTTAGACTTCATTGGTCCCCTTTTGCCTCCCTCAAGTGTGAGGCATCCTCATATCTTGACTGCAACTAATTATTTTACCAAGTAGGTAGAGGTCATTCCTATTAAGAAAACTACTTCTGAGGTTGTTGTTGGACACAATGGATCCCTGAGAGGGGGGTGAATCAGTAACTTAAATAATTTTTATTTAATCAGAGCTATACCGATTCAATATGAAATAAAAAAAATGCAGACCGGTTAACAAAGGAATGCAAACAAGGTGTGTAGGAGAAATATCTAAAAGATTAATACAATACACACATGAAGATGCAACACACAACACCAAATGTATGAGGAAAACCCAATGTGGGAAAAACCTCAATGAGAATAGTTGTTGGAGATCTTTTGCTCCAATCCTGCCTCACAATGAAAAGGTCTGATTACAAATTTTAGGGCACCAACCCCTTATTTATGAGCACCTACTCAAAGGAGCACCAACCCCTACACAATTTATAGGCTACAACCTAAAGGATCTACAACCCCTGCACTAAGCACCTACTCAGTGAAAACAATATGAAAAATCAGATATACAAATGAGATCCTTGCTGCAAATGAAGTCTTGCAACCCTTCAAATCTTTGCACTACCAGTTTCTATCTTACCGGTTTCTATCAACTCAACACACACTACAATTTAGCCTTTCTGTTGGTTCTAACTCTACTTAATCTTCTCTACCTCTGTTCTATTTAATTCAAATCACGCTTGGTCACTCTCTATGAGGTACTGCTTCTTTCAGTTTGTCACCTTTGTATTCTATGCTCACTCTATCGGTTTGTTCCTTACACAGGTTTACCCTGCTTCTCCTTTTTGGTACAATCTTCACTCACAAACACTTCAAGTGTTTATCTCTTCGGCTCTCAGACAAAAAATTTATTCTCTCCTTCACACTTTAGCAGCAACACTATATGTCTTAAGTCGTCATATTTAAACTAAAGATTTCTCGCCAAAAAATAATTCAAAGAGGGTGGCTAGGGTTTCCTTCTACTGACCAAATCTGCATCCAATCTGATCTGATCTACCTTGGATTTCACACCTACATTGGAGGAAAAAGCCATCACGCATTTTCCATATGTCCAAAGTATGTTTGCCAAAAATAGAAAACCCGACCATGATTTACGGCCTTGAAATATGTTGACTCATTTATGATCTAGTTGTTTCCTTCTCGAGGTCCTCTTGCAATTTGATTTTCTTGCTTTGATCCAGGTGCCAACAACTCCCAAATCTTTCTCTGTCATTCATTCTTTCTCGAGCTGCATCAATCTATCATTGACCTGTGATTTGTGGTTGTTTCATTTAATGTCAACTAACTGCTCCAACAACCATGTCGAGGGAAACTTCACCAACCTCTGCATTCTCGCCACCTCAGCTCCACTTGGCATCACATTGGCATACACTCATCTCACTAACACAAGGTCAGTTTAAACTTGAACATTTAACAAATCCTCATATCGACACAAGCCCTTACCGGTAAAACCTTCTTCTGCTGCTATCCGACAGCATACACTACACCAGTAGCTCAACTTTACCTCTGATGGTTTGTGATCTCTTTGTCACTCTGCCTCTTTATCACAAACATTATCACAAACAAACAACTAGCCTTCATACCGGTTACAACTTGTCATGCCAACACACTTCATATCACCTCTTACCAGTGATGTCACTGACATTCTCAATACCTACTTGTGTTCCACGCCTTCATACCGGTTTTGTCTTCCACCATACTGGTTGACAAGCCTTCATGTTAATCTTCCTTATGCCGGTTCAATTCTTCTTCATACCGGGTTGACATACCTTACTAGTAGCTTACAATACCGATTGACATCAATGACAACTCAATGCCAACAATCTCCCCCTTTGGCATTGATGTCAACATTATCTATTCTGGTTTCTCTCCCCCTTTGATAGAAATGGAAAAGAGAACCTTAGTCTAACACCAATAATATCTCCCTTGGCTGGATCCGGTTAGGACACATTCTTCCCTTGTGTCCATGCTTCATGATTCAAGAGTCATATGATAGTAACAATTGTTGACTCCCCCTGAACCATACATCCTCCTACACATTTAAGTTTGTCGGATGGTGGGACAGCTCCCATCTTGTGTCTCAAGTACTCAAATGGACCTAAAAGAAGTGGCTTGGTAAATATGTCAGCAATCTGCTCACGAGTTGGAACATATTCTACTATCACCTCCTTGTCTTCTACCTTCTCCCTGAAGAAGTGATACTTTATTGCAATGTGTTTTGTTCTTGAGTGCATTACTAGATTCTTGGAGATGTTGATTGCACTTGAGTTATCACACCGAATTGGAATAGGATCTGGTATCTCCACCTGCATGTCCTTTAATGTCTGCTTCATCCATAGCACTTGTGAACAACATGTAGCAACAACTATATATTCAACCTCAACAATGGATAATGACATTGAGTCTTGATTTTTGTTGTGCCATGATACTAACCGGTCTCCTAAGTAGAAAGCACCACCACTTGTGCTCTTTCAATCATAAATGCATCATGCCCAATCTGCATCAGTATAAGCCTTCAAAGAGAAGTCTCATTTCTTTGGATACCACAGGCCATAACTGATAGTTCCTTGCAGATACCTGAAGATTCTCCTTATTGCATTTAAGTGCCACTGCTTAGGAGAATCTTGGAATCTTGCTACCATGCAAACAACTTATACAATATATGGTTTAGGTGATGTTAGATATAACAAACTACCAATCATAGACCTATACAGTGTTTGCTCAACTTCTGGTGACTCATCTAGTTTTCTCAACTTACAACTGGTAACCATAGGAGTACTTACTGGTTTGTTGTCCTCCATTTGAAACTTCTTCAACATATCTTTAACATAGTTGGTTTAAGAGATGAAAATTCCTTTCTTCTGCTATGAGATCTGCAAACCAAGAAAATAGGACAACTCGCCTAGCATGGACATCTCAAATTATGTCTTCATCTGATCTGCAAATTGTTTGCACATGATGTCCTTGTCTCCACCAAATATAATGTCATCCACATACACAATGACTATGATCACATGGTCTCCATTTATCTTGATGTATAGGTTGTTGTCTGCATTCCCTTTCCGGAATCCTTGCTCCTTTGAGTATTTATCCAATCGAAAATACCATTCTCTGGGAGCCTTCTTTAAACCATACAAGGCTTTCTTTAACCGGCATACAAAAATCTCATCATCATGTAAAAGATAACCCTCTAGTTGTTCCATATACACCTCTTCTTCAAGGTTACCATTCAAAAAAGAAAATTTGACATCCATTTGGTAGAGCTTGTAACCTTTATAGGAAGAGAAAGCTAAAAACATTTTTATTGCCTCTAACCTAGCAATCAGTGCAAAGGTTTACTCGAAGTCAATACCTTCCACTTGAGCATACCCTTTGCAAACTAACCTTTCTTTATGATGAATTATCTTGCCTTCTTCATTCATCTTATTCTGGTACACACACTTGGTACCTATGACATTCTTGTCTGTCGGTCTAAGAACAAGTTCCCATGTTTGATTTTTCTCAATTTGTTTCAACTCTTCATCCATGGCATCTACCCATTTCTCATTTTTGCTAGCTTCATCAAAAGTTTTGGGTTCAAGTTCTGCCATGAGACAGAAATTTACCTACTCATCATTTCAAGATAGTCTTCTTCTAGTTTGCACACCTTCATTTTTATCTCCTATGATCTATTCTTCTAGATGGATCTTCTGCACATACCGGTTGGAGTTCTTGCTTGGTGCTTCCTCTACAATCCACTATTAGATTGATCTTCATTCTCATCATCTTAAACATCAATATAGGGTGTTGGTGCAGATTCTTTATTATGTAGGTCTTCATCTATTCTCACATTTATACTATCAACCATTTTTCTTAAGTTCTTTTTGTAGCATTTGTAGGCTTTGCTCTTGGTTGAGTAACCCAATAATATTCCTTCATCACTTCTAGAATCAAAACTTCCTAATCCATCAGCATCTCTCTTGATGGAGCACTTACTTCCAAACACTCTAAAATGCTTGAGTGATGGTTTCCGATTGTACCATAACTCATAGGGAGTCATTCTACTGTTCACTCTTAGATGTACCCGATTTAATGTATAGACAACAGTATGAACTGCCTCCTTCCAATATGTATCTGGTATGCTAGCCTCATTCAACATTGTTCTAGCCATTTCCTTTACTGTCCTATTCTTCCAATCTACCACACCATTATGTTCTAGTGTTCTTGTTGTTAAATATTGTCTATGGATTCCATGTTTCTCACAGTAATCAATAAATTCATTTGAAGAATATTCTCCACCCCAGTTTGATCTTAAACACTTTAACCGGTGTCCACTATTATTTTCAACCATCCTTCTAAAAATCTAGAATCTTTCAAATGCCTATGATTTTTCATGCAAAAAAAGTAACCCAAGTCATCCTTGAGTAGTCATCAATGAACAACATGAAGTATCTCTCACCAGTTAGAGCCCTTGTCCTTGATGGCCCACACAAATCTGTATGCACTAATTCTAGAGGTCTTGAGGTATTGTAATCCTTTGTTTTGCAACTTTCTTTGATTTGCTTGCCTTTGATACATTCATCACAAAAAGTACTTGTTGGTTTTGTTATTTGTGGAATGTTTCTTACATACCGGTTCTTGCTTATCTTGACCAGATTACCAAAGTTCACATGACCTAATCTTCGGTGCCACAACCAACTTTAATCAACTTGTCCCATCATGCATTGGGACTCATAGCATTCCTTCAGATTGTAGACATTACGATATGTTCTCTTTCCTTCTGCCACAACCTGAGTGATACTCTGTTTTCTTATCTTACAATCGGTAGAGTCAAATGTGAGCTTGTACCCTTTGTCACACATCTGACTAACACTTAGCAAATTATGCTTCAATCCTTCCACGTAGTACACATCATGAGACTTAAGCTTTCCATCAATATTCAATGTACCACGACCTTTAATCTTGATGGAGGAGTTGTCACCAAAATGGACAAAACCACCATTCCAATCATCAAGCTTGATAAACTTTTTCTTGTCTTTGGTCATGTGATTTGAGCAGCCACTATCAACTACCCATAAATTCTTCCTTTCAGAATGTAGAGCAGTCTGCACAATCAAGTTTGAAACTATCTTGTTCTTCTCCTTCTCTATCCAAACCTATTTCTCTTCTTTCTTCTCCTCTTCTGTCATCTTGTGTTCCGGTTTAGTCTCTATCTTTTGATTCGGTACTAT
The DNA here is from genome assembly GCF_030272615.1 of Cryptomeria japonica. Classification (NCBI taxonomy): domain Eukaryota; kingdom Viridiplantae; phylum Streptophyta; class Pinopsida; order Cupressales; family Cupressaceae; genus Cryptomeria; species Cryptomeria japonica. Next base: position 446,476,663 of record NC_081412.1, on the reverse strand, counting down.
TTTCTTTTGCTCACCAGTTCTCAGCTTACAATGCCTTGCAATGTGACCAAAATTTTGACACTTGTAACATTTTACATTAGTTTTGAAATATGTATCCAAAGCATTCTTGTAGGACATCTGCACACTTCTCCTACACTCATAACTCTTATGACCAAACTCATTTCAATTATAGCAAGTGACATTTTTACCTTGTAATGCAGCAAATGAGTTTCTACTCTCAAAACTAGGGTTTACATTCATTTTCCTACAGTCTGCCATTCTATGACTAAATTTATTACACTAGTGACAATAACCATGAAAGTTTGGAACATACCAGTTAGATTGTCTTAGTCCTGCAAATGACTGCCTCACCAGGGGTCTTCCTTTCATGCTGCTAACTCTAGTGAATCCTTCATGATCATCTTTTGCATTTCTCCTTGGATCTGCATGTTGGTGCATTGAGTATGGTCTCTGGTTCATTGATCGTGTATACCGGTTTGTGTGACAATTCTTAACAACATTTGTGTATGTATTCTTACTGGTATCTTTGCTTACCGTGAATGTCTTCTTCTCTTCACCTTCATTTGAAGAAGTAAACAATATCTCCTTACTCGATGTGTCTTTTCTGTTTGAACTTTGACCCTCTTCAAATCCTAAGCCACTGGTATCCTTAGATTGCTTCTGTTTGCTCAACATCTTGTCTAAAGCTTCGGTGTTGCCTTCATATTTGCTTCTCACTTTCATTTCTTCCTTTCTTTTCTCTAATTCCTTCCGGAGCTTGACAATTTCTTCTTCTAGGTTCTGATGCTCCTTCTCCTTTTTACTCATGCTAGTGCTAATAACTTCATAGATCCTCTTGGCTTCTTCCAATTGACTTTTTAGATCTGCAATTGTTTTCTTGAAATTTTCAATAGATTTTTCCAACATCTCTTGTTCTTCAACTGTAGCCTTTTTCACCTTCTTCAGATCTCTTCTTGTTTTCTTCAGCTCTTCCAAGGCGCCGATGAGCTCTGCTTCAAGATCCACTTCTTCTTTCTCTTCCTCTTCTTCTTTTATTCAGGTACCAAAACCTCTTGGGCCATGAAAAGGGTTGCACTGACTTCATCTTCATTGCAACAGTCATTTGAGACACTCTCCTCATTGGTGGTATCATTTTCATGTGTGTAAAGACCGTTATGCTTTTGGTTTCCTCTTCTACCATACTGGTAGACATTATTCTTCTTGTCCTTACTGTATGATCTGCTACCACTTGATTGATCATCTTCATTCTTATCACCATAGGGACATTTGGTAGCAAAATGTCCAATCTTTCCACAATTGAAACATTTCAGGGGTAGCTTGCCTTTGTATTTGTCTAAGCTCGTCTTGAGTCTTCTGACAAAGTTTGCCATGTTATCATCAGAGTCTTCACTGGTCTCATCATGATAAGACTCTTCTTTTCCTTTTCTTGATGTTTTTAATGCAACTTCTTTCTTCACAACCTCAATACCAACAATCCTCATTTCATAAGTAGTTAGGGAACCATACAACTCATCCATTGTAAAGACTTTCGGATCTTTTTTTTCTTCTATTGTAGAAACCTTTATATCATGCTTAGGTGTAAGGGATCTAAGTACTTTCTTCACTACCACCTCATCTTGTATTTCTTCTCCAAGCCCTCTAATGATGTTTGTTGTTACATCAATCCTTTGGAGATAGTCAACGATCTTCTCTTCATCTCTCATCTTCAAACCCTCAAGTTGTGCTTTCAATGTTTGTAACTTGGCTTCCTTGACTTTAGCATCGCCTTCAAATATTTTTGCAACTTATCCCAAGTTGCTTTGGCAGATGAGCAGTGCATGACCGTAAAAAAATCATTATCAGATAGCCCACTAAGAATAGAATTCTTTGCCTTAGCATTGTTCTCATATTCCTTCTTAGCATCTAGATCAGTAGGAGGATTATTAGGGACAGTATACCCATTCACAATCGACATCCATACATCACAACCTAGAGAGGACAAATAGGTTTCTATTCTTCTACTCCAAAAGGCATAGTTGACACCATCAAACATAGGGGCTTTTGAGGAGGCTGATTTTTTTCTTGCCATTGTGAACACTTGACAGGATCTACCCAAGCGAGAGGACGCTTTGAAAAACTAGGGTACCTAGGCTCTGATACCAATTGTTGGACACAATGGATCACTAAGAGGGGGGTTAACCAGTGATTTAAATAATTTTAACTTAATCAAAGCTATATCGGTTCAATATGAAATAAACAAAATGCAGATCGGTTACCAAAGCAATGCAAACAAAATGTGTAGGAGAAATATCTAAAAGATTAATACAATACACACATGAAGATGCAACACACAACACCAGATGTATGAGGAAAACCTAATGTGGGAAAAACCTCGGTGAGAATAGTTGTTGGAGATCTTTTGCTCCAATCCAGCCTCATAATGAAAAGGTCCAATTACAAATTTTAGGGCACCAACCCCTAATTTATGAGCACCTCCTGAAAGGAGCACCAACCCCTACACAATTTATAAGCTACAACCTAAAGGAGATACAACCCCTGCACTAAGCACCTACTCATTGAAAACAATATGAAAACTCAGATATACAAATGAGATCCTTGTTGCAAATGAAGTTTTGCAACCCTTCAAAGCTTTGCACTACCGGTTTCTATCTTACCAGTTTGTATCAACTCAACACACACTGCAACTTAGCCTTTCTGTTGGTTCTAACTCTTCTTAATCTTCTCTACCTCTACTCTACTGAATTCAAATCACACTTGGTCACTCTCTATCAGGTACTGCTTCTTTCAATTTGCCACCTCTGCATTCTATGCTCACACTATCGATTTGTTCCTTACACCAGTTTAACCTACTTCTCCTTACCGATACAATCTTCACTCACAAACACTTCAAGTGTTTATCTCTTTGATTCTCAGACAACAATTTCACTCTCTCCTTCACACTTCAGCAACAACACTATCTATCTTAGGTCACCATATTTAAATTGAAGCTTTCCCACCAAAAACTAATTCAAACTGAGGGTGGCTAGGGTTTTCTACCGACCAAATCTGCATCCAATTTGATCTGATCCGCCTTGGATCGCACACCTGCATTGGAGGAAAAAGCCATCACGCATTTTCCATCTGTCCAAAGTATGTTTGCCAAAAATAGAAAACTCGACCATGATTTTCGGCCTTGAAATATGTCAACTCATTTATGATCAAGTTGTTTCCTTCTTGAGGTCCTCTTGCAATTTGATTTTCTTGCTTCGATTCAGGCACCAATCACTCCCTGATCTTTCTCTATCATTCATTCTTTCTCGGGCCGCATCAATCTATCATCAACCCGTGATTTGTGGTTGTTTCATTTAATGTCGACTAACTACTCCAACAACCATGTCAATAGAAACTTCACCAACCTTTGCATTCTCTCCATGTCATCTCCACGTGGCATCACATCGACATACACTCAGCTCACCGACACAGGGTTGGTTTAAACTTGAACATTCAACAAATCCTCATACCAGCACAAGCCCTTACCAGTAAAACCTTCTCCTACTGCTATCCAACATCATACACTACACCGGTAGATCAACTTCACCTCCGGTGGTTTGTGACCTCTTTGTCACTCTGCCTCTTTATCACAAACATTATCACAAACAAACAACCAACCTTCATACTAGTTACAACTTGTCATGCCAACACACAACTTCATATCACCTCTTACCGGTGATGTCACTGACAGTCTCAATACCCGCTTCTCTTCCACGCCTTCATATACATTTTGTCTTCCACCATACCGATTGACAAGCCTTCATGTTAATCTTCCTTATGTCAGTTCAATTTTTCTTCATACCACGTTGACATACCCTACCGATAGCCTGCAATACCGGTTGACATCAATGACAACTCAATGCCAATAGTTGTGTGTAATTTTCTGAAGGAAAACATATTAGTATGCTTCGGTGTGCCCCAGAAGATTGTGACTGATAATGCTCCCAATTTCTCCTCAACGGAATTGGCTATGTTTTTCTATGATCATAGTATCTCACTTTCTCATTCATCAAATTATTACCTACAAAGTAATGGATAGACAAAGTCCAGCAATAAAAACCTGATTGCTATTATGAGAAAGCTGGTGAATGACAACCCCAAAAAATGGCATAAAAAGCTATACAAAGCACTATTAGCTGACCAAACTTCACCTAAGTGGGCAATAGGGATGGTGCCTTTTGAATTAGTATGTGGAATGGGGGCTCATTTATCACTTCCATTAGAGCTAGCAACAACTAGGTTACAAATAGTGATTGAGGACCAATATTTCCAGAATTCTTTAGAGAAAAGAATAATATACCTAACCAAAATAGAGGAGGAAAGGAATGAGTTGGTTGATCGTATCACAAATCAATGGGCTAGAGTTAAAAGGATATTTGATTAGAAGGCCAGACCCAAGAAATAAATGCAAGGTGATCAAGTCTTATTGTGGGACAAGAGAAGAGAATCAAAAGGAGCTCATGGAAAGTTTGATTATCTCTGCAAAGTACCATTCAAGATCCATCAGGTATTGGGTCCTAACTCTTTCAAGTTAGAATATCTCGATGGAACCATCTTGCCTCTATCCTATAATGGGCATGATCTGAAACTCTATCAATTGTAAGAAACGAGTCCCCTGTCTTTGTACATAGTTTGGTTTAGTTGCTTTGTTTTGGTGTGTCGTTCGTGTGTCTTCTGTTTCAATTCGGTCTTCCTTTCCATGATTGAAAGTTAGTGCGTAACCAGATATTCTAGGTTCATTTCCTAGTCCTTCACAGTCTTGGTCCCCAGTCAGAGCCAATTGTTAGCCCCTATTTTAGCAATAGCGGACCATATTTTATATTGGAATATCCATGTCGTGATAGTCTGTGCATTAATTTTAGCATAGTTGGGGTGTCCTAGCCGAAATATTCTTATGTTTAAAATATTCGATTCTCTGAACCTTTTTGTTTGAACCCGAAGTTTAGTTCATAGGTTCATTGGTTCATTGTAACTTTCCGTATATACTATGTTTTGGTTTCATCAGATCTAACTTGTGCAGAAAGCTCGAGCGGGAGGTGAAATTGAACCATTGAACCATTCTTGGTTCATGCGTTCATTGGTTCAATAGTTCAGTCGTTCTTCATTCAAAGCAGACAGTCTATAAGGCAGAGGTCAAGAAAGGGGAAAGACTGCAGTCATATAAATAATATTCCAAGGATCCCGGTGATTTATCCGAAAAGATTTTTCACAAGAGGGTAATCATTTCTTGATAAGGAATTCCGCGAGGTGTTGTATAATAAAAGTTGGTGTCAGAAGTGTCATCTTCGTCGTCACTCAACATGACTAAATGAGTTCTGGTAATCATGACCAGATTTTTAGCCATTTATATCATTTTTGTACAAAACAATTTGTGTCTTCATGAAAAAACTTAATTAGGAAAGGTGAAATTCGGCGCTAGAGGTAACTTTCTCATAATTAGAAGACACATAGTTGTATGAAAGGTGAGTAGAAAATCTTCACCATATTTGTCATTTTCATCCTACAATGAAGGAACTATAATTTTGTTGTAATAAACTATAGTGGTTGTAATTGTTGTTCATTTTGGTTTAAAAATGAGATCAGTCCCACCAAAACCAGGGCAAAAATCTGGTCTAGGTTGTTCTCTCCCCTAATTTGGGGATATATCCCTAGTTCATGCCGACTTAGATGAATTCCTGGAAAGAGCTAAAAATTCCTCCAGTTCACCTATGATGGGAAGAATTGTAAACAACTGGTTGATAGAAGCTTCAGTGTTTCCTTATGTCGTGTAGTGCCCTGAATTAGTACTTGAGTGTATGAACATGTATGACCTTGTACATAGATGCATTAGAAATGCAAATGGGGACATTTTGTTGAATGTGAATAGACAAACCATTATGGTAGTATTTAAGATTCTCGCCAAAGAATCGTATGAAGATTGGACAATAACCACCTCATATGGGTTTTCTAAGAGAAGAAAACCTAGTAGAGAAGTGTCATAGCTAGAATTGGCTCCTTAAATTCCAAAAGAGTGGTTCTAGGTTACCAAAGCCCTTAACCAAAAAACATATGATTAAAGAGGTGAGAGATACTGTCATACTGTTGCATAAGGTGAAAGGAACTCAACAAGAATTTTATTGGTAAGACCGGATGTATTTCTACATCCAACTTATTCTAGAGGAGAAGAGATATATTGATTGGGTGGAGTTAATTGCTGAGAGACTACATGAGGGGTTAAGTAATTGTCTTGGAAACAAGAATTTCTATATGTCCTCATACTTGTTTTATTATTTGGCATGTGTTAGACCCTGACCAGGACTGCATCATGCAGAATGGTTTGATGGGATGAAAATCTATGATTACCACATGTACCTCCTATTACAGAAATGTCATGAAGATTTTAGGAGAGTGCATGATATATTTGCAGGGAGGCTGGTGTATGAACTGCGAGGAAATGTAAATAAGCAGTTATCTGATGAGGCAATGCAGCTAGTAAGAACCTATGGGAGATATTTCATTTAGTATCCCTGGTTCACTTATATCAGGATTGGTGGGTTCAAAGGTGAACCATTCAAATTGTCGAGGTTTGCCCTTGATCGCTTCATGTTAATTGAGTTGTGCAGGCAGTTGGCTCATATAGATAAAAAGACTTTGGCTAGACAAGATTTAGGCATCTCTTTTCTGGATAAACTGGGTTACTATATTTGTCATTCTGTCTCAGATGCCTTGAACTTGGAAATTGATTTCAAGAAGTTGAATCTCCAGCACTATGTTGCTTGACCGAATTTCGATAGTAAAGCCTATGCTCAAGCACATTTAGCTCTAAAGGAAAATTTTTCACATGTTCCATTGCTTGAAGATTTTTGGGAGGACTGTGGGGACGAATTTGAAGTCATACGGAAACATTCTCCAGGTTTAGTACTGTAGAACAAATTATTTCCTTCCAGCTCATAATGGATATAATAGGAATTGTGGATGAGAGAGAAGATTTGATTGACCCACCATATGCAGAAAAGGTGCAGGGCTCCCCAATCCCTGAGATAGAATGGGACAAGAAAAAGGAAGAGAACATTCTGATGAGGACTTTTCCTGTTATCTGTAGGACTGAACAGTGGTTGAGAAAACAAAGATTGGGAAGGCTTGCGGTCAAGGATTCTTCTGTTCAAAAGGCTTCATCTAATAAATATGTTAAAAGTTGTGATGTAGGTAGTACCAAGATTAGGCCTGAGGAAAACACTACCAAAAGTATAAGGAAATCCCTTGTTAGCCAACTTCGAGCTCGCATTACTAGATCGAGAACCAAAATTAAGGATAAAAAGTTGTTAGAGAGTTCAATCGTGGTCAATCTAGAATGATCTCTAGAAGCTGAGGATAAAATGCCAGAATCAAACACCGATATACCTACTTTGGAGATTGGTGATGCTAAAGAACCTGAGAAAGAAGATGAAGGCACTAAAGGCACATTACTTTTACCTAATGTTGAGCACCCTCAAGAAAAGAGAGACGCCAGTCCCAACACTCCCCATTGGTTGGACACTTCTCTTAGCAGCAAGAAAAGGAACGTAGTACCTGTCTTAGTTCCAATTGAGGACATGGTTAGCAAGTGTCTAGGAAAGACTCCAAAGTCTAAGAGGCTAAAGACAGTTTCTAAGATTGATTTTAATCAAGATACAGGAAGTTGGACTACTGAGATAACACGCCCTGTTTCAGATAAAGAAGTATAAAATCCGTCAACAAAGGATTTTAATGTTGAAAAAATTAATTTAGGTGTTGGATCACGTCTGGCAGATGTGCATCATTTAGAGGCATCCACTAAAAGGATAATTAACAGAACTTGGAAAGAAGAGAAGGATAAGAAAAATCTCAAAGAAACATTGAGGCACATGGCAGAATATATAGATGTCATTCATACTCCAAATGCTCGACCAATCTCCCAATTGCCTATATCATTTGATCCCAAGTCACCAGATAATCAAAAGCTTTTGGGATAAATCCACAAGAGTAGGATGGTGACCAAAATATTCCTAGAATGGTTAAGTGGGATCACACAATCTGGCATAGAATACTTTAAAAATCTGAGCAAGGTAATGAGAATGTCATGATTGTAATGAAAGAACTCGTAGCAAAAATTAGCAAAAATTACCAATTGGAGGAAAGAGGAAACCAAATGGAAGGTTGTGATAGCCCAAATGGGCGATGTGTAGAAATATGGCATCATGAAATTTCTGTCAGAAAAATAGGTACAGGGCCTAGATGATAGTGTTCTTTATGTGTGCAAGAGAAATATTGAGTGGCAGAATTCTATAGTTGAATGGGGGTGTGGCGAATCTGCTAAGTTGTGAAACGAGTTATCTCAACTCGTTCTATCGATGCAAAATGATTTGAAATGTATAGGAATTAAATGCCTGAAAGAAGATTGAAGAACCATAGAGAGCCTAGAAGTCATTACTCAATCATTTGAAGAAAGGATTAACTATGTTCGAGAAACAAAAGCCTTGACCACAAACGACTTCTGAACGGTGGCAAAAATTGAATCTCTCCTTTTCCTCTGCATAGGACACTTGGGGACTCATGCAGATATCGTGACCCAGATTCAGCGAGATAAGGAGATGTGGTGCCAGAGAATCGCACATATCGGAATCCCGAACTTCAACGTTATACAAAATTTCTCAACTACTCACTTGGAGTGGAAACGTGTCTCCAACACCACATAGAACCAGCCCAAAGAATCTGCCTCATAACTGCAATCTCGGCCATGTTGGCCATTGAAATTGTTTAACGTTGAACTATAGGACGGTTTTGCTTTCAAGCAGTTAGTTTATTGGTTACATTTTCATAAACTAAATCCCGACTCGGGGGCAAAGTTATGTAACTCGGTGTTTCCCAAAATTTCAGTTAGCCGATGTGTGGCTATTTATATGTTCTCAAAAGACTATGGAAATGTCCAAATTTTGGTTTTGTTTTCTGAAAAGATTTCAGACTTGTTATGTTCTGCATTAGTTGATGTTTTATACAGAAATACTTGTTTATCTGTGTGTGAATGAAGATGACTTTTTTGGAAAATTCAAATCTGTGTGCTTAATGAAGGAATTGAATTTTTGTTGGGGTTCATTATGTCAAAATGGTCTTTATTTCTGATGAAACATTATGTGTTCATGAAGAAAATCATGTCTAAAAGTTTTGATGAATGGAAGGTGTGAAAAATAGCGAAGTCTGTGAACTCCGTTAGTAAAGAAATTGAGTGAACATAAATTGCATTTACAACATAGTGGTGTGTAGATGTGAAAATGTCTTTCATACTTTTAGGTGAAAAGTATATGAATTGTTCTTTTCTTTCCTTAATTCATTGAAGATCCAAAGAGGGAGTTGTACCTCAGAAAATTTCAAAGGGAAACATTCATAAGTTTACCCAACTATTTGGTTAATGATTTGTTCTTTAAAGAGCAATAGAGTAGTATTACATTAATTTCATCAAAGGACAAATCTGTTAACCAACACATGCATAATATTAATAATAAATTTTTGAAAACTAAATGCATATGCAAAATTAGTAAATTCATGCCCTTGCAATTTTAATTAGCTAAATTCTAAATTTAAAACTCAATATTACTTAATTTTTAATTAAAACAAAATCGTGCATTCTTCATGCATTTAACTATCTTAGCCTTCTTATTTATAAATATACGATATGTCAATCTTATTGGACACATTCAACTGGCTGAAGGTGTTAGGATACCTTCTATGTGATCTCTTTCCCTAATTCAGCGAGCCTAAGTATTTAGTGGATAGAACGTTTGCTGGTGAGAAGGTGTGAGGGGGATAAAGAGTCGGTTGGGAAACAGAAAGACTTCGCCTCCTCTTTTCCATCTTCCTCGTATTCTCTGTCAGGTAACTTTGGCTTGATTTATCATTGACTTGGAGGTTGAAGGGTAATTTGCTAACCTTCATCTCTTCCCTCATCTAGTTGAGCTTGTATCTATGTAAGTCTCCAAACCTAGGAAAAATTTCTTCCTTTTGACAGCAATTTGGGATCACAGGAAGGCGATTTGAGATGCTGTTTTGTTTTAAATAACTCTTGCCAGCTGAAAGTTAGTTCAGCATCCCCTCTTTATTAGTATTTCGATTTGTAAATGCCAGCCGAAGTTGATGATTTTAAGTCTTCGCCACAATCTTTCACGCCCCTCCTCTGAGCGCCTTGTCCTGGGTTTTCTGCAGAGAATGTAGTAAAAAAGGCGATGGTTTATTCCTCTCCACGCCTTCTTTTCCCTTCTACCACGCCTCCTCACCTCCCAAATTCTTCCTAGCTTGATTTCGTCGCAAAAAAATAAGTAATAAAGGTTGGGGGAGAGGGGAGAGGGGAGCGGGGCGAGGGGGGGCATTGTGTTTGGAGTTTGATTTCCCACGCCTTTCTCCAATTAAGTTGCATGTTAGACACAATTCGGTTGAATATTAAATTTCACTTATTATTTGCATGTCGGTTATCGTAACATTGCATGTGCATTAATGATAATTTAATTTAATTGTAATTATGAGTTACTATGGTGGTTTAACTAGGGTTAGGACAAGCGGGTCCTTACACTTGAGTGTATTTGTATAGGCTAAGGACGTATTGAGAAGGCTTTTTCATCCGTGGGGCATTGATCTGGCATGATTGAGTCTCCTCGTCTTCACGAGAGGACTACTCGGTTTTGCATGAGTCGTCGCTTCGAGCTATGTGATGACACTCTCATTTTGTAGTCTCTAATATCCAACCCCTATGTAGAATTGAGTAGTGAACCAATATGGATTCATGACTTGGTATCACTCCTATCATTGATGTTGCATTGCATTCTCATATGTCATTGTATGTCATCTGTGCATCGTGTATGGCGTGTGAGCCTACTATCCCCTTGTATGTATTGTTTGATGATATGGGTCGTGTGGTTATCCCCACAAGCATGGTGGGGTGGACCTAAGGGTTCCACGTGATTGGTTGGTATTGCAAACCACCACAAACCGCTGGACTTGGTTCAAGATCGGCATTGGAGAGTTCTTCCATCTTCCTCAACACTTGTTCTTTCTCATTCCCTCATTTCTCAGAAAGTTGTAATCAATTGTATTATGAAATAAGAATTATAAATTTTAATGATCTGTACATGAAACACTCTGAGAGGAGAATGATGTAATTGAAATGTATTGATATGATTTAGAGTAGTTTTACGTGAACCGGTGTCAGGGACAAACTAAGATCTTGTATGCTTATCAATTCTTAGTGCATTATGGTATTATCATATGAACACTTCAATTGGTTCTCTAAAATGAGCATAGATGTGTCTTGAGTAAACTCAAAGGTTGATGAATTCATCTCCTAATGTTTTTGTGTGATCATGTCCAATTTGGTGTAGTATGGTGTAGTTTGGAGTCATTCTAAATTTATTTGGGACAATCTCAAATGTGTCCCAATGTGGTTTTTAGATGGTTTGGACATCCCTGAGAGTGTTGTTTATGGCTTAAGGAATTTTAGGGTGGATTGAGTATATTTAGGGTCCATCTGAGTCTCGACTAGTCTCGTAGGTGTCACCTAGTGAACCGTGTTGGTGTAAATATAATTAATTCTTGCTTGAGTTCCACTTACGTAGATATTAGTTATCATTATTTAGTATTTCCTAAGTGCATTGGTATTTGCATAAGGGCAATTGTACTTACTCCTACCTATTCCCTCATCTCATTGAGCCACGTGGCATTTTTATGCTCTCAATTGTCTAGCCTCTTGCCTATATAAGCAAAGGCATTGTATATTTGTAGATATCTCAGCTCAATATCATGTTTGGTGTTTAATGTTCTCTCTATGGAAGTATTTGAAGTCATTGATACTAGCTTGGGAGCATTGTTTCAACATGGTATCAGAAACTTTTGATCTGCAACTCTTCTTGTTGAGACCCTTCACCCGTCATGGAGATCCCAGCTATTGCAATTGTGTAATTGTCTTAGGCAGAGCTTAGTTCTTTGTATTATCATCAAAGTTTATTTTGCCCTATCAACGGTAATTTTGATTGATCATTGACTTTCATTGTTGTGGTAGTTGTTTATTTCATTATATTATTTTGTCAGCCCTATTATCTTTCCTATATAAGCAAAGGCATCATACATTTGTAGATATCTCAGCAAAATATCATGTCCTCGTGTTTAATATTCTCTCTCTATGAAAGTACTTGCAATTGTTGATCTTAGCTTGGGAGCATTGCTCCAACATGGTATCAAAGCCATTTGATTTGTGCAACTCTTCATATTGAGACCTATAGATGTATAAAAATGACCACTTTCCTAAGTGAATATTTAATATTAATTTTAACCTCATTCCTCTATTTAATTAAATTCTTTATATTCATCTATTTAATTAAATGAATTACTCAATTTATTTAATTAAGTTCACCTCAGTCTTTTCTAGCCTTTAATTAAATAAATCACTTTATTTAATTAAATTCCCCTTTCTCCCCTTCTAATTAAATTTACATTTAATTAAATTGATCCTTGCAAGTAAATAAATTTTATTTATTTATTTAAATCCCCCACTTGTATTTATGCAAGTTGCATCTATTTTTGTTGAAATAAAGTAATTTATTATAGTTGAAATTCCCCTCCATCCACTTGCAAAATCCTACATCTCCCACTTGCCTCCTTAACCCCCTTCTAGATTCTTCTAATCACTTCCAATTTAGCCTAATCCATCTTCTAAATATTGTCACATCCCTAAGCAAAGGGAAGTCACTTCTCAAACCCTCAAATTCTCCAATAACCGTTAAAGGCTTTATGTCCTCAACAAGTTAACCTTCAAAGTCTTCATAACCATTAATGGCTAACTCAACCTTCTTGCATGATTAGAGATTGTCTCTCTAACTCAACCCACATCTAACCCAAGGGTCTCATCAAGCATTCATGGCTTTAACCTTAGTTTTCCCTTTAACCCTTGCACAAGAGTTTACCTCTTGGGTAAAAGCTTTATCCAATGGATAACTCTAATCTAACCTTAACCCTTACCTCCTAAGGTAACCTTCATGTCTTCTCAAGCATTTAATGCTTCTTTCATCTCTTCTCAAGCAGTCTCTTATTGACAATTGTCACCATTTCATTCGTGACAATTGTAAACATAGATTGATAACTTTCAATCCTGGCCTTTGTTAAGATTATCCAATCTTGACCATCCATTGCCCTATTTTTCCTATAAATAGAGCTCTCATTCTCTCATTTCCAGATATCCAAGTTTCATGCATCTAATCTATAGTCATTTTATTAAGCATTTAGCCTCTCTTTGATAAAAATCATCTTAATAGCATTTTAGAATTAATTTTAAATATCATAGCATATCCATGTTAGACTAGTATATATTGTTGGGATAGGATTACTAATCTTCATCATAACATCATATTCATGCTAGTTTAAATCATCATAGATTCAATATCATACATATCTAGGAATGCATTCATGCTAAATTAATCAAACATCACTCATTCTTAGAGTTGTCATTCCTAAGTCACTTTGCTCAATGATCTGAGAGCAAAGGCATTGGCTTGAGGGATCCTGTGAGATGGAGAACAATGGAACACCCCTTGGGAAGTTGAGCTATTCAATATACCTCCATAACTTGCACCAAGAGTCCCATTGGTGTGTGGATCTTTTGGAAACTGAATTTTACATTTTTGTCCTCCACTTTTCCCGCACACATTTCCGGCACCCACTGTGGGGCTTAACCCCATTAATCTTATCATTTTTGATACAGGAGCAACATTACAAGCACGCGGAAAAGCTGAGTTAGTGCATTGGATACTTTCTTTAGCGCATAGAACCCTTTTAGTAGCGCTTTCGGTATATTGTTTAGCACGTGAGACTCATTCATTAGCGCATTTAGGCTTTTTGTTAGCACCTAACAGTTCTGGCTTTATTCTGTATTATCATAGCGCATTCGAAAAACAGAGTAGTGCATTAGGTAATCAACTTAGCACATAGGAAGCTTTCTGTAGCGCATCTGCACTTTTCTGTAGAGCATCTGTGCTGCAGTCTAGCGCATAGCTATAAGTGGGAAAAACACAATTTGTAACCGAAGCAAAAAGTTAGGCTTATAAGCTTACATCTGATCTAAATCTTTCACTAACTGGTATTTTTGTTGCAGGTTACTAATCTTTATTTGCAAGTTGGAGGAGTTTCATTTTAAAACATTTAATTATTTTTGTTTCTAACTTTTTCAAGTTAGTTTTAAAAATAGTTCATTTTCTTGTTGGTTAAAAAGAACAACCTCATTTTCATTTGGTGTTGCTTTAAAAAGAACAACAAACTTTCAAATTTTTACGAAGGATTAAAAAAAAAAAACCTCATTTTCATTTGGTGTTGCTTTAAAAAGAACAACAAACTTTCAAAGTTTTACCAAGGATTAAAAAGAACCTCATTTTCATTTGGTGTTGCTTTAAAAAGAACAACAAACTTTCAAAGTTTAGCAAAAATTAAAAAGAACAAACTCATTTTCATTTGGTGTTTCTTAAAAAGAACTTCACCTTCCTTTGGTGCATAAAAGGATCCATTTTTCTTGGCAAGGGTAAAAAGAGCCTCATATTTATTTTGTGCAAGGCAAAGGAAATTTTTCATTTCGCAACTTCCCTTTTGTTGACCAATATCGAAATTTCCTTTGTTGACCAGGATTTCTTTTACTTAGATAAAAAATCACTGATTTGAAGGTTAAAAAGAACATGTTTTTTGGAGCAAAATCTCCAAGTAGAAATTAGAAAATCACTGATTTAAAAGTTAAAAAAAACACTTGTGTGTCTTATCTCGAAAGTGGAAGGTATATGTTCTCCCCTTAATTGGGTGACCAAAAAGTCAAACCAATCTTATGCTTTCTTCATTTCAAGCATTTAAATCCTTTAGCAGGCTTGCCCTCCCGAGTTTCTCTTAGAGCGCCATTTAAATGGTCAGCGAGAGGGGAACAACCTAAGTGGGAAACAACTTTATCGTCAACTATTCCAACCCACTATAATCAAAAGTGGAGGCTGATGAAAGTCCCCTTCAACGGTTTTGCTCAGTGATTAGCCTTCCCCCAGTAAAGCCTTTGTTATAAAGGTTGGGAAGCCTCCCGAGGGAGTTTATCACTAAAGACCAAATGAAAGCCTGATTAAGAACCTTAGAACTAGAAACTTTGAGCCGAGACAGTATCCAAACATCTTCAATATCATAGTGCAAGAGTGGGGAAGAATCTACCCCCAAGATCACTCACCATATATCTCCCAAGATAACTACTCAATTGTGAAGTAATTCACTTTGAGTTAATTTCTAGCAAAAGGCAAAAAAATGGGCGCCCTCTAGAGGGTGACAAGGTTGTTTGAGTTGACGAAGTATCGAGACTAGTGGGCTATGATATTGTTGATGACCCTTGAATAAAGAGTCTATCTGATTTGTCTTACTTGTTATCTAAACTTGTGAAAACATCGGGGATTTGAACACATCCTCACTGAACATACACTATTTGTCTAGCAGAGGAAAAATTTGTTATCTCATTTGTGTGTCATGTTTGCAGCTTATTTTTCAGAAAACCATCCATCAAAAACACAAGTTAAAATCCCAAAATGACATAAAACAAGGAAATTAGGACAGTTTAGCGCATAGGAGCAACTTCCTAGCACATATCATTCATTCTTTAGCGCATCTTAACCAAAACTTAGCGCTCTCAGCCTTCACTTTAGCGCATAACCAATTTCAGATTAAGAAATTTTTTAGTAGTGCTTTGTGATACCAATTTAGTGCATTCGCACATCAGCCTAGCGCATAGGAGGCATACTTTAGCGCTTTCAGCTTAAACAATAGCGCTTTTCAAGAACATATTAGCGCGTAACCTTTCAGTCAAAACAGTTTCAAACAAATCTCAATCAATGCGTAGAAGAGGCAGCTTAGCGCATAGAGAACTTTTTGTTGCGCATCTAGGTCATTAGTTAGCGCATCCAGTCTCTGCTTTAGCGCATGGTAAAAACCAAAAAAAATAGAGAGCAAACCAGGCCTTTCAAGAAAATTTTATCATCAGTTGTAAGTACCCTTTTTGGTCCTCTGCCAAAATCATCAGTCAAAATCCGAACTAGATTATCAAAGAAAACAATTCCAAAATCAAGCAAGCATCCTTAGAACAAATTTTTCGAATCTTAAACTAACTCGAGATAAGACTTCATCCAACAAAAATCAGGCAGTACCATCACATTGATCAAAGTTTCACCATCTAATGAATCCTATCACAAACTAAATACCAAGTTTAATCTTTAAGTTGTCAAATCGAGTTTCCATATCGAGAGACTCTTATCCATATCATTTGACACACTTTGTCGTGGGGGCGAATCTAACTAAACCTCTACTTGATGAAGTAAGCTTGAGTTTTTCAAACAAAGTATCACAATCCAACATCAAAGGAAACCATTGATCATTCATGTATGACCACTCCTCATATTTTGAGAAGAACAAGTTTTCATCAAAAAACTAAGTTGAAGAAGAGACAACCTAGTTCTAAGACACTTGCAAAAAAGAATAAGTTTCTCTATATCAATTGCCAACTTTTTAAATCACATTGCACATTCTTGTGTCACATGCGATTGTATATTCAAGGCAAATCAAACGATTTTGACAAAGAACCTTTAAGAAGAAAAGCTTATATTTAGATAGCAACATTCAACCAATGCTTAAATCGTGGAGGAAGGATCAACCCGACTTTATTCCCACAGTTCTGTATCACTTATAACGAAGCTCAACCTGAACCACCAACCCCTGAGAGAGAACAAGAAGAAGAAACTCCCTTTGTAATCGAAAGTTTTTATTGAAGAACATATTCTATCCACCAAACACCACCAGGAACTCCGATAGAAAAAATGCCCATTGTCATTCGCTCTCAAAGAAACAAGCAAAGTGAATCACAACTAGAGTCAAGTATGGGTCGTAGATTATCGAACCCTTTCGAGTATACTAATCTGGGAGATACAGAGATCACTGAGGAACTTCTCCATGAATGTCAAGAAAATCCCTCATTCCAAAGGCTCATGGAAAGACTTATTGAAGCAAACAAAGAAAAATATATGCTTATGCTAACTAGCAAAGGAGTTAGACTTCCTAAAGATTTCGATACCGGAAACTTAAGGAATGTAGACGAACAAATTTTTAGAACAAGGTCTAGGAATTACGCCTATCAAGACCAACAAAGAGAAGAAGAAACACATGACACAAAAATCATACATGAACAAAATAACACACCCGAACACAACCATGCCCGAACTTGGGATTATCTTAATGAAAGGGAAGAAGCTTTCTCTCGATGTACAAATGCACCCATGGTCGCTCTTACACAAAAAATTCAAATGTTGCAAAGGCAAATGCAGGACATGCAACAAGGGACCACAGTGTGATACTCCTTGGACGAGATCTGTCCTTATCCCTGTGAGAGGATATTAAACATGATACATTTTCCCCTGAATTCAGATATACCAAAATACGACAAATACGATGGTAAAAGTGGTCCCCACAATCATGTTCGGGAATTTTGTACCATAAGCCTAGAGTTTGCTCACGATGACACTTATTTCATGAGACTATTCCCAAGAAGTTTGGGAGGGCAAACAATGGAGTGGTTGTCTAAACTTACACCTCCCATCAGATCATTTGATGAGTTGGTAAACAAATTTATCACACAATACTCCTATAATATTGAACACGCAATCACCATGTTGGATGTATGTAACACCAAACAAAAAAATGAGACATTCATGGTGTTTCTTTAACGTTGGAGACATATGGTTTCGAGATATCCTCGAGACGTACCTGAAAAGGTTAAGATGGAGATCTTTATCGACAATCTAAATAGTGAGATGAGTTATCAACTCAAACTCCAATGCATACCATCTTTTGCCAAGTTAATCGAAAATGGAATCCAAGTACAGGAAGCCTGCATCAAGAAAGGAACATTGAAGTTCTTTAAAGAAGGAACTAACTCATTCGACACTCACTCCTTTAACAATCAAAACAACAACAACACCTTAGACAAATCCAGATTTTGGACAAGAAACAAAAATGTTGTTAATGAGGGAGGAGTTGATGCTAATGATATGAAGTCCAAACAACCAGTATTAGCTTTATCAGGTAATCCACAATCTAACAAAATTCAAAAAGCTATTAATCAAGGCCCTAACACTTATCCACAAAATACCAATCAAGGACCTTCAATTTCAAACATCAACAATACCCAAGGAAAACAATAACCAAGGCAACAATGCTAACCGAGGGAATAATACAAACCAAAGAGGTAACACCAACACTTTCCCAAATAGACGCATCTACACACCATTGGGGCAAACCTTAGAAACAACATTTTGAGAACTCCTGGCAAACAAGATTATCACATTGTCAGCCATAAACAACTTTGAACCCCAGATCAAACCACCTTGGTGGAATGACTCGCATTTCTATGATTTTCATCGCAACAAAGGACATAACACAAATGATTGCATGAGGCTTAATAATATTGTTCAAGATATGATCGATAGAGGTGATTTAACGATTGATGGTCTCAAAACAAACGGTGACCATCACGCTTTTAAAAATCCTCTTCCAAATTACAACAAAGAAGGAGCTTCATCATCAAATGATACAAGAGGAGCTTGTATAAATCACGTGTACAACAAAACCATCAATCACATATAAATGGATGACAACCAAATAAATTTCATAAAAATCAAGGACAAACAAGACCATGCATCAATCAATGTGACAACCAAATCTCAAAAATACATCTTGAAAGGGCATACATCAACATCCACCACTATCCCCAAGACTCAATATGATTTGGTTAATCAACTGCGAAGAACTCCTGCTCAAATATTCACATACTCGAGTTACTCAAACTCTCGCCGAAACATAAGGACATCTTAGAACAAGCACTAGTTGAAACAAATGTTCCTCAAGATCTGGACATTGATAAATTCCAAGCCATGGTAGCTCATATGACAGCGCCTCATAACCTCACCTTTTCCGAACACGATAATATCTCTTTGATTCACATTCACATAACACTCCCCTTCATATTGAAGTCTTAGTCTACAAACATCGAGTTAAAAGAGTATTAATAGATGGAGGAGTTGGTCTCAATATCTGTACTTTAAAACTTATTTGTGAATTAGGATCCTCTGAACAGTCTATTGATCCACACAAAAAGATCACCATCAAGGCCTATGATGATGAAGAAAGATCATCCAAAGGAACAGTAATACTCCCTATTCAGGTAGGACCGATACAAAGGGATACTATGTGCCAAGTCTTAGACATAGACTTAACATACAATATTTAATTGGGTCATCCTTGGATACATGAAATGCAAGCAGTGCCTTCAACATACCATCAATGTGTCAAATTCACGTATAATGGATAGGAAATTTCCATATCTACCGACAATAATCCTTTTCAACATTGCAATGCTATGGGGGCAGCTCAAGACAACTTGGTTCCACACAATAGGGAAGCTCCAACTTCCTCAGCATTAGATCATCATCAAGAAAAGCTCAGGTCTTTATCCATGGACTTCAAACAAAAGATGAAAATCAAAGAGCAAGGCATGGGAGAATACTCTTTCAAACCCATGTGTCTATCCAAATTGCCAACATCACCAAAATCTCATGGACAACCTTTTGCATCGACACATCAAGCAACACAACCCATCACCAAGTTTGATGGAAAATTTATCCAATTGGGCACACTAGCAAATGAATCAAAAGAGAAAGACATCCTTAGTTGGCTATACAAGGATGAGGAAGAGGTCAAAGTTGCTACTCTGGAGGTGGCCATACCAACACAACAATATGGAAAAGGATTCATGATCATGCAACGGATGGAATACAACGGAAAAGGACCTATAGGCAAGCATCAAGAAGGCATTACAGAACCGCTAGAACCTCTTTCACAATTTTCTCGAGACAAAACATGACTGGGATATGGACGCAACATACCACCTAGGCACAAACAAACTAAGTATCAAAAACCTCAGTGGAAAGCAAAGAAGAAATAGAACGAGAACTCATGGCAAGAGGCACTACACCAAGCAACAAAAACAAGGAAAGAGCGAGAACAACAGGAAAAAGAGAAACGACAAGAGGAACTAGCCATTCAAAGGGAGGAAACATCTTATGAGAAAGTGCATCATGTACATGAACCTATTCAAAACAAGGCAAAGTCATCACCCGAAGAAATCATTTCTCCCCAAGGAGAAACAATGTATGAACAAATGCAAAGGGTACAAGCAGGCTTTGATTCTGAATCAGAAAAAACTACACGACTAGTATCAATTATCAGAGATCTTTTCTCACCATACAACGTACCTGTCAGCAACACTGAAAGACTCTAGGACAGTACTTCTAAAACTGATTCTAATGACTATGAATGGGGTAGTTGTTCAAATATTATTGAGGATGTTGAAGAAGGTACTATCCATTAACACACACCCCTTTCTCAGGAGAGACAAGGCGTAGAGTCTCGATTACTTGAATTCGGACCATGACATATCTATGAGGCTAAGGAAAATAAGCAGTGGCACTACGAACAAGTCTACACCGAAGATGATACCATTGAAGACCTTGACAATATTATTAACCTAACCAACATCCCAGACAACTTTAATGCTACCTGTATCATGACACTTACCGCAGCCAATCTTGACCCACCAAATGACTCTCTACCGCTCGTATTTCCTAATTTCATAGACTGGGAAGAACCTGAACACCCTGATATACCTATTTTACCAGATGATGAATCCATTTTCCATTACCTATGTACAATCAACCCGGAAACATGCTCTACCAGTGAACAAAATAATGATATCTGTAATTGGGAGAGTGTCAAGTTTCTCAGTCACAAAAATGAAAGAAACAAAGGATCTAATGCTGAAAACCAGTCAATGGCAGCACTAGATCACAAAAAAGTCAAAATAAAGGATGCATCTAAGGGTGAAAACCTTATTAAGGCACCTAAGGATGGGAGACTTGACACTCTTCCTGAACACTATCAGGAGTGGTCACCCATATTGATTGAGCCAACTTAATCAATAAACATTGGTACAGAAGCAGCAGCTAAAAACATACACCTAGCAGAATCACTGACAGAAGAGGAACAACCAGAGTTTATCAGATTCTTCAAAGAAAAGAAAATCAATTTTACTTGGTCCTATGCTGATATCCCCGGAATAGATCCGAACCTAATCATGCATCATTTATCTATTGCTCCAACGGCTAAGCCAGTCAAGTAGAAGTTAAGAAAGATGAATCCGCATGTAGCATTGATGGTGAAATTTGAACTAAAGAAGTTATTAGACAACGGATTCATTTGACCTATAGACTATGATGAATGGATTTCAAACATTGTACCAATTTCAAAACTGGATGAAAGCATCAAAAAATGCACAAATTTTAGAGATGTCAACAAAGCCTGTCCAAAGGATGACTTTCCTTTGCCCAACATTAACATAATTGTGGACCTAACAGTAGGTCGTGTAATTCTATCATTAATGGATGGTTTCTCTAGCTATAATCAAATCAAGATAGCTTCAGAGGATCAAGATAAAACTGTGTTCACCTGTCCTTGGGGAATGTATTGTTGGAACATCATGCCTTTTGGCTTGAAGAATGTTGGGGCAACTTATCAAAGAGCAATGACGACAATCTTTCATGATATGATGCATACCTTCATGGAGGACTATGTGGATGATTCACTAGCTAAGTCATTCACCCGGGCAGAACATCTAGGCATATTAGATAAAATCTTTCAAAGATTGGAGCAATTCCAAGTCAGGATAATCCCTAAGAAGTGTGTCTTCGGGGAGACATCAGGTAAACTATTAGGCTACATTGTGTCTGTAAAAGGCATTGAAGTAGATCCAGTGAAGGTACAAGCCATCATGGAGATGCCACCTCCCAGGAACATTAGTCAACTCAGACCTCTACAAGGACGGCTACAGCCTATCAGGGGATTCATAGCCCAACTAGCATATAAAAGTCCCATTCAATCATCTGCTACATAAGAACATACCATTTTGATGGGAAGCCAAGTGTGCGGAATCATTCTAACTCAAGCAATATCTAATGAATCTACCAGTTCTGGTACCACCCATAGCAGGGAAGTTGCTCATTCTCTACATATAAACAACGAAAAAATCATTGGGGCATTGTTAGCACAAGAAGATCAAGAAGGCAAGGAATGAGCTATATATTACATCAGTAGGACATTAAACAAATATGAGCTAAATTACACATTCATTGAGAAGGCTTGTTTAGATGTGGTATCCGCCTCTCAAAAGTTCCACCATTGCATGATAGCTCACACAATCAAGCTAGTAGCAAAAATTGATCCTCTCAAGTATTTACTCAACAAAGAAGCTCTTATAGGTCGATTGGCTAAATGGGTCATGATTATCAGTGAATTTTATATCCAATACATAGAGCGTCGGGCTATCAAGGGACAGGTAATTGCAGATCAACTAGCTGAAGCACCACTACCAGATAAACAACCAATGCAGGTGGAATTTCCAGACATGGATGTCCTTACTATTTCACTCAAGCAATGGACCCTATACTTTGACAGTTCCTACACCCAACATGGATCGGGTGCCAACATATTGTTCGTCACTCTCGAAGGACACACTATTCCAAGATCGTATAGGCTCATGTTTCCATGCACCAATAACATCGACGAGTATGAAGCCCTGGTCACAAGAATCAAAATGGCAGTGGAATGGAGAATCATAGAATTGAGAGTCTATGGAGATTCTCAACTGGTTATAAATCAAATCAACAATGAATATCAGACAAAGGATGACAAGTTGCTACCATACAAAAGAATGGTGGATGACTTCAAACAGTACTTTGTAAACATCACCTTCGAGCAAATACCAAGGTTGGAAAATAGAGTGGCCGATGCAATGGCCACTGTCGCTTCACTACTACAAATTCCAGAGTAACAGAGTCATTATGAGTTCTTGGTAGAGCAACTGTTTTCCCTGGCTTATGACAATTTTGCTTCCCACATCATCTATGCCTTAACCGATTCAGACTCCCCTCTATACGGGACAATCTATGAATATCTTAAAACCAATACCCTACCACTCGACCTATCTCGTAACCAAAAATGCAATTTTATCCAGCAGGCCGTTCATTATACCTTAACCACTGACACACTTTACCGTCGAGGTCTAGATGGTACTCTTCTTCATTGCCTTGATCATAATGAATCTGACTATGCTTTACATGAGATTCACAAGGGTATCTGTGGCACACATTCAAGTAGTCCTACTCTCGCTAAAAAAATTATGAGAATGGGATATTACTAGCCGACAATGGAGAAAGACTCTTATCAATTTGCAAAGAAATGTCTTAAGTGCCAAATTCATGGCAATCTTATCCATGCACCAGCACAGGAGTTGCGGCCATTTACAACATCTTGGCCTTTCTATCAGTGGGGATTTGATTTAGTAGGAAAAATCCATCCTTCCTCTTCCAATGGACACAAGTTCATCATCACTGCATCACAGTATTTCAAAAAATAGATTGAAGCAATCTCAATGACCATAGTAACTAGAAAACGAATTGCCTCATTTATTCTCAATTATCTAATTTGCAAATATGGCATTCCAAGTTCCATCATCACAGACAACGGGCATCCCTTTAAAAATTAGGATGTACGAGAGCTATGTGAGCGATTCAAAATCCAACATCGCTTCTCTACACCTTACTACCCATAGGGGAATGGTCAAGCAGAAGCATCAAGTAAAACAATCTTGAAAATCCTAAAGAAAACAGTAAATAATGCAGGTAAGGATTGGCATGTACAACTCAATCTATTACTCTGGGCATATAGGACTAGCATTCAAACACCTACAGGGGCTACGCCATATTCATTAGTGTACAGATCAGAAGCAATTCTACCTCTTGAGGTATAAATTCCATCACTCAAAGTATCTTTGAAAGGCCTCATACCAGATGAAGAGTATCGGGTAAACAGACTGCATGAACTAGAGCTTCTGGATGAAAAATGACAACATGCCTATGATCATCTCAAGGCATACCAGCAGTGCATGTGTAGAAGCTACAACCACAGAGTCATCCCTAGGAATTTTAAAGTCGGTGATCTTGTACTCAAAGAAAATCCCAGAAATCAACAAGATCGAGAAAAGAAGGGAAAGTTTGATGTTCTCGATGAACCAATCAACAACATCCATCTAAATAAAAAATAAATTAAAAAAATAAGTGCAATAAAAGCAAGTGGTGAAAACCTAGCAACAGACACTATTTGTGAGAGAACAACTCCTCTATCTATCACTACTCATATCTTTTACATCCATCCAAAATAAAAGCTAATGGCCATTGCCCCACACTTTTTACGCAGTATTATCCCAGACATACTTAGCGTAGTCATTGTCCTTGATTATTCGAAGATCAGTTCATCATATCCCACCATGGCTTGGTGATCACTATGTATATCCACATTGATATATATCTATAACTAGGGGCAACATTCCTCCCACTTCAAGCATTCCAACAAATGAACAAACAAGAATCACAGCACGCTAAGGAAATCTTGTAAACAATAGCTCATCAAGCCAGAAAACAAGACCATTATCCAAATACAACTTTAACACACACATGATGGATGATTTTCTGAATTATAATTTGTTTACATCTAGCATGAAGTTTTGACTATTTTGTATCTTAAAATTTTGAATCATTAGATCTCTTTAATTTCTCAACGATGCATCAAGCTATAGAAAAGAAAAAGGGGGAATCTGATATTTTTTGGGTTTTTTGTCTATGAGGCGATCACTTGTACGGTTCAAATTTCTCTTGAGACATGATTGAAAACATATAATTGAATACATTGTTCCACTTTGCGGATACAAATGGTTAACTCTTCTTTGTTTTATGCAAGCAACACTAAGGTCATCTTGGTTTAATTATACCTGGACACTTGTGTCGTCTTGCCATATCAAACTCTATGCAAGTATTACTTAGGTCATTATGGTTCAATTATACCATTATGCTTGTATAAACTACAAACATATCAAAAGCTCAATGATGACAAACCAAAATAGAGCAAAAACAAATAACTAAACAAGAATGACAACAACAAAATGAAGGTGATCATTTAGCTGCATATCATTTTAAACTTGCATTTAGTTGCATATCATTTTAAACTTTCACTTAGTTGCATATCATTTTAAACTTGCACTTAGTTGAATATCATTTTAAAGCAAACTTTCATATCATACATCTCACATCATCATCATTATCATACATCAAAGAAATCAAGATAACAAAGCATCATCATATTTTCATCATCATGGCTCATACATCATAATCAAAACAAAAACATTACATCATCATCATAGAAACATCATATCAATGCATATCATAAATCATCACCCATAACACATCACATGTGGATCAGAGAAATCAGTGCCATATATATTTCTCTCAAAAATGGTTGAAATGTACAAGGGATATCATGTCTGTCAAAATACAACAGAGATGAGTCTATCAGGTATGTCTATCTCTTGAGACTAGCGGTCTCACAGGAGATGTCCCAACTTCTGGATCTCCACCAGCTGGATCACATCAAGGAGGCCCTGTAACACCTCTGCTCTTTGTCCCCGTCTAACTACGAGCAGATCGACTGGCTACATAACTAGGAGCTCTGTGCTCTCTAGGGACTAGCTTCTCATATAACCGCCTGTAGTACTCGACCTCCTTGGTCATGTACCGTATCTCCCTCAGTGTATCCCACATCGGGGCACCACCTGTCGCTCTCTCCAATATCTCAATAAGATCCTCTACTCAGCCCCGACGCTCTCTCTCTCTATATCCCACTCTACCATAATCTATGTAATCTGGTACTACTGTGCTAGCACATGTTCTTGTAGTTGTTGCACTGTGACCTAAAGGGATCTAATCTGTGAGTCTTGTCAATGGGTGGGTACCCTAATTTGAATGGGTACCTGTGTTGTGGTCCCACCCATACATGTCCCTGTCTAACGCACCGGTGGAGGTAGAACATCAGATCTCCTCCTCTGGGCGGTTCGCCTAACATCCTCTATACCATCCACCACTACTAACACTGCACCTACCCTACTAGCACCACCAACACCAAGGAGAAGTCCTCCTCTCCCTCCATCCCCTCCTCGTCCTCTATCTCCTCCTCTATCTCTCCCTCCACCTCCTCTATCACCTCCTCCACCACCTCCTCCATCACCTCCTCCATTATCCCCACCTCCATCTCCTACCTCCTCTCCCTCCTCATCTCTCTATCTAACTCCCCCTTGCCTCTCTGGCTACTCATCCTCCTCATCATCAAAAGTAGGTAACATCTCTACTGGATCGAATATCCATGCCACTGCATGTGCCACGAAGTAGGTAGAGAACTCCTCTGTCATCCCAGCATCAACAACCCCAGCCAATGTCATGTACTCCTCTACCACCGCTACACTATCCACCATGGGTCCCCACTTAGGCACATCCTATCTCCAGCAAGCATATAAATACGCTCCCTATGGTATCCCATGTTGTCTTCCATACTGCCACTGCACACGGCTATGAAAAAATCGCTCAATGATAAAGGGTGTCCGCCCGATGAAATATCTCGACATATACACATAGGGCATCTCTATCCCATCCTCATCCCACACCTCACAATCCATATACGGTCTCCAAATTACCATATCAATATCATCCAATGCCCTCCGCTAGTGCTCTAGTTTGCCTAGCTTACGTTGGAAAACTATACTTGTATACCCATAAGCATATGCTTGACCAACTAGCCTATCCCTATCGACAAGTGGTCTCGACACAGGAATGTGCTCCCAGGCCCACACCTATAGTAATGTCACCCCCACGAACAAACTGTTTTATCCTAGATACACCACCTGGTGAAGCTCTCTGTAAAGGTGGGATAACATATAGGACCCCCATGCAAACCTATGTCCCTGTGTGACCATATCCTCCAAAACCAATCCCCATCCCATAGCTAGTCCCTTCGACCTACGGTCAGGACATAGAAATCCACCAATAAAACTTGCTAGTATCGAAGGCAAGGGAGCATAATCCAGATCCACAAACTCCTGCCATGGGATCTCATATCCACATATTTGATCATCCTGGAAGATGCGACAAAAAGCCTCTATCCCACCCTCCTCAATCTTTTCATATGCCAACAAGGCCCCCACAATAGGAATCCACAGAATGCGATAACAGTCCTCAAGTGTGACTGTTATCTCGCCAGTAGCCAAATGGAAGGTGTTCGTGTCACTGTGCCACCTCTCCGCCAAAGCTGTCAACAAACCTCGTTTAATGATATACTAAGGCATGTCTAGTAAGGATGATAAACCACATCTCTTGATCACATCCCTATTAGCCTGTGACAATCGCGGAATCAATGACCACGGTCGCGGAAATAACTCTCATGACTGGAGTAGACCAAGTTGTGCCTGCAAAACAACAAATGTCCATCATCAATTCCCACATCTATCTGATATATCCAATCAAAACAAAATCAACTTGAAACAACGAAGCATCAAATCAAGACCCATATCAAAAATCAAGACTCATATCGAAAATCAAGACTCATATAAAAAATCCAAGGCCCATATCGAAAATCAAGACTCATATCGAGAAATTATACTAGAGATCCATAACGCAAGCATCATATCGAGAAATCATATCAGAAATCTATAACACAAGCAATTCAAAATCCATAATGCAAGCATCACATCAGGAATCATATCGGAAATCAAGAATCAAAACTCATATCAGACATCACATTCACATCGCAAAGAAAAAATCATAGATCCGCATCAACAGAAAATCTGGATCCTCATCAAAACAATCAATCAGCTTGGCAAAACATATCGAAATCAATTTCAATAGACTCCAAATCATCAAATCAAGACTCAAACATCATTACAGTAGGCAAAAACATTGGCTCATAACCCATCTTGAAACACTTAGCAAAGACCTATCCACCCCTAAGCCACCTACATCATCTATTCCCCTCCCCCCCCCCCTCCCCTCGCGACACTTTCTTCCAAGTCTTTTCTACCCATTTTTGACCCCACACGCCAAAATAGACCTCCTATGCGCTAAGCTGCTAACTATGTGCTATCTTTTTTTACCAATGCACTAGAAACTTTACTCTACACGCTAAAATCCTCTATGCGCTAACTGGTTTTTCCATTGCGCTACCCTGCTCACCCAAAGCGCTAATCCACCTAACTCGCTACTCTATCTACCCTGTGCGCTGACCTGTCTGCCCTATGCACTAAAACACCCTACGCACTACCTTAACCTATCGAAGCGCTGCAGAATGCAACCTAAATGCTAACCTAGTTAGGTTAACCCTACATGCTATTGTTCCTATCGTATGCACTAAAACTATACTCCTATGCGCTAAAATGATAAATTTTCAACTAAAAAATGAAGAACGTGAAAAAAAAAAAAAAAAGCAAAATCAATCAAAAACGTGGCAAAAATTATATGACTTATAGGTGAGCCATACGCGACGGGCGTCCGGTATCGACAAACGCGCTCGAATCGATGTGAAGCATAGGGAACCGACATTTTTCGTCAGAGCTCAAGTGTCACAATCACAAGGAGACAAATGTGCAAATGATAAGAATAAAATCACTTTTTACCTTTTTATAGGGTAAAAGTCAACAAGATTAGTAAATGGGGCATGTATTTTCCTCATATTTTCCTCACTTTTAACCTTATCAACATCATTTTCGGGAGATGAATCAATTTCAAATGCATTCAACACAGTCAAAATATTCAAAATACAATTAATTCAAAAATGTTCATGAAATCAACAAAATTTTCAAAATCCTTGATTCATCTCCCGAGGGGGCATCATCAATATCATTCATTAAATCTAGGGCATCATATCAACATCTCGACACACGACATCATATCAAATAAATTTTGACAACATATCCAACAAAAAAAAATTGAATCAACATGTGTACACACGTCACTTCAAAGAGGGGCAAAATGTAGACGTATAAAAATGACCACTTTCCTAAGTGAATATTTAATATTAATTTTAACCTCATTCTTCTATTTAATTTATTTAATTAAATTCTTTATATTCATCTATTTAATTAAATGAATTACTCAATTTATTTAATTAAGTTCACCTAAGCCTTTTCTACCCTTTAATTAAATAAATCACTTTATTTAATTAAATTCCCCTTTCTCCCCCTTTAATTAAATTTACATTTAATTAAATTGATCCTTGCAAGTAAATAAATTTAATTTATTTATTTAAATCCCCCACTTGTATTTATGCAAGTTGCATCTATTTTTATTGAAATAAAGTAATTTATTTTAATTAAAATTCCCCTCCATCCACTTGCAAAATCCTACATCTCCCACTTGCCTCCTTAACCCCCTTCTAGATTTTTCTAATCACTTCCAATTTAGCCTAATCCATCTTCTAAATATTGTCACATCCCTAAGCAAAGGGAAGTCACTTCTCAAACCCTCAAAGTCTCCAATAACCATTAAAAGCTTTATGTCCTCAACAAGTTAACCTTCAAAGTTTTCATAACCATTAATGGTTAACTCAACCTTCTTGCATGATTAAAGACTTTCTCTCTAACTCAACCCACATCTAACCCAAGGGTCTCATCAAGCATTCATGGCTTTAACCTTGGTTATCCCTTTAACCCTTGCACAAGAGTTTACCTCTTGGGTAAAAGCTTTATCCAATGGATAACTCTAACCTAACTTTAACTCTTACCTCCTAAGGTAACCTTCATGTCTTCTCCAGAATTTAATGCTTCTTTCATCTCTTCTCAAGCAGTCTCTTATTGACAATTGTCACCATTTCATTCGTGACAATTGTAAACATAGATTGATAACTTTCAATCTTGGCCCTTGTTAATATTATCCAATCTTGACCATCCATTGCCCTATTTTTCCTATAAATAGAGCTCTCATTCTCTCATTTTCAGATATCCAAGTTTCATGCATCTAATCTATAGTCATTTTATTAAACATTTAGCCTCTCTTTGATAAAAATCATCTTAATAGCATTTTAGAAGTAATTTTAAATATCATAGCATATCCATGTTAGACTAGTATATATTATTAGGATAGGATTACTAATCTTCATCATAACATCATATTCATGCTAGTTTAAATCACCGTAGATTCAATATCATACATATCTAGGAATGCATTCATGCTAAATTAATCAAACATCACTCATTCTTGAAGTTGTCATTCCTAAGTCACTTTGCTCAGTGATCTGAGAGAAAAGGCATTAGCTTGAGGGATCCTGTGAGATAGAGAACAATGGAACACCCCTTGGGGAGTTGAACTATTCAATATAGCTCCATAACTTGCACCAAGAGTCCCATTGGTGTGTGGATCTTTTGGAAACTGAATTTTATGTTTCTGTCCCCCACTTTTCCCGCACACAAGACCCTTCACTAGTTGAGATCACAGGTATTGCAATTGTGTATTTGTTTTAGGTAGAGTTCAGTTCTTTGTATTATCATCAGAGTTTTTTTGCCCTATCCTTGCCAATTTCGTCTCATCATTTACTGTCATTGTTGTGATGGTTGCTTATTTCATTATATTATTTTTTTGGCTCTATTTATCATGAATGCAAGTTCTCTATTGTGGACGAGAGATACTAGGTTCTATTTTCTGCAAATCGGCCTGATGCCACAGTATTGACCGACGATTTGGTGGCCTCTCCAGACTATTCGAGCTTATTACTGGCTTTGTTTTAGGTTGGGACCACGTGTTCTGATCAGCCATAATTTTCCTTTTGGCGGCTTTGTTTTTTTGTCGGGCCATTGATCTTAATTGGCAGGCAGTTTGCACTTCCCATCCACCTTTATTTCTGATCTGCATGGGCCATTTTTGCACAACAGCATCAGACATTTTTTATTGGGGGAGATGGCTTTATAGGATTGGTCAAACCAATAATTGAATGAAATATACCATTTGTTGTGAAAAGAAACCAATCATTTGATGTCACATCATCTACACAAGTATTGGGCTCTTTTGCACACCTATTGGTCTCACTTAGTTTTTGGGCTATTTTGGACACCTTGGTGAAAAACATGCTGATGTGGCATCATACTTGATGATGTGGCCCTGAAACCTTAGTTATAAGCAGGGGACTTGCCAAGTAAGCTGCTGTAAAAATTTCATAATGATTTGAAATTTCCACATAGGATTTTGAGAAGCGTGAAGTTAGGGTACACAACTACTGGGTCCTCTCCCCTATTTGTGATTTGGAGTTTGAATGCACAGAAGTGGGCCCCTATGATATTTTGTTGGGGTAGGCATCAAACTGTATAGTCCCACATTGGAGCTGCAAGAGAGTATTTTGTTGTTCAAATAGCCAAGCGTTCCAATTTTGGAGTCCTGCCAAAGGCTTATTCTCATGTGTGAAAGGTTGTGGTGCTTGTGATTGGTTGTATGGTTGCTTTTACTTTTGTGTGAAGTTGTTGTTTTTGTTTTTGTGTGAAGTTGTGGGCTTCTGAACTGCACTTGTGGCATTTTGATTTGGAGCTGATGTGGCGCGAGACCCAGTGGGACTTACATCTTTTTGGCAACCAATCAGGTTTATTTTGTTGCCTCAAGTTTTTTTTTTATCATATTCAGGAGTCTCTATATATATGTTTCTATCTTGAGTACTTTTTGAAGAATAATCCTAGTCTAAAATAGGTTTTGTATTTCATCCTTCTTTGATTATCTTGGAGAAAGGGAATTATAGACAATGGAATGATTTTATAATTAATCATCTTAATGAGTGTGATTTATTGTCATATTTATATAATCATGTTCCTCTTCCTGACACCCCTCGTTAAAATCTCGTTTGGAAATACAATAGGGCTCAAGTCTTCAGAGTTATTTTTATGCATTTAGATGAGAACACTTTGGAGTCATTTGTTCCTTCTGAGAGCCCTCATACCTTTTGGATTCACATTTGGGAGTTATATGTGTCCCTGATTCTCAACCATTATCAGATGATCCTATTTCTGATAATTATGTGCCTCTTCATTTTTCAAAGAAGATAAACCCTTGTGATCTTTTGGAGGAGGTTGCTTCAAAGGTTCCTAATTCTTCTTTAGAGATAGTTGATCCGCCTTCACATCCATTTACTTGTTATCCAAAGTCATTGATTGAGACTTTCATCATTCCTGATCAGAAAGAGCATCATTGTCTTTCAGACTTGGTTGAATCACACATTGTTAGTGATTCATTACATGAGGTGTATATCTTCCTGATTGAGATTCCTATTTGACAAATATTGATTCATTATTTGTGGAGTCTCACATTTCAGATTTGGAGAACACATTTGAGGGGTTATCTCTCCTTTTTTATGATAGTTATTGCATTTCTATTGTCACATCATCTTCGTTTTAGGATCTTGCTTCATATCAGTTTCCATATAGTTCTAGTTTGTCACCTTCTTGTTTGTTTAATTGGAGTGTGGCATCATCATATTTCATGGACAAGGAGACACGAGAGCAATTTTCAAAGACATCATCATTCATTTGGATTCTACTTCCTATCAACTCCTATTCAAAATGGTAAGCATACATGCATCTATACATGGTTTTGTTTCTTCCTAAGGGGAGACAAGTGGTTTGTAAGCACTGGATTATGTTTTTCCTTCAAACACTTACCATTCTTGCAAGAGATTATTCATTATAGAGGGGCTACATAGTCTCTCATTGTCCTTCCTATAGGGGGTCTATCATTGTATTTTTGTGATAGATGTAGTTCTTGGGGGGTATTGGTGTTGAAAACTCCATTCATCACTCATCTTCATTTGCATTATATCTTTTTTGGAGAAGAGTTTTGTTCCATGAGGTTTTCTCCTTTTCTTCGTTTGTAAGAGATTAGTTGCATTTGCATTGTACATGAGTACCTAACATGGCCTTCGTTGTCGAGACCCATATCATATTTCATTATTTCTCCCTAAGTTGCACTTAAGGGGCAGTGTTTGAGTAAATATTATTTACTCTTGCTTAAGTTCCACTGAAGTAAATATTAGTTGTCATTATTTAGTCTTTCCTAAGTGCATTGGTATTTGCATAAGGGTAGTTGTACTTACCCCTACCTACTCTCTCATCTCATTGAGCCACATGGCATTTCATGTGCTCTCAATTGTCTAGTCTCTTGCCTATATAAGACAAGGCATTGTACATTTGTAGATATCGCTGCTCAATATCATTTCCTAATGTTTAATATTTGCTCTCTGTGGAAGTACTTGTAGTTGTTGATCCTCAATTGGGAGCATTGCTCCAACATGGTATCAAAGACACTTTTCTTGCCTTGTCTTCACACCTGACCTTTAAGTTCTCTCAATTCAAGTTTTGTGTGGATATTTTGACTTCATCAAGGGGTTTGGGGTGCCCAAGGATCCAAATTGTCCATCTGGGAAGCTCACTAATCAGGACAAATGCACGTCTCAAAGGATGTCAATGCAAGTCTACTAGGTCAAAGGATACCAATGCATAATTGGGACACAAGCACGATTTGAGGACATTGGTGTGTCGCACTAGTGTCCTATAGGCACGTAGGTATCCTTTTCAAGCGATTGCATCCTCCAGTTTAGTCTGTCAGGGCTTTCGGGGTCCTAGGAGCTCAATTTGACTTCATTCTAATTGTGTTTCAAAGCTAGTGACATCTAGGAACCCTCAAAGGTGCCTTGAGTTGGTTTTAAATGAGTTTGGGTGGTGTCGATGGCATCCAAGTGCGATTAGGTATTTGCTAGAGCTCATTGGTGACACCCAAGACCTAGTAAGTGGTCATGTTTGCCGAATCAAGTTTTGTAACTTTCGGAATGGTCTTGTGTGACCCTAATCACCTTAGTAACCTTGTCCTTGTGTTTCGGAGATCTTTCCTCATGTTTGGTTGAAGTTTCAGGTGACAAGTCTTCTACATTTGCATTGTCAAGTAACAACAAGTTGACCCAATCTTGAGGTTTGAGCTTAGTACTTGTTTATGCTATGTATGTTTATACTTATCACTTCAAAAAAAATATTTACATGTATTCCTATGTGTATCTTGCTCATATCCTCTAGGGTTCCTGACGAGGCACTATATTTACTTTAAAGGTTATATTAAGGTAAAGCATTTTTCTATGATTATTAGAATATTTCCTTTTGTTGAGTCTTCATGATTATGTTGCTCTTTTATTATAGGCTAATTGCTTTTTGGTCAAAGTAACATTGTGAAATTGAGCTATGATCTAGTTTTAGCTCCATGGAAGGATCTTCTAATGCTTTTTTTTGTTATCGTGCCCATCAAGCTTTGCGAGAAAATAATGGAATCACCCACAAGACATGATTATAGATTTTAGTCATGTAATTCTCAAGAGTTCTTCCATCTACCTATACCATCACAAATAAGCAAGCTATAAATACCACATAAGGCTAGTAGTTCTTCTCCAAAGTGATTAATGCCCCCATTATCTTTTGAACATCTAGTCCAGTGATGGTTTTCTACTTCCTCTAACCAATAAGGATTGTTATTCTCCTTGTTGCTCAAAAGTTTGGATTGCTCATTTGTAATCCTAGCATTAAAATAACCCATAAGAATGGCTTCACCATGCTTAGCATGTTCATATATCTTTTTTTACGGCTACAAAATGATCCTTGCCATCCATCCCACCATTTTTGTAAGTTTTTGAAGCCCATGGAGCAAAATAAGAAGCTACAAATAGGATGTCTTCTGTTTTATATTATTCTAACCCAAATGTATTGCTTATTTATGTTTGCTTTATCCAATTGAATGTTCATGCCCCGAATTCTCTAATGTTCCATTCCAAATGGTCATTTTCATTTAATCTTCAAATTAAAAAAATCTTGCAACTATGGTGCTCATGAGTTTCTTTGAGAGAGATAATGTCCCTTTCCATCAACAATAGGCCCTAACCCAGGAACCCTTCTCTATGGGTAACCCTTTCAATTCAAACATACTAAATGCTCCTAAGTCAACCTATTGTTGTTTACCTTGAGGAAAATGACTCATAGGAGTATCCTCAATTCTTTTTAGTCATGTTTACTTCATTTCATCTCTTGCTTGCCATAATTTTCCTACCCCCTCTTTGTTGCCTTCATGTTATGTTGTGGTGTTTCAAGGCATGAAATTGGCAATAATATCTTTATTGGTTTGTAACCATGCCCATATGCCCTCATTCCTTGCTACTCTATCTAATTCTCCTCTTTAAACCTCTTCTTGTGTTGGTGTTAGGTCCTCGCCTAGGAAGAAACAAGAAACTTTTAAAGGACATCTTTTCCTTAAAAGTTGTTTCTTGTCAACTATTATCATCATGGCATCTTTGATAGACCTATTACTTTATACTTTATTCATTTATCTTTGTCTCTCTCAACTTGATAAATTTACCCTTTCCATTGCATCTTGTCTCTAAGAAAGTAACTAGTAAAATTGAGTGTACTTTCAATTTGTCCATATTCTCTCTCTCCTCTAATAATTGGATTTTTTAGCCTATCATTTGCTTTGTACTCTCTTGCTTGTGATTAGTGTGTTTTGTGTTTGGTTCAATTGCCTTATCTGTTGGCTCTTTCAAATCCTATGCCCTTGATTTTGTTGCCTTTAAGAAGTTACTTGTAATGGTTTCTTTTATCTTCATGCCATGCATGTTTTCTTGTCACGGTATTTGCATTTGAACTCCTGCACCTTTTGAATATGCCATGCCAATGTCTATTTTTGTTGGTTCTTGTGTGAGTTGTCAAGTTTGTTTCATGTTTCCCTACCCCTAATGCTTCTTGAAACATTGTTACATGCTCCTTTAATACTTTGTTATCCATTTCTAGAGATTGATTTGTCATTATGATGCCTCAAAGATTGCAACTATTTTCTTGCTCCCTAGTTTCCATAATTTCCAACCTTGTCTTGATATTCAATAGCTCCTCCATCTCACCTTTGATGTTCAATAACTCTTCAATATGGTGACGATGTAAGAGGTGTTGATGTGGGTCTATAAACTACTTCTATTTCCCCTTTCCCTCCATTCACATTTATCTCCAAACTTTCTAAAATTAAATTGGAAAATAGAATCTTCTCTTTAGACTTGGTGTTGAGAACATGAATAAGGTGTCCTAATAGTGGGATGCTGTTTTTCATACCTTTTCTAAAGTTTTGGATGATACAAAAGAATGCACGGATGGTTGTTCTTCTCTTCCTTTCCTTTAAATGAATGGAAATGAAAGAACAAGAGAGTAAGGTCTTAAAATTTTGATTTTCCACAACCTCTTCAATTTTATTTTATTTGTCTTTGAATGCTTCAATTAAATCTAACTTGCAGTGTTTTGAAACAACTTCCCAAGCTTTAAGCTAACTAAATAGGTTATTAATATTTTGTTACTTAATTCAACATCAGAGTTTTATTTATGATATGTAAAAGATGAAATTCTGGGGTTCTTAGCCCATCAATTGTGGAACTTCGAATCAATAAAACACATCACTTTAATCTTGGATAAAAGCAATAAATACATACAAACAGAATGCGTTCTCTACAATGTGAACTCTAGCACTACCAGTTCAAAGCAAATACATACCAAGCCTTTCCAATTGAGCTAATCTTATGGGCATTTTAAATCAATAAAATCCATTACTTCAATCTTGAGTAATATCAATAAAAACATAAAATAATGTATTATCTACAATGTGAACTCCGGCACTATCACTTTAAGGCAAATACATACCAAGCTCTTCCAATTGAGCTAAATTTATGGGCACTTCAAATTGATAGGACCCTTACTTCAATCCTGGATAACAGCAATAAAAACGTACTTACAAAATTATTCTCTACAATGTGATCTCCACCACTACCACTTCAAGGCAAATATATACCAAGCCCATCCACCAATTGAGCTAATCAAACCAGATTGAAGCACATTTGATCAAGTACCGCTTACCTATTTCATATAACCCATAAGGAACTCTGGAGCCCACTCCCAAATTGTTCTGGAAATCCCATCATGTTTGGAGAGCTTGGACACACAAGTGGAGAGAAGTTCTACCACAAAAATTGTCGGCTGACAGTGAAAAAAATTCTTTGGAAGATAACAATTTTTCAAACCACATAATTCCTCAGCACTTTAATGTCATACTACTTGGACCTGGAGAAAAATGAATCTAAAGTTAGATTCTGGTTCCTCTTCTTTGGATAAAAATTCTTAGCCAAAAGGTTACTTTGTTTCCTCCACTCATTTGTATCTTTGGAATGCAGTTCTAGTGCATAATGATAATCTTCATGTTCCTGCTTCTGTTGTTCATCACAACCCACTTTCTGTCCACATTTCTCACAAACAAAAGACCCCATAACACCATTCTCTTCCATCTCAAATCCTCTCTTTCGTGTACTTCCCTGTTCTCTGTTGCCACCTTGAACATGAATGCTACCTGGAGAGGTCTCACCCAGATCTGATTCAATGTCAACACTTACTCCTGCTACACAGGCTCTGCTTTCCAGATTACCACTGTCTGCAGTTTCTGTTTGTTTCTCAAAGTCACAAGGAAATGAAAGTACCTCCCTCCTAGAGTTTTCCTCTGCTAATTCTTTCTTTGCCTGGAAATAATCTGCTCTACAAATAAAGGAGCTTGAGACAGTAATTTGGGCAACATCTTCTATCAAAGGTCTGCAGACATCATCATTGCCATCTTCTAGTCCTGATGATGCATTCAACTTGGTCATATCATTTCTCTTGCACTGCTCCTCGATAGCTTTTCTCAACTCCAGAGAGCTTTTGCACAACATTTCACCTGAAAAAAAATTTTGTTAACAAATATACCTCAGTATACAAATCAAGCATTTTTAAGACAGCTTAGCAAGAGAATGCATCCAGAAGTTCCACGGAACTTGTATTTTGTAATACACAAAAAGACTTACATTCTTGAAATGTAATCAGCAATTAAGAGAAAATGAAATGCACATATCATCATTTGCTTAATTAACGCATAGATACCATATAATTCAAAGATGCTTGCAGAGCACTTCCATTCGAGTACAACAGTTGCAAGAGAGAACTAGTGATATTCTCATATAACTCCACTAAGAACAAGTATTGTAGAATATTTCCATAAACAGAAACCAAGCATCAAGTTTCTGCAATATTGACAATTTCAAACTTATATATTAAAAACCATTATTAAAGAATGGAACATATGTTAACATTTATGATACAAATATGAAATTTCATGATTCACTGATATTTTATTTATAATTTAGAATCTTGTAACAGAATAACTTAAACTTTGATTCAAGTCCCAATCTAAATGATACTCATGAATTGTCAGATTCAAAAAATGTGTATATAAGTCAAAATGTCACATCACAAAATATGAGATTTGGAAAGCTCTAGAGGAACTTCTTATAACCCCCAAAAGCCATACTTCTTGTTGATTTCTTTTCTTTGTATCTTTTTTTTGGACTCAACTGAACAAGATTATCTTGTCCCTTGTGCAGAGACCACCTCCCCTGCATTAAGTTTATTGACAAATTCCTAGGGGTTTCTCTTATTTTCTCAAAATAGCAACTATTATTCATGTATTAGATGTAGAGTCGCCACCTCCTAAGAGGAACAATATCTAATCCTCAATTGATCCAAATCTGTTGGTGCCCAAAACCACATATTGGAAAACCAAAGACTTGCCTAATCCTCAGTTGATCCAATCAGCCTTGGCCAACGAACATGGATGGTCAAAGACCAAATCCCTCTACGCTTTAGGCTCCACTAAACCCAGGTGGGTGTACCTTACACTCTCAAGCACAAAAGAGGTTTGTTTTGAGTGAATTTAAACTATGGGAATTAGCAATTGCAGGGATGGCAAAAGGTTTTCCTACAACTATGCTAACAGGAGTGCTTTTTATTGAATGCCTTTAAAAGTGATAAAATAAGTGTAAGTATAGTTGTATTATGCAAAAGATTACTGTTAGGACTTTACACAATTATGAAAAAGAGCAATACTTATAGAAATTAGAAGATTTATTTCTTTAATAAGGACCTAATGCATACAAACTTATTCAGCAAATATTAATAATGTTTACCTCACTGGGTAAACAGGAAGAATACAGAAACTGAACAGCAATGCACAATGCAATTACAAAGGAAGTACCAGAATAAGCTTTCCATTAATGTCAAAAGATGTTCATATTATAATCTGTCGTCCACATTACATGTCCTCCAACACCCGGAGATGGTACAATATATGACAGCCGAAGGGGTGCGACACAACCGTCGCAACTCCAACTACCTACCCGTCGGCTAACTAACTGACCGTCGTAACACATTATTACCGACGACAACATAAACATAACAACATAACATAATGATTATTCTCGACAACAAATAATAGACCAGTGCATTTATCTGTCAGTTAATGTGTAATGTCCCTACTAGTTAGAGATCATTGTCCTGCAAAACAGATTGTTAGAACACAACAAAAATATATATACATAACTAATCTAATTTGAATTAAAGTTCAATTACTTAATTAACACTACTTTCAATTCTTTAAAATAAAAAGGATACGAATGCCATACGAAGATATGTCCTTGGGCAGCTGTGAAGCTCGTCTTCTTGGAACCCATCTTGGTTACAAGCCATCCAGGAAATCGAAGGTGAATTCGATTCCTATCTTGGATGTAACTTCTTACACCCAAGCCATCCAGGAAATCGAAGGTTAATTAAATTCCTGTCTTGGATGTAACTTCTTACACCCAAGCCATCCAGGAAATCGAAGGTTAATTCGAATCCTGTCTTGGATGTAACTTCTTACATCCAAGCCATCCAGGAAATTGAAGGTTAATTCGATTGCTGTCTTGGATGTAACTTCTTACACCCAAGCCATCCAGGAAATCGAAGGTTAATTCGATTCCTGTCTTGGATGTAACTTCTTACACCCAAGCCATCCAGAAAATCGAAGGTTAATTCGATTTTTGTCTTGGGTGTAATTTCTTACACCCAAGCCATCCAAGGAAGACCATATGTCAATTCCTTGCCTTGGATGATGCATCTCATCATCCAAGTCCATCAGAGGGGACCGGCCAGATCCGTCTCTTCTTGGATGATCTTAGTCAACCAAGTCACATATATGCATATAGATATTCAGTATAAA
The DNA here is from genome assembly GCF_030272615.1 of Cryptomeria japonica. NCBI lineage: Eukaryota > Viridiplantae > Streptophyta > Pinopsida > Cupressales > Cupressaceae > Cryptomeria > Cryptomeria japonica. The sequence continues at coordinate 446,436,464 of NC_081412.1, read as the reverse complement.
CTGCCTACCAGGGATTATCATAATCCCTCCATTAGGCTAAAGGAATTTCTTCCATATGGCCTCCATCATATAATCACATTAATATTACATTTTATAATTCATTACTGTTTTCCATTCCATAATTTACGTCTTCATTTACATATTCTTTAATCTTTCTAATGATCCTAAATATACATACATATTCTACATAGATTCCTATCTTTATTGCCACATTCATATAAGTAATCATTAGAGATATATGTATTCATAAAAATGCATTAATATATGTGTGTGTGTGGTAGACATGTCCAGACACATATAGACCTTAAGACTTCTTAACCCCTCTTACCTGTACGCAGATTGTAGGCTACGATTGGAGTTCGCACTGTAGATGTCACCTGCAGATTGGGAGGCATACCACAAAGAACACAAATGTTACTTCCTGTAACTTGATAACAATTCTGATCTGATCTTATCAAATGCTGATCTCGCTAGATGCTTTTGATTCCTTCCCTTTATATCTCTCAATTTGAGGGAGAGGTCACACCTCTTCATCATGTATGCCCTTTGGCAAGAGATACACCCTTTCACCATTATCACCCTTTGAAAGAGTGCAACTCTTCATTATTTCTACCATTTGAAAGGGACACAACCTTTCATAATCAAATCTGCACTTATTATTTAAATCAGGTCTGCACTTCTCATTATCAAATTATCCCTCCCTCAAATGAGGTTTTCTTCTCCCTTTTATATATCATTGTTGAGGGAGTCACAACTTTTCCTTTCATGTCTTTTGACTTTTCATTAACTTAATTAATTTTTAATTAATCATATTTAATTATATCATTTTATATTTTAATTTTATTATTATCATTTATTATTAAATTCTATTTCAAAGGGGATATTATTATCATTTATTATTAAATTCTATTTCAAAATGGAGACATTACATAATGCATAACTTTGTGGACAAGCATCACTATCAACTCAAGAGACAATTATAAGACCATCACTGCGAAGGTTTCATTGTGTGTTGCATGAACAATAAAAACCCAATTTTACATTCGATACAACATCATGTGATGGGACATCACAGCAAATCCAAAAGATTTATCAAGAGGACATATGATTTCATCAAACACAAAATTACACACAACGATCTGAAGATAAAAACACGAAATCTTGTATATTAACTTCTGGAATAAGAATGTACACAAAAACTGCACTTACAAATACTCTAATACATTCCGTTTGCACAGAATAAACTTCTTATTCCTACTAGACCTTTCTAAAACATAACACTTGCAGCCCAGCCAGCGGCAGAATTATCTATTGCCCCCTCATGATACAAAAATGGCTCTTAGGAGACAACCACCAAAGACTCTGAACACTTCATTATAATTAAATTGTTATGTTATGTTGTACCCAACTATGTATTAATTAATTGTCAACTTGTGGGTAGTCATTAGGAGTTGGTTATAAGTGGTTCTAGATAGTTGTTTTCTATGTGGCAGCCACTGGACACTTCAAAAATGTTTGCTATATTTAGGAAATGCAATCTAATCCTTGATTGAACATCCCTGGTCTACTTCTATGCAGAGAAATTTATATAAATAAAGTTATACATCTGTTACTCAATCCAGTTGCATGTGTTTTATGTTCATTTAAGCAAGTATTAGTCCTGTCAAATAAAGGAGTAAACAAGAAGGCATTAAATAAAAATCAGCTGAAATATGACTATAGCTAAGTAAGCTTAACCTATGGTGTAGTAAATGATGAGAACACACTTATACTGAGACGATGGGGTGGAGGGGTGAATCAGTATAAGATAATCTTCTGCTTATTTAAAATTCAATATCCTTAATAACAACATTCACAAAAGATCAGAAAGAAGATTAAATTCTCTAAGGATGCTGTTTGATGTGTTTTGGTTTGCTTCTGTTACAATTTAGATACCTATTAACATTATAGTTGATGCTCTCTGGATGTGGATGGGCGAATGTTTGCTTGAATCTTGTTGATATTATGTATTTTGTATATTCTGGGACTGTTAAAGAGAGTATCTCTGTAGTGGTTGAATCTGTAAATTTTGTATATGGGACTGGCAAGGGTACATCTTTGTGGTAGACGAATATGTAATTTTTGTATATGGGGTTGTGGGGGTGGTTGATTTTCATGCTGACATCACTGGTAAAAGACCGCTTTCTACATACTTTTTGTAATATTTCTTGATAACTAATACAAAATTAACCTTTACCAATCAAAAAAAACATTCACAAAACATCTAACAATTAAGAAACACAAGATTTACATAGAAACCCTTTCGGGAGAAAACCACAAGAAAGACCGCTTGGATCTACTGCAAATCCAGCCACAAAATACAATTCTCCTAAAATACTTTGTAGGTACCAACCCACTGGAGACACCAATACCCACAGCTGAGCACCAACTTAGCAAGAAACACCAATCTCTTCTTTTAAGAGGCACCAACCTCCAAACAAAGAATATTTTCACCTTCTTTCATATTGCTTATTCAATGGATGACCATCATTTAAATCACCTTCATAAAATCTGCTTGTAAATAATGCAATGTTTTTTCACGCATATACACTCTTCAAAACTCTGCTTGTATTAGAAAGATATAACATTTTTTCTGCATACCTCCCTACCCCCATCTCATCTTATTTTTATACCACTTCATGCCTCTTCATGAAGAGAAGAAATTTTTCCAAGGGAGGTCTTCCCCCTTTCAAAGAGGTGCCCCAATTAATATTAAATGGGACAACTTGTCCCAAAAAATGGGCACCAAAAATTGAGATTCCTTGGGCGCAGAAATACATGGGTCGACCATTAAAATTAAATCATAATAATTGCATTAAATTATTCCATGGGTCGGTTAGCCAAATGATTCTTTTTTTTTACTTTAATAAAACATCATCTCGACATTAATTCTCCTTTGACATCAATGACAAAATCTCCAATAGTAAATGCATGAGAAATACATACCAAGTGCAAAATGCATAAATACACGCATACACCAGCAAAGTACTTCTACAACTTCTCTATAAAACTACTAATATTATATAACTGTATTTATGTATACTTGCTTTGATGAAATCCAAATGGTCCATGATTATTATCAACCCAAAATATATAAAAAAGACATCATAAAGATGTGAAATCCACGATCCTGAAGATGCACATATTTTAAAGTGTACCCTAGAGATGCATCCTTGGGGATTTATAGCAACCCTTAAAAAAAGGAATATTTTAGGGTCTTAGGGAGACAACAATGGAGCATCCTCACCCCATCCCCAACTTTTCTTTAAAAAAAGAGGGACATCACCTCAATTTGGAGAACATTTCTAGGGACATGCCCTTCTAGATATGCCACACAGAAGCACTTGTGTCTTTGTATTCCCTCGACCATGCCTAGGACATTAGGTTGTATCCTACAGCCTTGAAATATTCCTAACTCAAAAACAAACAAAAAGTAGAGAGAGAGGGAGAGAAAGAGAGTTTATTTTGAAATTTTCTTACTTGATAGATCATATTTATATTTATTTTTTGTTTGAATGTCGATAAAGTAGTAAATGTTTAGTATTGTAAGGCATTGCTCCTATCATATGTTCTGTTTTCTACCATATCTATTTTGCGACACACTCCAATTTCACTTGAGCGTATTTTGTCCTAATTGGAGGCATAGCAAGGATTCTACATAACATAGAATTGATCAATAATAAGCTGCCTTCTGTTTAAACACATGGTAATATGCTTAAATACTTTTTTTTTGGCATTTAGAATTTCACCTAATTGTTTTCAACAAAATACCAGCCTTCCAAGGCACACGTAGTTTTCATTGAGAATTAAATATAGTGATTGGAATGTTCTTGTTAACTGGATTCAATGAAAAAAAGAGGAAAGACAAACCAATGCCATGTCATGGTTGTTTTCTAGGTCATGCTTTCAACATTACCCACAAATGGTTTTGTGATACACTATAATATGTAGAATTTTAAAAATCTGATGCCTCGTGATCAATTCAATCAAGAAAATGTCATCGCAAATCCAGCACATTGTCTACTCTTTTAAAATTTCAACTTATTTTAGTATGTTTAGGTTATTTTTAATTTTTTATATAAATGTATCTGAAATATTTAAAAAACCTTTTTGTATATTATTAGTAGACATTACCCTGCTGTTCTAAAGAATCTGGGAAAAAAATTGACATCCTTGAAACTTGGAGAACCATTGAAATTTTGCTTATGTTTCAGAGTTTGTACAGAAATTGTTAATTCCCAGTTTCATGGCATATGCAAATTCAGCACAGGGATTTCATTAAATTTGAAAAGTCAGCAATTTTCCAATACATTTGAAGTTTGAAGACAACTTTGAAACACTGTAATGTCATCAAACCTTTTAGCCATGTGAGATATGAGTACTGTAAAATGGTTTACAAGTTCTTGAATTTACACCCTATAGAATTGTAGACAAACCAAAAGAACAAAAGATAAATGTCACAAAAATTGAAGAATCGTGCAATGTCACAGACTCACAACTCAACTGTGAATGTTTTCTTACCAAATTCCAGTAAAAGTAATAAATAAGAAGTATGGCATGGAGATGAACAAATTACCAGATAAAGGAGATTCTATAGAACCTTCACTGAGCCTCTGGCCAAACAAAGATGGACAGGCATGGCTGTTTCTTGAATGATCTGTTTTTACCACATTCCTGAAGAACAAAATTTCATCCTTGCCAGAGGTATGAGTTTCTTGAATTTTAGTAGAATTCTGTAGTAAAGAGCGAATATCTTGTGAAGCACTTGAAATGCCTCTATTAGCATCCGTAAAATTTGTGGCACCAATGTTTAACACAACAACTGAAAAAGAATGCCCCCTGAGGCTACGAGATACAAGGCTCATTCCTGTTTGGACTAAAATTTGCTTTCGCCTATCCATGGTGCATTTGGTTGATAGCAGCTCCGAAGGCATTTGAGTTGATGCGCTTGTAAAATTCCTTCAATAATAGACAATGTAAGAGAAAAACATATCATAGCATTCATCCAAGATGCAGAAGCTTGATTACTTGGAATGCTCTAAGGCACAGGCAGAACCAAAGAGTATGTAGGATGCAAATCGGTGGCCTTTTGAACAATGTGCATCCCTAACAACAAAATCTCTTATTTTCGGTGCTCATTAAGATGCCCACACACACAGATAATTTATGCATGAGCTTAGTTTCTATTTTAAAATATCCAAGATGCAGAAGCTTGATTACTTGGAATGCTCTAAGGCACAGGCAGAACCAAAGAGTATGTAGGATGCAAATCGGTGGCCTTTTGAACAATGTGCATCCCTAACAACAAAATCTCTTATTTTCGGTGCTCATTAAGATGCCCACACACACAGATAATTTATGCATGAGCTTAGTTTCTATTTTAAAATAAAGATATTGTATATCACTAAACATAGTAATGGAGAAAACAACCTTTTAGCAAATTAAAAGCTATAAAAGATTGCCAGGGTCTAGAACAACTCAATTTGCTTACCCACTACCCTTTTGCCTCCATTTGATTGTAAACACCCGTGGTGCCCGCCCAGTTTCCATTTTATCTTCATCTAGCCTAGCCATGAAATCTAATGCCAATGATGATAATATGCACTACAAAATCCACAATGAAAAACCTTTCAGAAGCTATAATTATGCATAAGCAGAAGTGGTAAATAAGTTTAGAATCTAAAAAAATGCTATAGATATTGTAACCCTTTTCCACTTAAATTCTTTTTGGCAAAAAATCAAATTATACTATATCCACAAAAATTGCACAGAAGTGCAAAATGACCAATCGAAAGAACATTGGAGTATTATAAATATTAAGAGAACAATTTACCGCATCCTAAGTTATGAACAAATCGTGTAAAATACATACTCAATGTAGGTTATAATAGGTTGCAATATGTAGATTTTAATGATTAATTTATGTGGGAAGAGGAAAAAAAGAGAACTTATTTGCATGCAACTTGAAACTTCATTTTTTCATTAATGCTATCATGAAACCAAAAAAATATATTTGCATTGAAAACATTCCAAATAGCATGAACAATTACTTCTCTATCTAGCCAAACACAATTATTTTTTTACCATATCATGATGTCAATGTCATCAGTTCCTTCTAGAAGACCTGTTGACAATGCTGGATACTAAACTGGGCAAGTCTAAAGTGTTCAATCTCATCAATAAAAAACTTTTGCAGAAATCTCATCAACTCAGATGGAAATTCTTCATTTATCTGGCATACATACAATCAAGCCAAACATATCTTAACAGTGCACTGTCCTTTTGAGGATTTCACCCTTCACTGCCAATTGATATTCATATTTGCTTCTAACAATTGCAAAACCTATGTCGTCAGTGGTGGACGGATCAGTGATATGAAACTCAGTCTTAAGTACCTACCACTATGGCACTGCACCCTGCTCACTCTTCTACACATTCTGAATTTGCCCCATTTTGATGTCAAGCTGCCCCCCATGGCCTACAATTAGAATATGGAGAAGATACTTATCACCATTTTCATCTCTACAAAATCATCCAGCCTGACCCTCTCAACCATGGCCAGTCTGCAATGGACATCATCAAGTCTTAAATTGGCCCTCCCGTGGCAATTGATGAGGATCCCATTGGCTACTCAGGTTTAAGCCACAAACATGTGACAGTGCTAGCTAACATCCAAGGTCTTCATTTTCAATCTTCATCAACTCTGTGTTTCTTTGAGGAGTTCTCCCTCACAAAGCTATTATTGCTTGTACTTAGATACTATGGTTTGGGACTTTATAACTTAATTCCCCCCCCCCCCTCTTGCTTCATTTCTTTGTTTTAGCCCTTAGTCTTTAGTCGCTTTCATAACTTAAAAGTATTTTTACTCTCCTACTTCTGTATTGTAACTGAATGAAATTTTAAGTCTACTCTAACCTACTTTGTGGATTTGAGAACATTAATCTAGTTTCTTTCTTTCTTTCTTATTCCATTTTCTGCATCACCCAAGTTGGACAATACCACTTATTGATCCAAGTGGCAGCACTAAATCTACAATAATCAGTGTAGACATATAAATCTGACAATCTGATTAAATAAATATTTAATGTTTATTTAATCCATTAAATCAAATTCCTCTATTAATTAAATCATATTTAATTAATCCTCCCCCCCACATTCTTCTATTGATTACATAAATTATTCAATTTATTAAATTGACCACATTCTAACCTTATATTGAATAAATCATTTTTATTTTAAATCCCCATTTCCTATTTAATTAAAGTCTTTATCCTATTTAAATAAATCAAATTTATTTAAATATCCTTCCAATGCAAGTTGTAACCACTTTTTGAAATAAATCATTTTATTTCAAATTAAATCCAAAAATATCCTCCCACTTGCATTCTCCTAACAAATCCACTTGCATGACTTAATATCTTCTAGAATCTTCTAGATTCTTCTAGATCATCCTAATTAATCCTAATCCCCACCTTAAGCATTTGCACATTCCTTAAGAGAAGGTCACTTCTCAAAAACCCTGAAAGTCTTCATAAACCATTAAAGGCTTTATGTCTTCAACAAGTTAACCTCCAAAGTCTTCAATAACCATTAATGGTTAACTCAACCTCAACCCTTGGTTACAGACTTTCTCTCTAACTTAACCCTGATCTAACCCATGGGTCTCTTCAAGCATTCATTGCTTTGACCATCATTATCTATTAACCCTTGCACAAGAGTTTATCCTTTGGACAGAAGGATTATCCAAGAACTCAACCCTAACCTAACCCTAACCTTACCTCCTAAGGTAACCACCATAGCTTCTCAGGCATTTCATGCCTCTTACATCTCCTCTCAAGCCTCCTCATGGTGACACTTGTCAACATGGGATTGGGTTGAAAATCTCACAAGGATTGAAGATCATTCAATCCTAACCCTTGTTAAAATTACTCAATCTCAACCCTCCAATTGCCCATTTCTTCTATAAATAGGCTTCATTTCCTTCATTATTCATCATCCAAGTCTTCATGCATCCAGATTATAGTTCATTTTATCAAGCATCTTGCCTCTCTTTGATAATAGCATTTTAATCATTTAGGAGCACATTAACATAGCATTTTAATCATGAATCAAGTTAGCATAGCTTTTTAGTTTCTTTATCATATCATCATCTTCATCATAGCATATTATCATATCTTAGCAAGCTTTGTTAATCCATGTAGATCTAAAATACATTGCATATAGATGACTTTCATCTCATATCACTCGTTCTTGGAGTTGTCATTCTAAAGGTTAGTTGCTCAATGATCTAAGAGCAACCATTGACTGAAAGAATCCTTGGAGATAGAGAACAATGGAACGATTTTAGAAGATTGATTGTTGAACTTGTTTTGCTCATTTAATCTCTCTCATGCAATGTTTCATTGGTATACTTGATTGTGTTTTGCTCGTAACTGCCTAACCTCTCTTTCAGGTATACAATCGGTACCATCAAATCTAATTCTATGGTTTGTCATGATGCCAAATGGAGATATACAGTCCACAATATCACCAAGATCAATTTTCTATTTTGTTTTGTGAGCAATAGTTCGTAGTGATTGTATGAGTCGTCTAGAAACAAGTACATGAAATTTCTATTGTCTGAAGTTTTGGAATTTGGATCTCTCTACAAGACCCGTCAAAGTGGAAATGTTTGAAGACAATACTTGAGCAAAAAGAAATGTTAGTGGTTCTTAAAGAAGGCAGGAGGAGGTCAGATAGATTAGAAATGAGATGGTGAGTACAAGAAAAACATAGAAAGAAGAGGATGATTGGGGGTTCGATAAGTTAACTCCAAAAGGAATTAATTAACAGATTAATTTGTTAGTTTAATTACTTAATTAATCAAGCCAATCAATTAAGCACATTGGTTTACAACATATTTGATCTATAAATCAGCTTGGTATGGGTTTTGGCTAAGTTTGTGTTTTAAGGTTTTTAAGATTGGCTGAATTTTCAACCATCATCTTTCTTGAGTTTGTTCAATCATTTTTTACATTTATATGGCTTCCCTTATTTCTATCCCTGATACAAAAGACGTGATTGTTGAGTTTCTCATTTTCAGCTAATGCCAATCGTTTAACCATGCATCATTGTATGTTTCAAGTAGTATCCTTGATTCTTCTTTGGAAAATCAACCTGTTTCACCACATAAGGAACACTATATGTTCAAGGAATCTCGTAAATTTTCTTTTCTGATTAGTAACTTCTAATAGTCTTTGGCACTTCTAAAGCGATTTCCAAGTCTCTTTCAGCATAAATGATAATATGTCAAGTGAAAGTCCAATATTGACGAAGAGCTAACCTTCTAAAGCTAGTTGTAATGTTATCAACTTATCACCAATTCAAGGCTACATTACCTAGGGGCACGTCCTCGGGTTTTTCTTCAAGCGTCCCCATCCCAAGAACATCTCAGGGACAAGGGATGCCTAGTGGACATCCCTATAAATTCTTCATATTGACAGTGAATTTTGACAATGAATTCTATAAGAAATATGACTGAGACTCTCAATTCAACATAAATTAGGCATAAGAATTCTGCTAGTTCTTATATGTTAAGGTTCTATAGTGTATATGTGCATGCTTTATCCATGTTTTCATATGAATATTTTAAATTTCCCTATATATTTTAATTTTCCCTATTTTTATATAGACGTCTCCTTTGCCAACCCCTAGCCATCCCCAAAATTGGTTAAAAAAACTGCCATCTCGGAAACACATCCCCCCATCCCCTATTGTCCCCATCCTGAAAACTCGAGGTAACATAGATTCAAGGTCATTCCATGCTTGAGGTTTAGTGTTGTGGTGATAGTATAGGCAAAGGCTTCAAAAGTTTTTTCCAAGAACTCTAACAAGCCTATTCAACAAATTAAAGGTGACTATTATGCAATCACCAACTAATTATACAACTACCTTAGTAATCTCATTGTTGTTGCTGTCCATTTCGAAATTGCCACTTGTTGTAGACAGTAGATTAGTCACAAAATACTGTACAAGTAAATGAGGGGCCAAGTGTTTTCCCTACACTCGGCCTTTCAATTTCAATTCCACTTGCCCTCTTGCACACCCACCAACCCCTAAATCTCAGTCTCTCTATAAATACAAGCACAATCTATTGATAGAGGTTAAAAACCAATGGGCCTCACAAGTTGTAAACAAGGACTTTCACAAGCACATTCAACAAACTAATGGTGGATGGTATACAACCATCAACAAAATGTGCAACTACCTCAGTGATTTTGTCTTTGTTGCTGGTCTTTTCAACACTACCAGCTATTATAAGCAATAGTTTAGTCACAAATCACTGTACAAGTAAATGAGGGGCCAAGAGCCAAAGAAAAAGCATTTGTCCTGCCCTTAGCCCTTCTTTATAAATTCCCCTCACCCTCTTGCATACCCACCAACCCCTAAACCTCACTCTTTCTGTAAGTACAAGTACAAACCACTCTCCCTCAGTCAAAAACCGTGTAATGCAGCCTATTATTCTACTATCTCATGAACTCAAGCACAATCCTGCTATATTTTCTACATGCTAGGTTAAAATTTCACTAGTTAGGCATTCCTTAGCCTTTGGAAGCTACTAGGTGAGTTGCAACACATCATACCACCTACAAGGGTCTTTGAAGCAAGGTGTTCACTTCCATAGGGAACTATTCAATTATCATATAAACGGAAAACATTTACAAAACATAACACAATACAATGCTTCAATGCAGAACACAATATAGGCTTCAAAAGGATATTTCTTTGATCACCATATGCACTGTGTGTACAAAATCACTACTGGTTCTCAAGACACAACTGAGTACATAAATAGTGTCCAGTGGTTGGTTAAGACTGCCAACTGCCAAAAACTACCCACAACTACCCATTTGGGAACAAATGACATTAGACTGCCAAATACAACATAATTAATTAACTAACAACATTTTATTTATGAATTACGAGAAAATTGCCGAGGCAATCACTATTGCTCAATCCTTGGTTTGCCACTTTGTTTGGCAAGTCAGGATTTGCTATTATTTATTTCAATTTTCATAAATCTAGCATAGATTAGGATTTAGATTAATGAATTCTTGCTTGTTTGTGTTATTTTTTTCTCATAGCATTTTCTCTCACTTGCTCATTTGTTTCAAAGAGGAACATGGGCAGTTTGGGTAGAATTTTCATAATCCTTACCTGGCACCCTGTCACACCTCCCAAATTCAAGTTTACCTTGATTGCTTGTTTCCACTCAACTTTGTGTTCTTTGTTTATGTTTTTCTCAATCTCAAAATGGTAATTAGAGTCTTCGGACTCTTTATTTCATAATGAAATTGGGCACTGCTTGAAGGCCACCAAATGATAAGATTTTGTTTAATTGGCGTTGTTCTTTCATCCTTCTTTCTTTATTGTAGGTCTTCCTTGAGTTTGTCAATATTTTCATCATACTACATCAGTATTTTCCCTATCATTTTTTCTGTTTCCTGATTTCCATGAATGTCATTCTTGTTCAAGTATCATTTATGATCATTTCAAATAGATGGTAGTTGTCTACTCTTACTGAATTTATTTTCTAGTTTCTTTCATTCTTTGTTGTTATGAGAGTGTTTCAATCCATTGTAGGTTTCAACTTTGTTCTCGTTGGAGTAAATAGGTGACTCCACAACGCCCCCAAGATCCCTGAAAGACCAAAACAACTTCCACAAGAGAGAATGGCAAGCATGAATTGCTTCAACTATGCAAGATTGATTGAATATGATAATTGAACATGTTAATGTGCAATGAGAAGCCTCACATACAAAGGCAAGGTGATGAGGTAGAGTGGTAACTACCCTTGATACAAACATCAAATGCATGATGCAAATATTAAATGCCTACATACCTAGAAATAAATGAGGTGAACATGGCCAAGTTATAACTAACTTCTAGAATGCCGCCTAGGATATAAGGACAAATAACTTAGTACCTAAGTAAACTAAACATGTGAATATTCCCACTAATAACTAGATAGGTATAACCTCATCCACACTAACACCACCACCACCCCCCTTAAGTGCAACTTAGGGAAAAGATTATTATGCAATATGGATCTCGCCTACCCATGTGCAATGCAATCTCTCACAAACGAAGAAAAGGAGAAAACCCATTGGGACAAAACTCCTATCCAAAATAGATAAAAGAAACAAACAAATGATGATGCATGGAGGACTCAATGATACCCCTCAAGGACTACATACATCATGTATATACGATCAAGTATCCCCCCATAGGAAGAAAAAAGAGAGATATGATCTCCCCCGATAATGAACAATGTCCTGCTGAAATGGTGAGTGCTTGAAGACAAAACATAGTCCAATGCCTACAAACAACATTTCTCCCCTTGGGAAGAAGATAAACCAAATACAAATGCAAGAATGCTTCCTATTCTGGATAGGAATTGGTAGGAAGTGGAAACCATAAATTTTATGTGTCGCCAAGTCCTTGGATGATAAAGATGCCACAAACCAATCAGGTAAATATCAAATCACAATAGAATGTGACAAACAAGGAACCAATGGAAACTGATTTTGAACAAACTCTGATAACAAAGATGAAGTGACAACAGTTGTGCTAATACTATCATCAAATAGGAAAGATAAACCCGCAAATGTGTCTCTCAAATTTGAAATGTGAGACTCCACAAACAATGAAGCAATGTCTCTCAAATAGGAATCCCAATCAAGAAGACAAATAGATACATGTTGTAGTGAATGGTAGTACTCAATGAATCACCAACAAAAGATGAAGGTGTGATCTCAACTGGAGAAGTAAGAGTTGCAGGAGAAGTTTCTGGATCATCAAGATGCTCAAATGTTGCATCATATTCAAACTCCACTAAGTTATCATCATCAAAGGGAATATTGTCAACATTACCAAGTGAAATGAGGCAATTTGAAGTAGGATCATCTAGGAATGGAGGAACATAAGGATCTGCAAAAATCTCCCAAATCTTGATCCAAATTGTGCGTAGGCACTCGATCCCTCTAAAATGTGTGTAGGTTTCATAAAAGAGGCTTTTATTGAAACTAAAACCAATCAACCTTATGATATGATCATTCTTATTTCCCCAAACTGATTGTTTCCATTGTGTCTTTGGCTCAAGAATGAGTCCACAGAGATGAGGCAAAAGATTAAGCCACCTACAATGTGTAATAGTGCCTTTTGCCCATGACTCATAATCGTCCTTAGTCAAAGTGATTACAGAAGGATGAGTTGCATAACCCATGATTGCATCAATGATACACTTCTCAAATGACAAATCAGAGATCAATCACATGAACTATAGCTGAAATGAAGTAACTAAATCAAAGAAACACCTTCTCAACTAGCAAAATATCCAAGTAATCCACTAGTACGCAACAATAAAAAAATTGAATCACACAAGTACCTGGGACACAATCTAGAAAAAGCGCATGGATGGCTTTGTGAAGCTCCTCAATACCTTTCCAACACCACAAGAATCACAAAAATCGGAGATCGTGGCCAAAAGATATGAACTCAGAGGTGCAAGACTAATATTTCCCTTCAACAGGGAAAAAATAGCATTAAACAGCAAAATCTCTAAAAAATACATGTACCACTGAGAAAGTGGCAAAATCAACTTTCCATTGATATCTCGTTTGCAAAATTTTGCCTCTGTATGTCCAAGTTACAATAGTTTCAAAAATAATTTAGGCACTTTAGGCAAAATCACGGCCCCCCAGGAGCTAAACGTTGGTCACCAACATGACCACAGGCTACACAAGTACAAAAAATAAAAAGTGCTTATGTGGGTGTTGCTAGTGCCCAACCCACATACATCATTGCACCACAAACCCTGTACACACGTAGCACCAACCTCAACATAATAAGACAACCAAGGAAAATATGTCATGGGCTGACAAGAATAGTACAAGCACCTACCGAAAATAAACCTCGAACCAATGATAAGTGTGATGCAAAAGGAGAAAGTGCGTGGCCAAAGAGAATAAAATGAAGGCAGTAAACTTCTTGACAAATAAATCGCACCCTGCATCCTACAAAACAATAATACGCCCTCAGAGTGAGCAATAGAAGCATCGAACAAATGCAAGTACAAGCTCCTGCCACCAATATATGTTGTGCCAAATAACACAAGATACACTGACCACGGAGTGAAAAGGGAGCTGACCTTGGCATATAAAGTGCCAACCAAGTGAGCCGACCTTACAATACGGTGGGCCAATGAAATGCCTCCTACAAAAACACAAAGAGAAGTCGACCTTGGACAATGGAAATGACTCAAACAAGGTATATAGTCCAATCGACAAGAAATATTTATGCACCTAAAATTTTCCACAAATGACAATCTGAAGAAAGGCTGACCACTAACCATAAAGCACCAATGTAATTTGAAAGGTTGATCAATTGTTGAAGCCAACTAGTAAACAAAGCGTGGTGCTAACAAGACAAATATACGAACTGGTATAGATTTAAAAAGTCGACAAGTTTGCAAAAACGGTACCCCCAACAAAAAGGACGGGTCTCCAGACCCGTGAAGAGCCTAAAAACCAAATATATGTCACCAAAACAATTTTGTTATGATCTTTTTGTAAAAGCAACTATAGAAAATAAAGTTTGCCTGACCAAACAATGTAAAATGCAGGAAAAATATAATGAGGAAAAATAAAAAATTTGTACCCTATGAGCTTTGAGAGGCCATACAACCTCGCCAGGCAAAAAAATTTTCCTTCAGAAATGACTTTACCCAAATTTAAAGTGCCTTATATGGAAATAAGGGTTTTTGGGCCTTCTGAACACAACCGTGATGCCCTTTTCGCCTCAAATTGCACTCATTAACAACTCAACGCCAAAACACAACTCTCAATGTTGGGAAGGAGTCTTCAAATTTGGAGCTTTGATACCATGTTGGAGTAAACAAGTGAGTCCACAACACCCCCAAGATCCTTGGATCAAGAGAGAATGGCAAGAATGGATTGCTTCGACAATGCAAGACTATGATAATTGGACATGCTAATATACAATGAGAAGCCTTGGTTATTAAAGCAAGGTAATGAGATAGAATGACAACTACCCTTGCTACAAATATTAAATGCATAGATATCTAAAAGGAAATGAAATGAACATGGCCCCATTATAACTAACTTCTAGAATGTCCCCTAGGATATAATGACAACTAACTTAGTGCCTAAGTGAACTTAACATGTGAATAGTTTCCCACTAATAATGAGATAGGCAATAACCTCATTCACACTAACACTTACAACTTTACAATTTTCTATCCAACATCTTGCCATTGGTTTCAGTCATCCTTAGGGTTAGCCATTGTTGTTTGTTCACTTTTAGTCTCTTTCCAGCCTTCCCTATCACTGTTTGAGTGGGTTTTCAGCTAGCTTGCTGGTTCAGGTTCGGGCAGCGGTACGCCGGTACGGCAAAATTTTGAAAAGGGGTTTGGGTTCGTTAGTACAAAGACATGTAAATTTTATATATATATATATATATATATATATATATATATATATATATATATATATATTTTAATATTTGTGCAGCGTGTAAGCATGAATTAAGATTAGCATGTCACATAGCATCATATAAACCAAAGTTCCCAGACTCGGACTCGGCTCGGACTCGGCAAGGCCAACTCGACTCGTGACTTGGCTATGACTCGGCAATGACTCGGCAAAATAAAAAAACCCTTGAAATTAAGAGATTTTTAACAATTTAAAACTTGTTTCATGCACCCATTATTGAATAAAGCCCAATTATAATGTGTGCTAGCTTGTTATGCCATGAAAGGCATGCTGGTAGAGTATCTACTTGCTTGGGGCTTCTGTTTAGTATTTTCTTTGGCCAAAATGAAATTTTGGGAGCACCAACATGAGACATCATGAACATCTTCACTTGGAAACTGTAAGGAGTGCTTGTGTATGGTAGCATTAAATAGTGTGCTTGTTGAGCTTAGGTTTTACCTTGGGACTATAGTTGACCTTGGTCTTTCTTGTACCTCTTAGTTTTTAGGCTATATATATGTTGGATGGAAGGGGGAATTGTGAGGCTAGAAGGGTTTGAAAATATGCTCCTCAGAGACATGTCCCTTGCCAAAAATAACCTTGTGCCGCATGGGGGGAATTTTTGGGATGTGGGGACAAGTAGGAAATGTCCCCAACTCACCCCCTTTTTTCAAAATTTTAAGAAACATCCCTGTTGTGAGGTACTCACACATCGCCCCGTTGGAAATGCAGACCCCCACTTTTTGCTTTCTAGGGTTAGCTCTTTTAGTTTTGTTGTTGGTCGTTTTAGTGTCTTAGCCTTTGCATTGAAGGGATTGAGTTTCTCAAAGGTCATCAAATCAGGTGGATCTCCTCAAGGTGGAGTGAAGGAGGTTAGGTCAGTTGAGCAATTAGGGGTTATTTAGATCATTCCTAGGGTTTTTGTGTACTATCTAGTCACGCTTCAAGTTGCTAAATCAAACCTTGGTTGAATGCATAGTGTCCGCCTAGGTCCCGTCCCTTACATCAAGGTTAGAGTGAACTCGCCTTAAAAGTCTGGAATGTCATCCTGATCCTGAAATGGCCTGAAATTCGACTAAGTCTGGAAATTTGAAGGATTCTCCAAAAACTAGATTTTGCATTATAACTCATGGAGGTCCGAAACCACTCTCAAACATCCTGACAATATATATGGAATATAACTTAAAGTATAAGAAAGAGAAAAGACATAAGGAAATGTCACTTATACTTAAATGTTATATTCCATATATGAATCCTGACGGAGAGACTAACTTGTCAAACAAGTCAAAACATTGACCTGTCGTGGCCGAGTCTTGGAGCTTGGACTAGGCGAGTTTTGCCATAACTTGCCTGACTCGCGAGTCAGGCGAGTTTTGGTCAAAACTCGCCGAGTTAGAGTCCCGAGTCAGCAAAACTCGCCAAGCTTGGCTCGACTCGCCAACTCGGCGAACTCGCTTGGCTCGCGGCGAGTTTGGGAACTCTGATATAAACAACAAAACAAACATAAACTTGTAATCATAGCATCATGATCATATCATAATTGCATCATATACATCAAGTTTAATATCAAAATGACAAAATATTCAAGTATCATTGTTTCAACTTTCAACAATATAAAGTTTAATCATCAAATGGATCAGCTAATTCATCCTCCTCCTCCTCCTCCTCATCCTCCTCATCATTGACATTGACATTAGATGAGCCAACGCCACTTGCACTTGCACTATAAGATTGCTCGCCCTCCAAGTCATCAAGTGTCAATGCAAGAAGCTGAGAAGTGGGAGCAACCAAATCAGTATGCTCTAGCTCTATATCCCACATCTTCGTTTCCCCT
Organism: Cryptomeria japonica; assembly: GCF_030272615.1. Taxonomy (NCBI): domain Eukaryota; kingdom Viridiplantae; phylum Streptophyta; class Pinopsida; order Cupressales; family Cupressaceae; genus Cryptomeria; species Cryptomeria japonica. The sequence continues at coordinate 446,419,061 of NC_081412.1, read as the reverse complement.
TGTGTGTAGTCACGTTGTTTGTGTGAAAGAAGACGTAGGTTGGAATGCACATATACTAAATTCTCCGCTCTTTTTGATAGCAACCTATTGCGCTTTACTGAGTGGATGAAAGAGTATGTGCTCCAATTTCTTTCTGAAGCAGATGAACTAGCAACCTATGAAGACAAAGTAAACAATTAAAGTTATACATTAATAAAATTAAAATGGAAAATTACTAGCAACCTATGAAGACAAAATAAACTATAAATAAACTTGTGATAATTTTAATTAATTAAACTTACTTGTGATAAAAATTTTACAGCGAGGGGTTGTAGGTGTTGGAAGCATGCACCATGGAAGTACCACCAACTATGAGCATCCTTCTTGGATCTATGACGAAGTGCCTCAACACTTAGACCATTCCCATTTGCGAATTCTATGAACTCATTTGTAACAATATCTCGCAAATCATCATCAGGATATAGTCTAAGACATGCTTCCTTGTACCCATCAGATACTTCTAGATCTCTCCATGGTGGAATCCTTCCTGGTTTATCAAGATACTGATTACTATAGTGCTTTGGTGTCAATGCATAGGCAAGAAGATGCAAAGGAGTGGTCATCTTATTCCACCTTTCTACAATAATTGCTTTCACTTCTTTGAAGAATTGCTCCTCACGGTCATTCTCTTTTGCATTTATAGTGAACTTTATTTTTTCAAACATTGAGTCAATGCCATCATAAATCTCACCAATGCAAGGCCTATCCATGTCGGTATAGCGAATCATACTCATAATGGGCTCAGTGATACTTAGGAGATATGTAACAAGATCCCACCATTTCTCATTCAATATTCTCTCCCTAATTTTTTATGCCCTCTCACTACTACTCTGCTTCCATACAGTCCAATTGTTGTTGATCACCATATTGCATAGTGCCACTCTAACTTTCACATGTCGTCTTAAGACGATTGTGTTTGATGCAAAACGGGTCTCAACAACCTATAACACAAATTAATGTCAAAATGATTAAAAAATAAAGCCAAACTTTAAAGAAGAATACACAATATAGCTTACACAATGATATTATGAACATTGAAATTAAAAAAATCAGAAAATGTAAAATTAAATTACTATTTCACTTACCTTCAATAGCTCCAAATTCAAAAAGGATCTAAAAATCCCTTGAGACATGTGGTGGTTTGTGATGAACATCTGGATGTCCTCAGCCTCTGCATACACATCTCTGATCCATTTTATTTTAGTCTATTGTGACCATTTCACACATCGCCCCATTTAAAATGGGGACCCCCTCTTTTTGCTCGTTTTTGCTCGCCTTTCGCTTTGCTTTTTAGGGTTTTGGTAGTTCGTCAGTTGTTTGGATTTAGGGTCAAGCCTTAGGGTTTCCGTTCTGTCTTTTCAGGCCAGAGTCCAATCAATCTTGAGAGCTTTTTAAGCTTCCTTTTGTAGGATGCAATTTTGAATGGAATGAATTCGCCAGAATGGTCTATTTTCAATTGGAATTTTGAATGCAGAATCTTAATTTGTCTAAGTGTTGATGATGAAAATGTGAATTTTATTCAATTGAGTAATTTTGACCTAAATTTTGAGTTTTTTGATATTTGATCCTGGGCATGGGGAATAATTTGTTTTTGCCTTGTGAAGTGATTGAACTTGTGAAATCATGATATTTTGGCCTGTAGAAGCAAAATCGCTCCTGTCCCTCAGTGAAGGACCGGAGCTCGTTTTCAAAAATCTTACTATCTCTGCAGGATCAAGATGATTTTTCGAATGGAAGTAGTAAAGAAAGGCGTGATCTTTCCGTTGAATATAAATTGAAGAATTTCACGAACATAGAAATGCCTCAGGAAGCAAAATCGCTCCTGTCCCTCAGTGAAGGACCGGAGCTTAAAATCAAACATCACCTCGTCCTTGTAGGATTTTAACAACTTGACGATTTGGAGAGATCCAAGGGAGTGCATTTTACCAGATGAATATAATTTGAAGGCACAAACATGAAGAAAAGTGGACCAGAATGCCAAGATCGCTCTGTCCCTCAGTCAGGGACCAGGGCGAAATCCATTGTAGCTCCCGTCCCTCTCCCAGGGACCAGAGCGAAATTCTTCATAAGGCATGTCTTAGGCAAAGATCAAGCAAGTTTTATGTTTGAAGGCAAAAAAGGAGGTCAATTGAACCCGTTGAAGACAAATTGAAGATTACAAAACATCTGCAAGGGACCCAAATGCCTAAGTTTGCTCCTGTCCCTCAGTCAGGGACCAGAGCGATTTTTACCTTAGACAAATTTCATGCCAAGTAAGAGCAAATTCCAAGGCATGGATGAGTGAAACGGAGCACTACAAGACCATTGAAGATAATTTTTGAAGTTAGCAAAGTGAGATGAAGCCTACAAGAGCAAGATCGCTCCTGTCCCTCAGTCAGGGACCAGGACGATATGATGGTTATATTGCCTTTCCTCCAAGTTCAAGACACTCCAAGACGAAGTACAAGGTGGTGAGGACGTTTTAAGGCATCTCAATGAAGAACGAAGTATCCAAAGCCACCAATGTTGAAGGAATTACACCAAGACACCCAGTTCGCTCCTGTCCCTCAGGCAGGGACCAGAGCGAAATTTTCATAAAGGCCTAGATTTTGAAAGTTTAACGAGTATTAAGCGACCAAGAAGGATCAAAGGACTTTATTTTACACGATGAAAGTAATGGCAAGTTGTTAAAAGCAAGCATGAGCCCAGGACATTGAAGTTCGCTCCTGTCCCTCAGTCAGGGACTAGAGCGATATTTACCATATTGGCCAAATCTCTCAAAAATCACGTTAAGTCAAGGTTGTGCGAGGTGGTAAAAGGTCTAAGGTGTCTTAAGAAAATGATATACAAAGGTTTCAAACGTCAAATGACTATCAATTGAGCCAAGGAAGCTATATCGCTCCTGTCCTTTAGGCAAGGACCAGAGCGATTTTCATTAAATCATTCATTTTCCTTCAAAATCAAGACAAGGCAAGGATAGGCAAGATCAAGGACATCATTTAGGAAGCAATGAACGAAGAACAAAGGTTGAAAGATGGCGAGTTTTGACTAGAATATGGAGATCGCTCCTGTCCCTCACCAAGGGACCAGGGCGATATTTGCTAAAATACTTGTTATCCTTCAAAGATCATGTCAAAACAAAGTTGCAAAAGGTTTAAAACGTCGTTTGGAAAATCATGAACGAGGAGTTAAAATCAAGAACGAAGAATTTCAAGTAAGAACATAGGGATCGCTCCTGTCCCTCTCCAAGGGACCAGAGCGATATCACCTCAAGAGGCACTCATTTGCAAAGTCAAGTCACCCAAGTTCGAAATTCATAGCAAAAACGCCAGCTTCAACGTAAGGATGAAGATTTTGAACGTCAAAAGCACAAGAATCAAGACCAAATTGAAATTTCGCTCCTGTCCCTCAGTCAGGGACCAGGGCGATGAGGTTTGCACTTTTCCATTTTCAAATTTTGGGCGCTCAAACATTTGTTTGAATTTATTTTAAATGCTAAATTCGATAAATTTAAAAAATCAATTAAAATAGCATTTAAAATTTGCGCTAAATATTAATTAATTATTTTTGCCTTGTAAAAAAAAAATCGAATTTGTTAATTAAAAAACAATGGCATTTAATTAATTAATTATTATTTTAAATAAATAAAATGGGGCGCTTGGAATTTAAATTCTTTTATTTACAAAAGTCGGCCTTGTTTTTTATTTTAAAATTGGTTTTTAATTGCTATATTTTGTAAAAGTCGGCCTCAAGGTAATTGTGGTGTGAGCGCCTATAAAGGGAGGTGAAAGATTGCATTTTTACATCATCGTTTAATCATCTTTACATGCGATTGGAGGAAGACAAGGGAGAGGTGCGAATTGTATTCAAGGTAGTGCGAATTTCATTTCAAGCAAGGAGGTGCGAAGTATTATCCAAGGAGGTGCGAATTTGAAGTTTGAATTAAGGCGAACTTGCCAAAGACCACATCAAAGACATCTCCAAGGGTGGGGAAGTTGATAAGAAGGACGTTTGTTTGAAGATCACGTTGAAGGCTTCTAATGTTAATTTTGCCTAGGCGAATCCATTTGTTTTGCATTCTAGACTTAGCTCTCTAGTGAGGTATGGCGATATGGTTTTATTGTTTTAATTTTGAGCGTTTATCGTCATAGCCTAGATTTTGAATTTTGAAGTTTTGAATTCCCCTAGCTCAATCGTTTTTTTTAGGAAATGATAACTCAAGGACTTATCATGAAGTTTCCTAAAAAATTAATCTTTAATCTAATCTAGTTATGCATTGCAAAATCTAGTTTCTCATTATGAAATGTTGTGTAGGTATGGTGACCCCGAAGGTGGGAGCATCCACCAGTCATCCAGCTCTCATGAAGGAAGATCAAAAGACCGAAGAAGTGGAGACCAAGATCGTGTCTAAATGGAGCAACATTGGAGATACTAACTTGGGCAACTTCAGCACGAAGAAGTTTCGAGATGTCCCTTACATTGGCAAGCCATCACCTGTCGCCTGGAGGATAATTGAAAGTGGCATCATTAAGGCGGCCGGCTTCCCTCCAGCAGTACAGTGTCATGAGTTGATGATCGAGTGCGCTCGTCATTATGATCCTCAGTCCAGAACGATCGTGTCCAATGAAGGAAACACTTTGGCGTACCTTTCAGAGGAAGCTATAAGTGAAGCTTTCCATCTTCTAGAGCACAGAGACATGATATACAAGAGCATAGAAGGAGCCAGGTCAATGTACGAAGATGATCCAGATGCTTGCCTAAGCATCATCAACAAGAACTGGTTACTCAAGAGTCGTCCTCGCCTGAGTAAGGTACCGAACACACCACACAGGATTGATTTCCAGGAGGAGTACAGAGATTTGATTACAATGCTCAACCGAGTTACAAGAGCCCCTCACGCCTTCTATTTTGAGAAGTGGATGTTCTACTTCATCCAGGTGATAGTTCAGGGTAAAGGAACAATTCATTGGGCTAGGATGATTAGCCATTGCTTGGACGTACAGTTGAGGAGACTAAAGGCTACCAAGTCCTTCCACATGAGTTCATACGTCATATATGCTTTGATCAGGAGCTTCGAGTATGCAGGACTACCTCACAGAGGAGTGATTGGAAGAGGACCCGACGAGGTCAGAGTTTGTGATTCCTATGTCCACTTGCATCATCCGCCAGGAAGCAACTACAAGCTAGTTAATGATACCTTCACGATGAAAATCACAAGGACGTTGCAAGGTGGTATTCATAACAGATTATCTCAGGATGCACAGAAATTAGTAAAGAGGTACGGTGCTTGGTTTATCCAATTTCCGAAGTTTACTTATATCAAAGTACATGGATGTCCTTTACCTCCATACATGTTGCCGAGATATCCGACAGACAGAATAGTGTTACTTGAGGTAACAAGACAGTTGGCAGCTTATGCGAAGGCATTCAGACACAGACATGGAAATGGAGTTCCGGTACCTATCATATTGGGCAATTCAGTTGAGGTATGTCCTAATGCTTTAGCCATGGATGATGCAGAGAAGGAGTTAGCCTTGTATTCTTTTTCATCCTTTGCTTTGAGAGAAAGCTTTGATCCACATGGACATTTAGAGGAGACAGTCGGTAGGAAGTTTAAGCATGAGTACCAAATTGAAGATTTTATGATGAATCTCTTAGATGATCTTGAAGTGAAACGAAAAATGCATTCTAGATTGCCTTTGGATTTCATCAGGAAATGCAGGATTTACAGAGTGGCCGACCAAGCTCAGGACAGTGGCAGACATCTCCAGTCATCCTATGACCGAGAAAGCAAATCAGTAAAGTTAGATTGGAATGAGCCCGAGGTCGTGGATCTAGATGCTTTGATGGCTCCAGTCTTGTCTTGTACTCGCAGATGGGTTGACGTACAGCATCAGAAGTTGAGAGAGCAAGGCATAGCTATGACTTTCACTTTGGAAGAGAAACCAGCCGAAGGTGGAGCTAGTGTGAGCGAAGGTAATCCTAATCCCAGAAATACAAATGAAGGTAACCTTCGAAGTGCAAGTGAAGGCGATCTCCATCCAAGAGGCTCGAAGAGGAAAGAGAGACCTGAAAAGAGAGAATCTTCCAAGAAGAAGCAAGGGGCCAACCGAGATCGTTCATCCGGCACATCTTCTCGACCTGAGAAGAGGACACTTGAAGTGGAAGATTCTATGGAGTCGATGGTTCAGAATGATAAAGAAGGACAGGTACCTCAAGGGTCACCAAGTGGATCTCTCCAAGATTATGAATTACATGAAGACAAGAATAATGACGAAGTAACATCTCCTCACAGAGAAGAAGAAATAGTGCATAAGGAAATACAGGTCAAAGAGACAAGATCAGCCATCCCAGATTGGTTGAAGGAAAGATTAACGAAGGTGATTGTGATCGAGGACGAAGACAATGTGATTGATTTAGAGAGCCTTGTTGGACATTCCAAGGAAGTGACAGAAAAGAGGAAGGCTACCAAGATGTCCAAGATGATTAGAGATGAGACTAGATCCAGAAAATTACAGATAGCTACACCGACAGTAGACAAGTACGAAGGTGAGATCCTAGCAGAGGAATATGATGTAGAGACATTTGAGCTAGGTCCATCCACAGCTGAGCAGACACTAGATGATGCCACAGATTCCTTTGAGGCATTGAAGGACAAGCTTAGAGAAGAAATGGAGAAGAGTAGAAAGCTTGAGAGAGAGAGAGGTGCATGGAGGACATATTTCAGTCATCTCAATGAACCTTTGGGACGTCAGGATCCAGCTAGGTCACCAGTGCAGGCACTTCCCCTTCAATCAATTAATGAGGCAGAAAGATTCAGGAATATGGTCCAGCGTACAAGTACTTGGATGGATAAATCTCATACAGTTGCCGTAGAATTTGTAACAAGGATGATGAAGATTATTCATCAAGCTATCCAGGTTCTTGAGATAATCCACAATTTGATGATAACAGTAGCCGCATTTGCTCATACCAAAGATGTTATCATTCCTGTCTTGAAAGTAATCAGACACACATCAAGGAAGGTCTTAGCGCAAGAAAAGATCATGGATGGAGGATCTCACAGTTTGCTTCAGTGGTCCACCTTACTTCAGATGAAGGAAGTTCTCTCCGAGGACATCAGTACTAGATGCAGTCATGTTGAGGAGGTGATCAACCCGATCCAGGACAGAGTATTTGAGGTACTACGTACCATTCTTGGCAGGAGGATCGAAGTTGAGATAGATGTGGATATGCAGGAATTAGAGGATAGAATCAAGGTCATCTTTTGCAAGGATACTAATATCACAGACGAGCAATATGATCAGATGTTTGCCACCATGCTCCTGATTGAAAGAACAAAGGAACTTGAATCTTCATGGGACGCAGCTCTTCTAGATGCATTTGATCAGGTCATCCACTTGGAAGAAAGTATGAAGAATCTTCCCGAGATTCCAATTGTAGAGATCGAAGGAATCGTATCAAGATTCATTGCATATGCTAAAAAGGAACATTGGAAAGGGAATAAGATTCTAGATGAGAGGTTGTTATAGATGACATGGCACCTTAATTGTCATTGGTTTATGTCTCCTAGGTTTTTGTGCCGAATTTAATATTTGGCTATGCATTTAATATTGTTCAGTAAAAAGGAGGCCATTTGTAACAAACCCTAATTAGGGTTTAGGTGTCATGATCTTGACCGTTGATCTGCTTTCAATCTGGACCATTCATTGTAATTGAGGATGCTATTTATACCCTCATTTCCATTTCATTTAAAAAATTAGAAAATAGATAATAGTTAAGAGATTAGAGAGAGAAGTTTGATGTATTAGAGAGATTAGAGTTTAGAAGCAATTTATTTTGTAGCAAGATTGAGTTTGAGGAAAGGAATTCAAGCAATTGTTGTACATGATGACTTTGGAATCAATGAAATATTGAAGTTATGGTGTTTTGTTGCAACTTTCTTGGTTATCTTCATGGTTGTTCAATTCATTTGAATCATGCTCAATCAAAGTAGTGTGTTAATTTGAAGGACATAGTGTGAGACTTGATCTTTGGTAGGATTCGTAATCCAAACCACTAGCTTCTTGCTGATTGTGGGAATGCCTTGCGTGGTCGACTGGAGATATTTGAATCACTTAACCTTCAATCATTATTGTATCTTGGATATGTACCTTTGTGGTAGTGTCTTTGATCTTTGATGCGTTGAAAATCTTTTGTTACCTTAGAAGATCGCATCAATTTCAATTGAGTTGTTATTTTATGGCGAAATTGAAGTTGGTAGAATCTTGCCAAGTCTTGTCCACATGAAGTCATTCTTAGGGTTAGATTAGATTAGACCTCTTGCAAACCCTATCCTTTTGTTATTTTTTGAAAAGCTTCTTTAGTTTAGTAAGACTTTCGGAGTGTAAGGCCCCTTAAGGATACAGCAAATCACATCATACCGCTGGAGCTTATCCACACGTAGAGACCCTACTAACCAGAACATTGGAGTCATCCTAACTGATCCTTCATGCGAATCTTCAGCAGTTAGAGACTTTATTCAAGAGAGGATAAGATGCCTTTAGGTATTTTATTCTGTGTATGATGGTGTACAAAATACACGTCAACATAGTCCCAATCCTTTGTAGCATAAGATTGAGTGAATGGACCGCACAAGGTGTCCAAAAGATGTGATCATAGCATTCCTCAACCAACAAACCAGCAGCTCTACAATTTCTTGCATTGTCCATTATGACTTGGACAACATTGCGAGGTCCCATTGACTCAATGGCGGAGATGAGAATTTCTGTAATAAATTGGCCATCTTTTACTTAGCCCTCACAATCCACAGCTTTCAAAAACATTGCCCCTTTAGGGGACACCGCTATGACATTGATCAAGGGATGATTTTTAGCATCTTTCCACCCATCTGAAACAATTGTTACACCTGTCTCTGCTCATGAATCCCTTATGGGTTTCAATGCATCTTCAACCCTCTTCACCTCTTTGTCCAATCATGTTCCACGTACCTTCTCATAACCTAGGCCCTTATACCCTCTTGGAGCTTCATTAACACTTTTTATCATTTGCTTCCAATATGGGGAGTGAACTACATTGAAAGCCAACCCATTTGCACAAATGCACCTTTCTATATCTTGGTCAGCAATGTCTCTACTCTCATTTTGAAATGCGGTTTCTAAAGGCCTCTTTGTTCTTTTGCATATCAAGGGTGGTTCATTTTCAGGTTCATTTGTGGAAAAGAAGGGGTGGTCTTGTACTACATCATCGGGATGAAATGGGGCTTGCATTCCCCTTGTTTTCTTTGTAGAGGTTTGAGTCAATCTCCGAGCTTCTCTCTCTTCTGCCTCCTCATGCTCCTTAAAATATTTCATCACTGTCTCATTTGGTATAGGTTTACCATCTTTTCCAAGGCATTTTTTGATGCCTCTTCCTTTTATTCCACACAAATGGCCTACTACCTGATAATATGAACTATTACATTCAATATCACATCCTTGGCATCTCCAACGGAATCCCCCACCTCCTGGACGTGGGCTTAAAATGTCAACATACTTCCATAAGGGAGAATTCGGATCATTTCTTTGTTTTGTAATTGTTTGTTCATTGCCAACGGAGGAAGAGGTAGATGCCATTCTAGTTCCTATGGAAAGAAATAACATTAACATATTCAAAACAAAAACAAAATAATGAAAAACAATTAATGTTTCATGTTTGAAAATCTGTGAAACAAAAATAGTTGGAAAAAAATGTTAAAAAATCTACCTCTTATAGGCAATGGGAGTCTACAAATGTATGGAAATGATGCTGCAGCACTTGTTGAAGCTTCAAAAATCAGTCTTCAACTCCTCCTATTTGATCTTGGAAGCCAAACTTTGTTCACCCTTTCAACCTGTTGTCAAAAAACTTTTGTTTGCAACACAACTGAGGAGAAATGAGACAAGATTATGTTTTAGAAGTCACTTTTAGGGTATAAAATTGACTTTTTACATGGCGGATTTCAAAAAAACAAAAAATTGGATTAAAAAGTGCGTTTTGGGCTGCCCAGCCGTCCGGGTTTGACTTGGGTCCGCCCGGGTTCGACCCGGTTCGATCTTGGTCCACCCGGGTTCGAACCAGGTCGAACCCCATCTGGGAAATTCGAACCTTGATCGAACCAAGGCCGGACCGGACCTGGACCGTACCAAACCCAAACCAGGGGTGTCTAGGGGCGAACCCGGTAAGCTAGGTTTTTATCCCTTTTTCAACAAGCAATGGAAGCCCAATATTTGTGTCTTTTCCCCTAAGATATTTTTTGTTTTGAACCTTTAAGCCATTGTTTATTTATTATTTACTCTAATTTTAGCAAGCTGCAGCTTGGTGGGCAAAGGAGGAATACTTACCTTCAAAACCAAATCTTTTCTGCATATTTATAAACATATGAAAATGCTAGAGCAAATTCTTGATATAAATGGTTATCTTCAAAGCTGAAGCAAATACAATATCAAATATAACAGCTCAACAATTAAGTGAAAGTTTATTTGTGTAAAATTCTTAGTAGGGAATCAAAACTTTCACTAAACCTTCTAAAGAGGGCTTGCCAACAACACAAATTCTTAGTAATATATAATAGGAAAATAACATAAATACGGCGACTAAAATATCTCAACCAAATTCTTATAAATAATCAAAGAAACGATCCCAATCGAGCAAAGACACCCAAAACTTCAGCTTCTACCCTAATCATGGCCCCTGCAATATGTAGCCCCATTCTCTCTTTTTTTCTTCTTTTCTTTTTTGTGATTTTTTGTGTTTCACAATAGTTTTGTATGATAAAGAAGAGTGTCGAGAATAGAAATGTTTGCAACATTTAAACAACTCAGGAAATTGACAATATACAGAAACACACAAGGCTGAAATATTCCAGATTTAATTTCTGATTTGATAATACAATATTTCTCAAAAGTATGAACAACCCAATTCATAATAGCATTACCAATGTATTTCAAACATGCCAAGAAAAATGCAGTAATGAAATAGACTGAATTGGTATTGAAATCAGCTAATGGGCACTTGTAGTTTGGATGCCAATCTTCAATAACTTGTCCAAAGGCCATGAAATGGATAGAAATGGTAGTGCAGACTCTAAATGCCTCCCAACAGCAATGAAAACCTCTTCAAACCCCAAGCACCACCTTCCTCTATGCTCATGCCACTCCCTAGGTTGTATGACATGCAAATAATTCGTTCAATTTGCTCCTTCAAGACAGTAAATACAATGGAAATCTTTCACGATGAAGCCCCGTTGTGATCTCTATGTGAAATCACCGAGTAATGCTCCAGATTGGGTCTTTCACCAATGTAGAAGATGTTCCTTGCAAGGGTTTTCATCCTCACAAAGCCTGAGCTTAACCAAATTCAACTCAAGAAACCACATAGTGTTTTCTCAAAGAGAAATATTAGAAATTATTAACTCAACATACCAAATGATCTCTCAATTCCCCTTTTTGCAAGCCTTTTAGGGAACTTTCTAGAAACTCCCTTTTAAAATTACTTTATTAATTTATTAATCCTTTTAACTCCAAAAAGTGATTTAATTTACTTTTATAACATTTCTGGCACTCAAAGTCACATCTAAGCATCCCATCATTTAAAACTTTATATTCTCTTTCCAACAAGCTATAACACTAAGATGCCCGATAAATAAATTCAATTTAAAAAGCAACCACAGTGAAAAATATTAAATATAGCTCAATAATGTACCCAATTAGCGACAATGGTTGAAATGCATCATAATTGCAATCTGACTATGTAGGAGTGATCCCAATGATGAAAGATGATAAACAGACCTAACTGGGTGACTTACTAAAAATAGACACTCCCTCCAAGAATCTTGGAGCCCAAACCGGAAGTCAAAAATATAAACTGAAAGTGTCATATGACTCGTCCAAACCATCTAAGCTCACTAGTAACATCAAATTACCCCTCTGAACAAGCTAACACAAACCCAGAAAGTCAACAACAATTGCACTGGTAGAGAACCTAAAAAATGGGGACATTACAAGCTTTGATAAGAAGCAAAGGTAGTGTGAATGCTATCAATTTTACCTCACAACGAACAAGTGGGAGGTTGAAGGTTTTGGTGACTGATCATTTGTGGCAATCAATAAGCGTTGGCAGGTGCTGATCCCAAACAAATGAAGAGAAAAGCAGTTAGATAATTATAAGAGGATGTTACTCGATCATTATAAGTATGAATTTATCAGGGAGAAAAGGTCATCGTAGTTGAGCAATGTTATTTTTAGTACTTTCAGATTGAATAAAACTCAAAAAATCAGAATTAGTTTTAACTAGGTTAATTAGATTTATTGTTTTCCAGATTTAAGCATAGTAAAGGAAATGAATGCATAAAGACAAAGCACAGTTACCCTAGGAAAACCTCTTAGGAGGAAAAACCCAGCCAGAAAAGATCCTCAGATCTGATTATGGTTTTGAATTCAACTGATAATTACACACTTATCTGGAGTATAGATGTTGCAGTCACAAGGAAGATGACATAGAAGTCTACACAATTAGTTTGCTGATGGAGATCATGATTTGCAGTCCTTCTAATGGGTTTGTTTGGACCTTCAATGGAGTTCTCTATCTCTTGGAGGTGATCTGCTGCCTTTGATGAAGTTCGTTGTCTTCTATTAATGATTTGCTGCCCTTTAAAATAGTTCATTGTTATCAACTGCCTTGAATATATATTTCGCTTCCTTAGAATATATTTCGCATCTTCTTGCAAAACTGAAAATGAATGATGTTATGTGAAGTATATGCTTTATTTATGGTAGTAGCAATACTTCTTAATCATGTCGGCCTTCTTTGCAAATTAAACATATTAATTTATTTAATTCCTTTTAAGCGAAATGGATAGGGTCGGCCCTATCATGGAGGCGTGTTGGGTTTGGGTGTAGCGTGGGGACCTTTTAGGTGGAGCCAAGAGGTATGGGGCCTAGCCCTATATGTTGGAAAAGGGGTTGGCCCACTTAGGCAGATTCCAATGTTGCCCAAGGCAATTGGAATCCGCTAGCCCTAATTACAAACAACACTCCTTAATTAGGGAAGAGAATCATAACCATAATCTTCCATCTTGCACACAAGCAAGTATGGAACTACATAATCATAATCTTCCAGCTTGCACACAAGCATAGACTGGATCCACCTTACATTTCTCGCAAAGGGTGGAGAGGATCTTTTCTACCATCTTACATTGCCCGCAGAGGATGGTCAACAATTACACTAATACCATCTTACATTGCCCGCAAAGGATGGTTAACATTCACAATATCATCTTACATTGCCCGCAGAGGATGGTTAATAATTACACTTCTCCTTGAGAAGTTTACAATACCACCTTACATTGCTCGCAGAGGGTGGTTAACATTTACAATACCATCTTACATTGCCCGCAGAGGATGGTTAATAATTATACTTCTCCCTGAGAAGTTTACAATACCACCTTACATTGCCCACAAAGGGTGGTTTGATACAACACAATGTATTACTGAGATTGAGACTCCCTCTCAATTAAGGTTTCATTTTCCATAGTACCAAGTCTGTCCCTGAAGTACACAAACTTCACTTTGGATAGAGGCTTGGTAAGAATATCTGCAACCTGCTCACCAGTGCTGACATACTTCAACTGGATAGCTCCTCTTTGCATCATATCCCGAATGAAATGATAGTGGGTTTCCACATGTTTTGACCTGTCATGAAACACTAGATTGATAGACATTTTAATACAACTCTGGTTATCACAGTGAATAATAGTAGGATCCCAAGCCTGACCAAACAACCCAGCAAGAAGCTTGCGAAGCCACACTGCCTCTCTGGAAGCTACACTTGCTGCAATATATTCAGCTTTAGCAGTACTCAATGCTACTAAGGATTGTTTTTTGCAAGCCCAAGAGATCACTGCGGATCCCAAGCTAAAACAAATACCGGAGGTGCTTTTCCTGTCTTTGACGCTTCCAGCCCAGTTTGCATCTGAATAACCTTCCAAGGTTATTGAAGTGTTAAGTGGATACTTCAGCCCAAAACCAACTGTGCCTCACAAGTATCTTAGGATGTGCTTGGTTGCAACAAGATGAACATGTTTGGGCATGCTCATAAACTGGCTGAGAGCATTCACAGCAAAACATATGTCTGGTCTAGTGTTAACTAGATACATCAATGATCCAATCAACTGTTGGTACTCTGATGGATCTGCAAAATCAAAGTTAGCTGCAGAAACACTTAACTTCTTTAAGTTATATTCCATAGGAGTAGACATGGGCTTACAATCCATCATTCTAAATCTTTTCAAAATGTCAATAGTATACTTTCCTTGACTTAGAAAAATTTCGTTAGATCTTTGTCATACTTCTAGACCTAGGAAATAATGCATTAGACCTAAGTCTTTCATTTCAAATTCTAAACTTAGTTCTTTCTTGCATCTAATTATGAGTTCATCATTCTTTCTTGCATCTAATAATGAGTTCATCTTTACCAATAAGGAATAGGTCATCCACATATAGAACTAGAATTAGCATTTCATCATTGGCTACCTTAAAGTATATGTTAGAGTCAACATCATTTTTACAAAAACCTAGACTTAGCAAGTATTTATCAATTCTTTCATACCAAGCACAAGGAGCTTGTTTAAGGCCATACAGAGCTTTCTTCAACCTGCACACATGAGTTAATCTATTATGAATCTCATAACCCTCAGGTTGCTCAATATAGACTTCTTCCTCAATGACACCATTAAGGAAGGTAGTCTTAACATCCATCTAATGTAGTTTCCAACCCCTAGCAGCAGCAATAGCTATTATCGTTCTAATAGAAGTATGTCTAGCAACAGGAGCAAATGTTTCTTCATAGTCTATGCCTTCCTTTTGAGAAAAACCACGAGCTACAAATCTAGCCTTATATTTTTCAATACTACCATCAGTATTATGTTTAATTTTAAATAACCATTTAGAGAAAACAACAGATTTACTTTTGGGTCTGGGCACAATATCCCACACATCATTCTTGATGATTGACTGATACTCTTCATCCATAGCAAGCTTCCAAGCATGATGAATCAAGGCTTCTTCAACATTGCAAGGTTCAGTTTCGATGAGATTGCACATCAATGCAACATAGTTGGAGAATACCTGAGATCTCTTAGTTTCACGGAAGGTGCCACTGGGAGTAGCAAATCTTTCAGCTTCTTGAATGGTGTTTCTTACCCAAATAGACCTCTTTTTGGTAACGACAACGTCACTAGGAATATCAATGGGATTCATGGGCTCTGGTGGATCAATAGGTTCTTCTTGAGGTTGAAGTTCAACCAGCTCCCTTTGAATCTCAGGGTTAGTATCAACATTTATATCTTCATTGTCATTAGTTTCATCAATAACACAAGAACCTTTCGATTCCTTGAAGGCAATGTTTTCTTCAAATGTAACTTCCCTACTTACCTCAACATACCTTTGACCCGGGATGAATATCTTGAATGCCTTGGAGGATTCACTATAGCCGACTAGCATGCCTTTCTTTCCGGAAGGTTCCAACTTTGTTCGCTTTTCCTTGGGCACATGAACATAAACGGGACTTCCAAAAATTCTGAGGTGACTGATGTTTGGTTTGGATCCTGTGAAGGCTTCTTCAGGGGTCATGTTCTTTAGAACACGGTGTGGACATCTATTATGGATATACACTGCTGTTCTAGAAGCCTTAGCCCATAGGAAGGTCTGCAAGTCTCGATCGTGAATCATAGCCTTTGCAGCCTCAACAATCGTCCTATTCTTTCTTTCAGCAAAACCATTTTGTTGAGGAATGTATGGAACACAAAACTCCCTCTTAATTCCTGACTCAACACAAAAATCATAGAAGCTACCAGAGGTGTACTCACCTCCATTGTCAGATCTTAGACATTTAATTCTTTTACCAGAGGAGTTTTCAGTTAATACTTTAAACTCTTTAAATTTACTTAAGACTTCATCTGACTCTTTAGATTTCAAGAAGTAGATCCAAGTTTTCCTAGAGAAATCGTCTATGAAGATTACGTAATAAAGAAATCCACTAGGAGATGCTATAGACATAGGACCACATAAATCAGAGTGAACAAGTTCTAATTTGTCTTTAGCTCTATTTTCACTTTTATGAAAAGGACTTTTAACATTTTTACCTCTAGCACAACCTTTACAAGTGTTATCATGAATTTGACTAAGTTTAGGCATACCTTTGACTAACTTTTCAAGAGAAGGAAGAGCTTGATAATGCAAGTGTCCAAGTCTTTTATGCCATAGCTCACAAGATTCAGGAGCCTCATTAATGAGGGCTTGAATAGGGTTAGTAGAGAGCCTATACAGACTATCATATCTATGACCAATTATACGAGCAGATTTAAAACTAGATTTCTTAGGCCAAGCAAGAACTTTTCCCTCAGAAAATGCAATTTGATAACCTTTATCTTCTAGAGCGGAAATGGAAATTAGGTTTCTTTTAATTCCAAGAACAAACAAGATATCACTGAGGTGCAGAGAAATACCAAAGTCTAAATTTAGAGAGGTAGAGCCAGAACCTCTTACCAAATAACGAGCATCATCACCAATTACCACATGAAGGCTGGTATCTTTTTCTGCTAAGTCTGAAAGATGATCACAGTAGCCTGTGATGTGTCTGGAGGCACCACTATCAATCAACCATGTATTATTATCTGAAGGGACACTGCTAGACAGAGCGGAGATGAATAGGAAGTCATTACTTTGTTCTGAGACTTCATTTAGGTTGGCTTCACTTTGGGTAGGGTTATTCTGACATTCTTTAGCATAGTGACCAAATTTGTCACATCTAAAGCATCAGACACGCGAGGTATCTCTTGGTTTCTTCCAAGGGTGTTAGGAACTAAATGGTCTAAATTCCCTATTTCTTTTTGGGTAAGGCTTCTTCCAATTTGCCCCTTTCTTGCATTGGGCTGCAAGCATGTGATGATCATCTACATGGGGACTTTTGGTTTGCCCTCTTGTAATGAGGCGAGACTCTTTTTGGATGCAATCATTCTTAAGGCGATCAAGGGTAGGTAACTTAGTCCTGCCACTTATGGTCTGAATAAATAACTCCCATGAGTGAGGAAGACCATTTAGGGCAATCATGACAAGGTCTTTGTCTTCCATGTTATGACCAATTAAACCTAGCTGATTCTTTAGTTCTGAAATTCTCATAAAGTAGGAAATAACAAAGTCTTCTTTTGCCATTTTGATATTAAGTAGTTGTTGTCTCAAAGTAATTGCCCTACTGAGATTGTTAACTTCATATGTACCTTGTAGATGGCTGAACATTTCCCTTGCAGTGGTAAATGAGGCAATAGAGGTGACTAGGTGGTCTTTGATGAATCAATGACAATCTTCCTGGCCTTGACAGCATCCTTTTTGAATTGTTTTAGCTCGGCTGCATCCGTAGGTTCAGTTAGCTCTTTCGCTACAATGAATTGGAGAAGATCTTCTTCCTCTAGTGCCAACTTGATTCGAACCTTCCATGCAGTGAAATTGAGATTCCCATCAAGCCTATCTTCAACTTTCAGCCCCATTGACCTGACCTGCAAATGCGACAACAATCTGGAAATAAAGGAGTACTGAATTCTATATCTGAAAGTTGATCTAGCCTATAGCTCTAATACCATGTTATTTTTAGTACTTTCAGATTGAATAAAACTCAGAAAATCAGAATTAGTTTTAACTAGGTTAATTAGATTTATTGTTTTCCAGATTTAAGCATAGTAAAGGAAATGAATGCATAAAGACAAAGCACAGTTACCCTGGGAAAACCTCTTAGGAGGAAAAACCCAGCCAGAAAAGATCCTCAGATCTGATTATGGTTTTGAATTCAACTGATAATTACACATTTATCTGGAGTATAGATGTTGCAGTCACAAGGAAGATGACATTGAAGTCTACACAATTAGTTTGCTGATGGAGATCATGATTTGCAGTCCTTCTAATGGGTTTGTTTGGACCTCCAATGGAGTTCTCTATCTCTTGGAGGTGATCTGCTGCCTTTGATGAAGTTCGCTGTCTTCTATTAATGATCTGCTGCCCTTTAATGTAGTTCGCTGTTATCAACTGCCTTGAATATATATTTCACTTCCTTGGAATATATTTCGCATCTTCTTGCAAAACTGAAAATGAATGATGTTATGTGAAGTATATGCTTTATTTATAGGAGTAGCAATACTTCTTAATCATGTCGGCCTTCTTTGCAAATTAAACATATTAATTTATTTAATTCCTTTTAAGCGAAATGGATAGGGTCGGCCCTATCATGGAGGCGTGTTGGGTTTGGGTGTAGCGTGGGGACCTTTTAGGTGGAGTCGAGAGGTATGGGGCCTGGCCCTATATGTTGGAAAAGGGGCTGGCCCCCTTAGGCGGATTCCAATGTTGCCCAAGGCAATTGGAATCCGCCAGCCCTAATTACAAACAACATGCAATGCATATGTTGTTTACACCCCATGCAAGGTATAAATGGTCAAAGGCATGTTGAAGCAATGATACTTCAACATGATCATATCAAAGTGCGAGGCGCAATTTGACTAGTCACAGAATAACTATTGGATGCTCTAAATCATCTTGTTTATACCTTACATTTGTGGTCAATGGGTATCCAAAAGCATGCTTATGCTTTTGTTTTAGAAAATAAGTGAGGTTAGTGTGTCATTTAAATGTTATATGATGCTAGAATGTTAAGTAAAATTGTGTTTGTAATGTCATCATTGATAGTTATCAAGTGATTCGATTCCTGGGAGTTTCAAGAAATTGTGGGTGGGTGAAATATTTTGTTAAAGCAAATGGCTTTATAAGCCATATTTAAAATCATTTGTGATTCCTAAAGCATATTTGATGATATATGATTGCATAAAACGTTGAATTTTTCTTCCTACTTGTTCTCTAATATTACACAATGAGAGCATCTTTCACACCCTTCAATGAAATGACATTGTTAAGGATAAGCTCCTCTAATTTATCTGAAATTTGACAATTACGATTGAAGAAAACTTCTTAATTATTGAGAATGAGTTAAGGATTAGAAGCTTTGGAATGGATATTTGAATATCTAAATCTATAGGTCCATTTCTACTTCACTACAAGTGTCATTGCCTTATTTGAATTGGAGAACTGGATAATCTTATATATAATGTCATGTGCACTTGTAATAAGCACAATAATCCTTTCCATTGCCAAATAGAGTCAAACATGAAAAAGTTTCATTCTTTGACAATGTGAAAGCATGGACAATATGCTCCTTTTATGAGGCACAAAATAGTGATTGGGCTTGCAAGATTGATTTAGTTCCTTGAAACGCATGCTCAAAGATATTGATGATGAAGATCTCTAAATCCTTATAGAGATGAGAAAATAAATCTGAAACAAGCTTCATTTGAAGGATTTTTTCAACATCTAAAACCTTTAATTTGATAGCGATAATATTTAAGTGATCAAATGTATTGTTAAACCAGATGGCCAAAACCTTGACAAAGATGGAACCGAAGTATAGATAGCTACTCTTTGAGGGGGGTGAATTTTTTTTCAAATTGTCTCTTTGAAGAATTTCCAATTGCCAATCTATAGCTACTTTGTCACAGCAAAATCTTGGACACTAGATTGCCACCAAGTAAGATCTTGATAATTCATAAACTTGGTGACCATAATGTGTTTTGTTTATGTCGATGTCTTTGTGTTTTGATGCATGCTTTGAAAATGTGAACTCAAACATCTAGTTTGTTACCAATGTTTGTACCATCAACATGGGGAATGAATATCTTACTGTTTGATTTCAAATTAGATCGGGCAATCAAAATCTGAAAATCATTGTAGGAGTTTTTCTTGTCATTGGTTGTGTCAATTAGATTTGGTTGTAGTTCTTAGTGCACCTCCTGTGCAAACATCTAGACCAGCTAAAGGTTCTAAGTGATATTTGATTAACTACCTAGACCATCCATAATTTTCCTTTGTTTAATAAAAATTACAACAAAAGAAAATCAAGGAACATACCAATAAAAAATAATAATATTAATAAAATAAATTAAAGGACTATAGAAGCATAAAAAGTAATGAGCCCTTTAGGCTTATAACATAGAAGTGACCCCTATGCATGAGGTACTAATGATTCATCCATGATGAAAGTGAGTAAACAAAGTTACAACAAGATCCCTTACACAGCTTTAGAAAGAGTGTACTATTCCCTTAGACAAAAGGTGATGACAATAAATGGGAGTAGCTTCTTTTTTGTTTTTTGAAAAACCTAGTGAAAATTTATTAAAGTAATTCTGGAGTGTTTCTATAATGGTCATTCAATTAGGATCTTTCCCTTTCGTAGTTTGTTTCTTTTTACTATGCTTCCTTTCGTGTTTCTATTCTCAATCGTTTCCCTCATGGAAAGATCGTCTTGTAATTTTGTATATAAGGAGCATTCCTCTCCTTAATTAATTACAACATCAAATTATCATTTCATGGTATTAGATCTTAGGTTCTTTTTTGGCAAATATTTTTAGTAAAAAAAATTGTGGGTATTCTGATTTTTTCCACAAAAAATCATGGAAGCGTTTTGCTAGATTTTTTCCACAAAAATCATGGAGTTTTTATTTCTATTTACTACTCGTGATGGCCGCCAGTAAAGTTTTTGACCAGACTAGGGAGTTTTGTACGATTTTCTCCTCAAAAAATGTGGATGGGTTTTCTGATTTTTCTCCAAAAAAATCATGGTGGTGGCTTTTCTGATTTTTTCCATAAAAAATCATGATGGTGGGTTTTCTGATTTTTTCCAAAAAAATCATGGAGGAGGGTTTGTCGATTTTTCCATAAAATCATGGTTTCAGTTTTTTGCCAAACTTTTTGTCAACAAAAACTTAATTTTTTTGAGACGCTGATCTCGATGTTTTTGGATAAAGGGAGGGATAGCTTTGTTACCCAACATCATGTTGGAAGGATTGTGGTAAACTTGGTCATATCCAGAAGTTTCGCAGAACAAAGGAGGGTCTCAGCAACAGGCTCATATCGCAAAGTGTTCTAAGGAGAAGAGGGCAGCCTTCTATGCATTCATGGCCAAATGACCTCCAAATTATGTTAAGTTTTCAGTAAAGTAGTTAGTAGAATGACCATTTAGGGAGGGTATTAAAGTAATTTTGGAGTGTTTCTATAATGGTCATTCAGTTAGGATCTTTCCCTTGCATAGTTAGTTTATTTTTAGTATGTTTTCTTTCATGTTTCTATTCTCGATCATTTCCCTGATGGAAAGATTGTCTTGTAATTTTCTATGTAAGGAGTAGTTCCTCTCCTTAATAAATTACAACATCGAATTATCATTTCAAAATTATGGCTGCTAGGCTCTAATGTAGTATATGAAAGAATTTTTAAAAAGAAAATTTAAATAACTTCTAAAACCCCTAGAAAAATGAATTGGCAATCAAAGGCCATAATTTATAGTATATTCCCTTAAAACTAGCAGTTTTTAAACAAGACCTAAATGTAGGAAAATGACAGGAATATTATAATTTTCATAAAACTTGAACATATCTTGCTATATCTTTCTTCAAGCAGGGATCTCACACAAATCAATTCAGGCTACGGCATCTATGGACAGTATGAACATGGCCACAAGCCATGTGCTAGGGCCAAGAAGAATCCTTGCCAAAATCCAAGTGACCCATGGAAAGGCATTACGAGGAAGTTCATTGTCATCAAACTGCAGCAGCAAACGCCATGGACCATGCAGCTTGATTCTCACAAACTGACAGCTAAGTTCATAAGCACAGGCAATGATCATGAATAGAAAACAGAATTGCTCAGCAAAGAATCTTACAATAACCAAGCATGGATAACTAGCTAAACAAGAGACTAGGACAGCAAAGGCAGCACATGAAGGTTGATATCTAACTAGAAAAGTGTAGGATTTGTGATTTGGAAAGGCAAGAACAGGCCCAATCTGCAATATCAAATGAGGCCAGAATCTTCAGCTGCCCAAGTGGCCAAAACCCTCGTGAAGATGACTAACAAATATGTAAAGAAAAAGTATAAAGCTAGCAGAAACATGACCAGGAAAAAACAAAAGATAATGATAGGCTGCACACAAAATATGACTATACCAACCATAAGCTCTCTAATGGCACAAAAATATCAAAAAAACTGTAATTTGAAATTGTATAGGTGTCAATGTACTAATGCTATGTGTGATGCATGTCCACACAAATCATTACAATATTAGAGCAGTTAGGCCCAAAGAATCAATGTGTATCACCTAACCACATTAATGAAAAGAATTATGGATGATCCAAATAGTGACAATCACAAATAAAGAACAAATAAAAAAATTAAAAAAAAAAAAATAGGACCACAAATTTAATAATCGGCGTCTTGGTTGAGCTATGGAGATGATGGTGGTGTTGATCTGCACATTTGAGGTATTTGTGTTGTCCTTTAAATAGATTTTTCATGATCATAATGCCCATGGATATAGCTTTAAAGCTGAGTTACTGGTTCAGGTTTGGGTTCAGAATCGGGTTCAATGGTTCAGCTTGCAGGTTTGGTCAAAAACATTTTGGAGGTTGGGTTCATCAATACAAAAACTTATAAAAATCAGAAATAAATACATATGGGTCATCAAAAATATCATCATCACCATCCATATTAGATGACTATCTTCTTGTAGATCATTTGACTTGGGTTTACTTGACATGACAATGCATGACATTCCATAGATAACAACTTGATGACTAGCATATCCATGGCTCTTGATAGAACACTGCGATACATAGGATACTCTTCATAGAACACTATGATCTCTCTTTTGATACCACTGTCATTTGAAGTTTACTATCACTCTCGTGATGGCTTCCCTGTAAACTGTATTTGTCTGGTGCTGTATCACAAGGTCTTTACGCATATTAAGGCTGCTTCTTTTGAGTTTATAGAACCTTGAAGTGTGTCAAGAATTTGGATAGGGCTGAAGGGATTCTTGAAGTAATGAACTGACCCTAAGGTTTTAACATGGTTATAACCTTTGCTCATTATCATCTACAGATCACTGCCCCTACACACTTGATAGAGTGGTGCAGGGGGTTAATTGATACTCTTGAAGACACAATCCACTCTCCTTAGCAGATAAGCATGATTCATGCATTGTTATAAATTTGATACCATTAGAGATTGAGAGTTGAATATGCAAGTGTATATGATTTATACTATGTTGAATTCTTTTGTCATTGATGTCGAGAAGTTTCTGGTTTGATGCTGGAAGTGTAAGCTCGGTTGTCAGCTTCAGCATGTGCTTTTTGGTACTTCAGAACAGGCCATGTTTTGAGAACTCAGGTGACTTGCTTGTTTCTTGTCTCTTATGTCGACTTGGCTGGTCAGATTGCTCTAGTGACAGATGGATGTTGAGTGTGTATTTCTGGCTCCAGCTACATAGCTAGTTGTGTAATGCCTTTGCCATATATGACACTGGGCGTTGTGTTTCAAAACGTAGATCCCTTTTTTTTTGGGTGGTCACAGAGCCGTTTCTCTTGCTGTTGGTGGAATCGATTTTTATTGTTGCCAAGTTGTATATGAAGTCTGCAAATCGGTTTATCTGCAGAGGGTCCAATTTAGCTTATTTTTGGTGGTGATTTTTCAGTAGTCTCTTTTTCTTCTGGAAAGTTTGAAAAAGAGTGAAGAAAGTTGCAACGGATGGCTGAAAAGACTGGCGTGTTGGTTAAAAAAAACCAGCTCTGCATTGTTTGGTTGCAGGCATCTAAACAGTCACTCGTCAGCAATATCGTGGGCAAGTGTGTCCGAGCTGGTATGTATGGTAAGGTTATTCAAAAATTAAAAAATCGCCTCTTTAGAAAAATATAGATGGCGGATATATGCGTTTTAATATATATACGCATGATGAGAGAGTTGCTATAATCCTATGAGGTGTGCCTATCGTATTTGATTGGTTTAAAAATATTAAGTTTTTTTTTGGTGTTGAAGTTACATAGAAGAATGTGAGTTTTTGAATGAAGTGATATGCGTGTGGTTTTTAAGTTTTTTTTTGGCATGGTGAATTTGTGGAAGCGAAGCTGTTGTGTAATGGAGTTTTTTGAAAATATGATGAAATCATAACAGTATTGTAAAGTGTAAAGGGTGCTGTTCGAGTTTTGGTGATTAGTTTTCTGGAGGCAGCAAATTTTTCTTTCTTTGAAGCTGTGTGTTCTTAGGAGTCCGAATCTTGGAAGTTTGTCTTGAGCTGAAGTGATCTGTGTATCACAATGAGACTCTTTTGCTACTGAGCGTTGATAAGGTGACAAAATCTCCAGTGGCTGGTTGTTTTCAGTCAATACATACAGAAAATTTCGTTTCAGTTTGACATGTGCTGGATATCAATCAGTATGATATGTTTTAAAAGAGTTTTACCCATTTCTGAGTAAAACAGAGAGCTTGCATGTTCATTAAAAATTTCTGAACCTGTATTCTGTGTAGTTGAGATGGTGCTCATAATGTGAGTTGTAGCTCACTTCTGTAACAGGATTGTTGCCCATTTTTAATAGATGTTCTTCAGTGCCGTGGTTTTTTACCCGAAAGGGTTTTCCACGAGATATACCTTGTGTTCTTGCTTTGTGCCTATCCTATGTTTATCTTTCTATGTTCAATGATTGTTGTGCATGCTGAAGTTAAAAATACTAAACACTGATTCACCCCCCCCTCTCAGTGTTTTCTGTTTGCTTTTCATAGGAGACCTTCCATTTTCTTTCTAGCATGGCAACCCGGTGATTGTTCTTTGATGCAATGGTTTTGACAATCTTTTTACCACTACTATAGATGGATACCTTACAATTAAAAGACAAAAAAAGTCAAAAAAAAAATTAAAACAACCCAAATTCACTGACTGGACATATCTAGAGGTGAAATTCGGGTTCACCTAGGCTCATCTGGGCCAAACCCACAAGCTGTGAGCAGGACCTTGGCCAAACCCACAGAGGTCATGACCAGGACCCTAAGCCCAGTTTGAACTGGACTAGGACCCAGGGTTGGACTGGGACTCAGGGTTGCCCAAAGATGAACCAGTAACTTGGTTTTAAAGGTTGGTGTCTTGAAGGTGGTGGAGATTTGGTACTGAAGAATCTCCCTCTCCTCTCCACTTCCAAATCCTTTATTTTCTTATGTACTTAGAATATCAAGAATTACAATATTAAACGAACTTCATATTTATTTTCTTGTGGCATCATGAATGAATTTTTCCCTAAGTTTTCCTGTGCACCAGCTATGCCTTCACTAAAATCTTATAGGATCTCATACTATTCCCAATGGTGTGCCCTCGTAAAGCTACTCTAAACCCCTCCCCTTGCCCAACATACCCCACTTGCAAATCTTTTTTGTCTTCATTTTCCTTTTGAAGCTTATCAACATATGATTAGCTGCTAAAGGTTTAAATCTCAAACTACAGTGTGCTACCTCAGGACAGCAGTTAAACCAGGCTACCAACCAAATTCAGTATCCTATATCATGTGTTGCATTGTTGATGTCCTTGTCATGCAAACAAGCTGAATGGAATGTGTTTTCTAGAAATAAAAATTTAATTCTTTACAAACTTTAAACTACATTATTGATATCTTTATCGACAATGGGAAGACATCACAAGACCACTTTACCTCTATTCTCTTCAAAGATGTACATGGAGGGAAGGAATCTTCAACAGATACAGATTTCTGTGGTCCTTTATCCCTTACAGGTGACAAGTCAACTCCCCTGCATCCATTAAATAGGAAACGACCTGTTTTCTCACCAAACCTGAGTTAAAGAAGCCAATGAAAGAATTAGAAAGATTAATGGGCGTAATGCCACCCACTATTTAGATGACTTTAATAGTGCACATAAAATACAGTACTATGTAAGAAATGATGCTATAAGTAGTCAATATCTCACAAGTGCCCATACATTTGCAATAACTCATGCAGACTGCAGATTTGAAGATCAGCTACTGTCTGAATTCCAATCTCCATGAGCATGGATTCTGTCCGATGTCCAACACCAGGTAGCTTTCAACACAAAATCTATTAGCTTCAATAACCGTATCATAGAATTTAAGTTGCCAAGGATCACTTGCAAAGTAAATCAAACCAACCTTACGCACTGAAAGTGGGCAAAGAAATTCAAGTACAGCTGATTTAAGAAGGCACGTTTGTTTATTAGGCTTATTAACTGAGCTTACCATCTTGGCAAGCATTTTCTACAACAGAAAACATATAACTGTCAGAAAGAATGCAAGAAACTAAACTAACACCTCAAACTGATAAACAAAACTGAGCATAAGTAACATAATGACTAAACAAATAATTGAATATCAAGATGTTTCTTAAACTTGAGTAATAAGATGTAGTGATATGTCACAGCATAGTTCGATATGAAGGTGCAAGTAATATTTTGAGTTCAAACAACATTAACATAAGTAATTGGATTTCAACGCAGGTCATAGTGCTAAGGAGGATACTATTGAAATTGCTGATGATTTTGACCCAGATCATTATAAAGGGAAGATTTTTGGAGGCTCTAGCTCTATTCATTTGGTTGGTTGAAGGTCGGCCCATTTGCTAAAGCGGCCTCTCAAGGTAAAGGCAATGAGCAGAGGGGTAAACAACCCGTTCTAGATGATGATGCGGTGTAAAATTCCTCTCTAGAAATTGTTTGCAAATAAATATACTGTACAATTTCTCACTAGGAACTTAGTGCAAATAAATATGTATAGCCAGTTTATCCAGAGATGTAACATTTACTAAACCTTTTGATCATTGAAATTCCCATACTATAGCATATAACCCGTGCCATTCCCAGTTACATTCATTGAAATGCCCATAGTGTTGCATATAACCCGTGCAATTCCCAGTTATATTTCATGTTTATTAGTATTCACAGTATGAACGGAATTAACATTTACAGTATTCAAGATGTAACGATGCACCTGTTGTTTGCCGAGGCAGTGATTCCCCCTTCATATAGCTATCAGACGTTGGACTGAACTTCGTGGCTTCCCCGTAAGGCGTGATGATGGCAACCTTCTACGATATTTACACTCGGGTTTCCGAACGAGTCTGGGTCCTTCGTATCAACACGCATGATTTACATTCATACCCAATATCGGGTCTCCTTAAATGCCACGGAATCAATAGATTGGTGTGTGTCGATGCCTCTTCCCCTGACTTAGGTGATGGAGATGTATGAACTTGGTGCTATGCACGATAACCATGAATGAAGTTTGCGGCTCAGTCAAAGCACTTGCAGCCGGTTTTCTGGAATTCGCGGCAATGTACAGAAATGTGGTTTTCTCACCAAGATACTAATGGCTTTCCAACTTGCAAACAAAACTTATCATGAGGTTCCTCCTTGAATTCGATACCTCTTAATCCCAATAGGCCAGATGCTGGCTGGCGAAAGGAATTGTTCCCTAAGTTTGATATCACACAGATAATCAAACGCTTCTCTCACGCAATGTGATTGGTTTCATAATCTTTTCTCCTCCCCTCCATCGCAAATGCCCATTTCTTTTATTACCACCGAAGTGGTTATAAGTCCCGTAATCGTTACGGCTAGCAAATACGTAATTAAAAGAATATGCCTTTGTAAATATTAATCATTTATATAAACGAATGGGAAATTCATATAAAGTAATTAATATTTTTTATATCTTCGTTAATCACGTACAAGGGGACATGACATGCAGA
Source organism: Cryptomeria japonica (assembly GCF_030272615.1). Lineage (NCBI taxonomy): Eukaryota > Viridiplantae > Streptophyta > Pinopsida > Cupressales > Cupressaceae > Cryptomeria > Cryptomeria japonica. The sequence continues at coordinate 446,391,343 of NC_081412.1, read as the reverse complement.
GGAGTCTACTGAGGATGAGTATTAGCCTCACAATGCTGAAGAGAGCATGGAGAACAATATGCAGCAAAGAAGACTCTAACATTCACAATAATAATGGAGAGGAGGTTGATTTTGAAGAGAAAAACATTGAAGAAGAGTATGAGACAGACGCTGGTCAGGAAGAAGAAGATTTAAACAAAGAAAAGGAAATGTTAGGAACAGGGATTGAGATTAAGAATGACAAGGTGACCAATGATAGACTCAAAGTGCAAATTGCAGACCTTCATGTCTATATTGCTGATCTGGAATCTCGGGGCAAACTCGGCAAAAATGATGGAGAAACTCAAAATGATGGAAAATGCCCTTGGAAGCATAATCTCAGTTACAAATAATATAATGCAAAAAGTGGTGATGGGTACTATTTCTGGACAATCCAAGATAAAAAAAAGCAAAGCAAGACCCCAGAGGTTAAGGACTCTGTTAAGGGCAGAAACAAGAAGCCCAGAGGTGTATGGATAGACTTGCTTGATGCTCTGACTGAGAATTGGAACCTAATCATTGGTTCTAAGGAATGAAGGTTTATGATGCTTTTTGTTGTTTTCTTTTTATTGTGTTCATATGTTGTTCTCAGGCCTGAGTACCTGTTTTTGTCTATAAGGCCTGCATGCCTCTCCTGATAATATAGTTTTGGATACTATGCTTAAGGCTTGCGTGTCTTCCTTTAGTTTTATGTGATAGTACTGGCCTAAGTGCCAGTTTTTGTGGTTGGTCTAGGCTGGCCCGGACTTGTTCTGCTGTTTTGTTTCTGTGAATGTTGGGATCAAGACCCATTCCCTACTTATTTAATCAAAAACATAAGTAATTGGTGCAAAAGACCATATAGAACATGAAACCAATGTTACAAGACTCACCAAGACTTGCCAACATTCACCTGAACTCGGCAAGTCCCAAGGCTAGCAAGTCAAAACGAGGCCTAAGGACTCATGATGCGGGTACTAGGTGAGTCTGGTCAGACTCGCCAGACTTGGCAAGTCCCAACTAGTTGACTTGGCCAAGTCTATGAAAACTACGAAAAAAGGCATAAAAACTTGAAAATGCTTAAAATTAAAAGCATGGAAGCCAAGCATTTATTGAAGGGTTTGGAGCACTTTTGGAAGATAGTTAAAACTATTAAAATTATTAAAAATGGCACATGCCATGATGGTTTGTGTGATCTCAAAGGCTTTAAGTTGGACTTAGTGGTCAAGCTCAGCCCTAAATGCCACCCTGTATTGCGACAGTGAGCACACTAGGGCTACCCTTGGACCCCACAAGAGGCACTACCTCCAAACCTCCACAAGGGGTATTGCCCCCCAAACCCCCTTGTTGGGGGGGACATGCTACTCCCAAATCCCTAAACAAATAAATAAAATCTTTTTGTGCCATGTTGGATGGAAAAGCAACACTTTTTTTAATTTTCCAACTTTTTCCCAGTTAAATTACATTTATACTTCTAGTTTGTTAAGTCAAATCCTAAGTAGCACTCTTAAGGCTGCAACAACATTTGCAAACTTGTCTAAGATACAAGTACGTGACTCCACATAGAACTAGAAATGTTGGGTTGAGGGATACAAGATTCTTTCTACCATAGTTCATAACTCCATATTGTGATTCTTATTTTTGATGCCATGGATATCATAATCCATATTTTATGGTTTTTTCAATTTGCCGAATTTAGTTCAAAAATCACTTGTGAAGTCTCTGCCAAATTTAAGCCTTGTAACTATGCATGAAACTATAGGATTTATTAAAAAATTCCAGCATCTAGTCAAGGGATGAAATAGATGAATTCTCTCCAGCCATTATATATAGGAGTAAAAAAGTTACATAATTGCTCTACCACCAACTTCTTATTGAACTTTCAACCATCTTGTTAGGATTGGCCCCTTAACGATGCTTGCACACAATGAAAAAGTACAAAGAGACTTGCAAGGCATTATTAGAAACCTAAGTTGCAAGAAATGTCATAGAAAGTCCCCATCCTCTCATTTCCCAATTGTGAATTCCCTAAAATGCCAAGGGATATCTGAATTGGTTACTCAATGACATTTTTGGCATTTCCAAGATGTTTGTTTCTAGGGGCAAGGAATTTTCTAGGCTTTTTAAATATTTTTATGTACACATGCAGAAAATAATGTGTTTTTGTAAATATACATATATGTTTACACACATACACATGTTTTTTTTCAGTTTTTTTGTTTGACATTTATACATCATTTCATTTCTAGGGATTCTTAGAAAATCAGCATTTCCAATTTAGTCCTTTGGCTAGATTCAAGTGATGGTCTTCCATTTTGGACCTTTATGTTTATTGGATGGGTGATCTTTAACACCTTTTTGCAGAAGTTTATAACTATAGAGGATTACTTTTCCTGCATTTTGTTATTTGAAAAAATAAAAATAAGCATCAGGCAAAGCTATAGTTTAGTAGCGCAATCTACTAACATGGAGTATTATTCATTAGCACTATGATCAATTGATAGAAATTCTGTACATAAATGTTACAAAGCTAAAGAGAGGGAACTCCTCTATAAGATTCGTGTTGTTAATAACTCTTCGGATGGAGGTAATCTAACTGTCCTGCCAGCTGATAGGTAAAATCTCTTAATGTTGTCTAATATTTCATTCCTTCCAACAATTTTTATTATACAATCAAATTTCGTTTGTTATTGTGCTAAATAATGGAAGTTCCCTAGTAATGTGTTCGAGGGTATAGCGGGGTGTTTACTTCAAGAATGACCTCTATCAGTTCAAAGAACATTGTCATAATGGATCTATTCACAAGACTCTTATCAAATATGTTTCCACATCTATCCATGCAGACTTGTTCCTCCCAGTATAGAAAACCCTCCTTCAAGAAAATCACACATTCGTTTAATAGTGAACCCCAGTTGAAGTATCCACAGTGCTTGTAGGTTCAATAAAATGTGATCCTCGCCATCTCTCTCTTCTTCTCAACCTTGAAATCTTTCAATTAAACTTCACAGATTGTGATTTTCTTCATGCCTTTTAGCTTGAATTGTGTAAAGGTATTTAAATATGTGATTGATGACTTCCTCTATCATTGTTTTATTGTTGATATAGAAAACAGTATACGTATTCTGTAGAAATAGGTCACAAAATTCCTCAGACAAGAATTACACTCTGTGCAGATGATTACACAACGCTATTACAAAAGTGGCTAAAGAATTTTCCCAAAAACAACAATTTAGAGCCAGATGGCATTTAGAAAAGACAAAATAGACCATATAGATAATGATTTTCAATCTTTCTGTTGTAAAACAAAAATGGAGCATTTGATATAGAAAGAAAGTAGATGTGGTCATGATGAGAATCAGGAAAGCTCTCAGCTTCATCCAATATTCCTTTTAATGGTGCAACGGTGCTTCTCAGTTTGAGTTTGAAGTGGAGTACACCCTTCATTGTTACAAACCCATTCCATAATTACCTTATTTGGACCCCCTAGTTGTGCATTCCATGACTCAACAGGGCTGTTGGCGTCAGTGGGCATCATTGATGTTGGAAATTTTTTGAAGTTGAGACTTGAGACCTTTTAGAAAAACGGAAATGCTGGAACTGCTGGGTGGTGTTGGATATGCCTTGTATACTTTGCATGTTTGACACCATGATGTGGGCTCCAAGGGACGTGCTGTCCCTCAATTGGAAGATGTGGGGAGCCAGCAGCCCCTGAGGAAAGACATTTAGGTCCTTATGGGTGATTTCTCAGCCTGTGGTTTTATTATTTTATACCAATTGTAATGTATACTTGTTGTGGCTTAGTAGTTTCCTGTATTGATGTGCCTAAAAAAATTTAGCACATGAATTTGGGTTAAGCATAAATGCAAAAAATGTTATTGTCCTGTGAACACTTGAATTAATAGAGGGAATGCTGGTTTATTGTGTTTTTTCCAAAAAGGTTTCCTAGGATAAAATGTCTTGTTATACTGTTACTGAGCTATTATTTCTTTCTGCTGCATTTTAAGATTTTGTTAGCATTGCTTCCTGCATAGTTTTATCAATATTTTCTCTTCAGGAGGTTGCAGCACCATCACTTCTCAGCACTGAAAATAAATTTGTAGCCTACATGCAAATAAGCACACTTTAATAGCAATGTTGGAGGACAGCAAGGCCTTTCTCCTGTTTTTTAGGGCAATTCATGATAACTCATTAATTGTCCTTGATGGCTAAAACATTACTACACAGCAGAGTGGTCTCAAGTTCTACAGCCTTTAGGAGACTGTTGAGAGTATTGTTATATTTGCCAAAGTAAAACAAATGGCAATAAAGTTTTGAAGTTGCTTTTTAGTTTATTATGTGGATAACAATGCAAGATTTGGCTCTAACTTTCAAGGGTTACCACATTATATAATTGGCCACCAAGATTGAAAGGAATAGAATGGCGGAGGGTGTTTGCATTTGCAGAGAGAAAGAGGTGTTGATACTAGAATTTAGTCTTCATGAATAGATAACAGAGGGAAACTAAATGTTTGTGGATATCGAGTCAATTGTAGCAGATAATTTGAGGGATTGAATGAGAATGCAACTCATGCTGATGGGTCCAGGAGATAAAGCAAAAACAATGCAACTCTTACCCTATTTTGTAGTGTATCAGGGTCCTAGAAGCAGCTTTCTTGGCACAAACAAGCAGCTGCCAGAAAGAAACCTCCTATCCTTTGCATTCCTCATCAAAAATGACGATGACAGCATACTTAGCATCACTTCCTTTGATTGTATAGTCATCCTTTCAGACCCCTTTATCTTCCTTGTGTAAGTCTTTTTGTGGCTGGTAATTAGCTTTGAGTCATTTACAACTGCAGTACGGAATAGAAACTCTTATAGATTTTTCAAGCTGCCTAAGACTCTTACTGATGCTCATAATCACCTTGATTTTGTGTTTCCAAGTAGTTATGTCAAATCTGAAACATCCCTTGAAGTTGCCACATTGACTTATCCTTTACATTCCTCATCAAAAATGATGATGACAGCACACTTAGCATCATATGGGTAGGCTTCCTTTCATTTTATATTCATCCCTTCAGACCCTTTTCTCTTGCTTGTGTAAGATTTTTTGTGGCTGTTGACCATCTTTGAGGCATTTACAACTGTAGTAAGGGATGCAAACTCTTATAGACTTTTCACGCTGCCTAAGACTCTTCCTGATGTTCGTAATCACCTTGATTTTAAGTTTCCAAGTAGTTATGTCATATCTGAAACATCCCTTAAAGTTACTGTTATCACAAAAGCTTGCACCCTTGCTAAGCTATCAACTCAGCAACCTTGTGAAACATGGAAACAACCCTGAAGTGTGGAACCTTGCGCATGGGGTTGAATCTCCGGAGAAGGCCGGCTTCCTTCTTCAAATAGGTGCAGGTGTTGAACCAGCTCAACACTTCAAAACTAACTCCTAAGCCTATCCTAACAAATTGCAAAGGAAAAGGGAAGAGAGAATGCTTGAAACAAAAGGGAGGTGATGCACCGAGAAGAGATTGTTTCTCTCCCTACCGACATGGCACAAAAAAATCAATTGAAATACCCCAGAGATGCACAACTTCAGTTGCATAAGTGACCCAAACGCATGTATGGAAGTTGGAATTTTGCTAAGTGTCAAGAGAGAAGGATTCCCACAAGTCACGCTCAGAAAACAAGTCAACACAGCATATATGGAGAGAGGAGCCACAACATACACTTATGATGAAGGTAAGGAAACATACACAGCATGCATGTAAGCCAGTTAATTAGTAAATAAGGCTTTTGTAAAGCTTTAAAAGAAAACAATAGTATTAAGTTATATCTACGGGTAGTTAGCTGCCTGACAATTGGTGGCCTAACCAACCGCGAACTCTTGATATTGTAAACTCGTAGCACACTTTGGACACATTGGATGGGAATGGAATATAATAGAGAAATCCGTGTTACATGAATATATCGTGGTATACTGTATTGTGTGTTCTTGATTCCGTGTTAATGTGTTACTATGCTCTGGTGTTATAATTTGGATATTGATGTTCTGGATACTACAACCTAACTCACTTAGGCTACTTACATTTTGGCGCCGCTGCCCAAGTCGAATTTGAAGGTCTTAGGAGGGAAAGCTGGCGGGATGGAAGTATAATGGGTCGTCCATTAGACCAAAGCATCCTGGTGACAGACAGTGACGTAGAGGATAATACGGAAGTAACCAGTGAGGATCAGTTGACACAAGACCTGATTCAGGCGTGGAACGTTTTCGTGGACCGGTACGTACAGCGAGAAGCAGAACTGAGCGTTGTCTCGGCTGGTACGGTACAGGCGGAACTCAACGTGAACCAGGCCGTGCACGATCTCCTGGGTAGCCTTCCACGGTTGTTGGCAAGTGTACTCGTGGAACGTGAAGAGGAATGAGAGAACACACGGAGGGAGCAACGGAGGCAACAAGTGCTTCAACAGTATAGAGAAAGGAACCGAAGGGAAGAAGAGCAGAGGGACTACACACAACAACGAAACCACCGCAGTTCCAATAATTAATGCCAAATACACTCAATAAAGATCGAAGCCGACAAGCCTCGAAGGAACAAGAAGGGAACCAAGAAGACATAGTGCGAAGATCCCTGCGTATCCAGGAGCAACTGGAGAGGCGCCTGAAACTCTACTGGATAGTTGAAGAAAGAGGGAGCCTGGCGGAAGGTTCTCGACAACATACACAAGAGTGGGACAGGAGTCACAATAGCCCAGAGGCAATAGGCAGTAGTGATAATTGGGATCAAATAACCGCACCAACCGAGTCATTCAACAATTCCCAGAATAACTTGAGGGGTACGAGGAAGATGGCACATAACCCCAAAAAACAGAAACTTCCCAGATTCAATGGACTAGGATCGGAGGACCCCGCTCACCACTGTAAAACGTGTGTCACCATATGGTAGGCCAATGGCAAGGATGATGAGGATAACTGGCTGAAAGCATTCCCAGCCACCCTCTGTGGAATTGCCATTGACTGGTACACGGACCTACCCACCACTTCGAACGATACCTGGAAAAAACTTGCTAAGGCATTTGAGGAGGAGTTTCGGCTACTGCGGGACGATGATGAGATCGTCGCAGAAATATACAACACCAAACAGGGCAAGTGTGAGACGGTACGGTCCTACTACCGCAAACTAAAAGAATTAATTGGCAAAGACAATACCCCGGCCAACGGATTAAAGAAGCGATGGTTCATCGAGGGTCTGCAACCATCCCTACGGAAAAAGATGAAGGTAGTACCTCCATCTACTTTCATGGAGGCATACAATAGGGCCATGGATATTGAAAGCGAGAACAAGACATCGAAGGGCAAGAAGCGCACAAGCGATGAAGATAGTAGTGATCAGGAAAGCGAGGAGGAGTCACGAACGATACAAGCACTCTGGAAGGATATGAGACGGATGATGCGAGAATGCAGACGCAAAAGGAAGAAAGTAGGGAGGGCAGGGACCTCTGGTGCACAAAGTGCAAACTGGAGGGACACACAAAAACCAATTGTCCAAAGAAAGCTTTTTGTGACATCTGCCAAGTGTTGGGGCATGCTATTAAGGAATGCCCCTACAACTTGAAGGCAAGGAGTGCCCAGGTACTATATACTCAAGAACAAGCAACACCACCCACTACACCCTCCAAGAACACAAACTCAGACACATCACCAGGTGGCTACAGGAGCAGCCGGAGAGGGAGTAACAACAACAGTAATAATAATACCCCACAGGGTCGCATCCAATACGATGCAAAAGGCAGACCAATGATACAATGTCGACGATGTAACGAATGGGGCCATTTTGCACGTGACTGCCAGAGTGGTGTTGGACAAGGAGGAGGGCTACTCTGCAAATGGTGCGGGTCGGGCAACCACGAAGATGCGGAATGTCCAAGACAGAAAGGCGTGAACATGCTGGAGGTAGTACGGTCAAAACCAGAAGTATTGGCCACTACCCGATCTCATACAAGGAAACTAACTTACCCTGAACCAGGTATAGAAAAGGAAAGACTAAAGGAGGCACAAAAGGAAGTAGAAAAGGAAATGAGTGAGGGACGGCGGAAGATAGTACCCCACAAAACCACCAGGACCATACGAGTCGACTCCGGAGCTACCATAATGAACCAGCTGCTACAAACCACCGTCCCAGTTCGTGTAGCGGATCTGTTGCAGACACTACCACAACTACGGATAGCTATAAACCAAGTGGAGGAGACCACGAAGGGGGAAAAGACGTCGGGCCTAAGAGAGGAAATGGAAGGAAGGAACCACTCAAAGGAGACCACTGACCCTATGTTGATGGCAGTAGGGGCAGGCAGGACACCAGCCGTAGTAGAAATGGAGATTCTTGGTTACAAACTTACTAACACGATTGTAGATGGTGGGTCCGCGGTAAACGTGCTACCCGAGGAGACATGGAAAACCTTGGGGAAGCCGACACTCTGGCCACCTGCCTTTCACCTCATAGGAGCAGATCAACATGGCATAAAACCACTTGGCACACTTATGGGCCAAAAGGTAACCATTGGAACCCAACAATTCTTTCTAGATTTTATGGTTATATCCTTAGCAAGGAAAGGATACGATGCACTCTTGGGAAGAGGATGGCTCATCATGGCCAAAGCGATTACAATTGCAAGAAAAACACTCTCTCAATCGAAAGTGAAGGGAAGAAATATATCATTGATCTAGGAAACCAAGTAGTGAGTCAAGAAGTGGCTTCAGATTCCGAGTCCGAGAAAGGCACACCAGGGGAGGATGCTAAAATGGAACCTGATGAAGGAGTCCTCCGCCTAGGGAATTGCTCAGAGGACGAAACAAGTTCTATCAATGGGTTATTCCACTAGCAGATGGAAGATTATGAAATCTTCCACCCGTGCAACATGTTGGAGATCCTGGAGATCGAGGAAGGCAATACTTACCCACCACAATTTGCCGAATACCAGGAAGGGGAAGCCCAGGTAGATGGGACCCCGGCCCACCAATTCAAAGAAAATGAGATCATACAATATGTGGAACCCAAGGTACAACAAACCAACCTCGGCGAAGAAAAGGATCCAAAAGTAATACTAGTAGGGGACGATTGGGACCTGTTGTGACCATTTCACACATCGCCCCATTGCAAATGGGGACCCCCTCTTTTTCCTCCTTTTTCGCTCGTTCTTCGTTTTTTTTTTTAGGATTTTGTTAGATTGTCAATTGTCTGGATTTAGGGTCAACCCTTAGGGTTTTAATTAACGTCTTTTCAAGCCAGAATCCAGTCAGTTTTGAGAGCTTTGAGCTTCTTTTCTAGGATGCAATTTTGAATGCAATGATTTCGCCAGATTGGTCTATTTTTTCAATTGGAATGTTGAATGCAGAGCTTAAATTTTTCTAAGTGTTGATGATGAAATGTGAATTTTTGTCCAATTGAATATTTTGACCAAATTTTGACTTTTTTTGATTTTTGATCCCGGGCATTGAGAATGATTTGTTTTCGCCTCGTGAATTGATTAAACTTGTAAAATCATGTTATTTTGGCCTGTAGGAGCAAAATCGCTCCTGTCCCTCAGTGAAGGACGGGAGCTCGTTTTCAAATATCTTACTGTCCCTGCAGAGTCAAGATGAATTTCGAGTTGGAAGTGATAGAGAAAGGCGAGATCTTTCCATTGAATATAAATTGAAGATTTTCACGAACACAGAAATGCCTCCAGGAGTAAAATCGCTCCTGTCCCTTAGTGAAGGACCGGAGCTACAAATCAAATTTTGCTTTGTCCTTGCGGGATTTCGACGACTTGACGATTTGAAGAGGTCCAAAGGGAGATGTTTTATCAGATGAATATAATTTGAAGTGCAAATATGAAGAAGAATGACTCAGAATGCTAAAATCGCTCCTGTTCCTCTCCAAGGGACCAGGGCGAAGTATGTTATAGCTCCCGTCCCTCTCCCAGGGACCAGAGCGATATTCTTCATAGAGTAAAATCCAGGCCAAGATCAAGTCAAGTTCATGTTTGGTGGCAAGGAAGACGGTGAAATGAACTCATTGAATATAAATTGAATATTTTAAAATGTCAACAAGGGTCCCAAAATGCCTAGTTCGCTCCTGTCCCTCAGGAAGGGACCAGAGCGATTTTTGTTATAAATGATTTTCTTGCCAAGTTTCAATCGATCCCAAGGCATGAATAAATGGAAGGACGCATTACGAACCCGTTGAATATAAGTTTTGAAGGTGACAAGGTGAAATGAAGACCACAAGAACAAGTTCGCTCCTGTCCCTCTCCAAGGGACCAGGGCGATACAGTGGTTATGTTGCCTTTTCCTCAAGTTTAAAACCAATCCAAGTCAAAACGAAGGGTGGCAAGGACGTTTCAGGGCATTTCAATCAAGCACAAGTTACCAAGGTCATCACAGTAAAAGGGATTTGCACTCTAAGACCCAGTTCGCTCCTGTCCCTCAGGAAGGGACCAGAGCGATATTAGGTATATTGGCCAGCTCATGCAAGAATCACGTAAGGTCAAAGTTTTTCAAGGTCATACAAGGTCCGTGGTATGATTAGAAGGTGATATGCAAAGGTTTTGAACGTCCGAATGTTGCCAAACAAGCTAAAGAGCTCATATCGCTCCTGTCCTTTGGACAAGGACCAAAGCGATTTCATTAAAAACAGTCATACTCCTTCAAAGTCAAGGCAAGGCGAGGATGGACGAGGTAAAGGACGCTATTTGAAAGGCAATAAACGATGAACCAAGGTTAAATGTTACCAACTTGAGCTCAAAACGGAAAAAAAACATGGATCGCTCCTGTCCCTCTCCAAGGGACAAGGGTGATGATCCTTATAACATCCAAACCACCTCATGATAGCAAGTGGGACGTGCGTGGAATGGACTAGCAACGATGTTATTCGCCTAGCAATGGAAGTTCGAAGATCAAAGATGCAAGATGAACGTGAAAACATGGAGATCGCTCCTGTCCCTCTCCAAGGGACTAGGGCGATGTTAGGCAAAACACATGATATTCTTTGAAAATCACGTTAAGACAAAGACGCACAAGGTTTTAAATGGCATTTGGAAGATGATACAAGGAAAGGATCGTATCAAAATGGAGAATTTCAAGCGAAAATCTTAGGATCGCTCCTGTCCCTCTCCAAGGGACAAGGGCGGTGATACATCTAAAGACACTCATGCACACATGCAAGGCAATCTAATTCGAAGAACCCAACAAGATGATCGATTTTGAACGTGGAAATGAAGGAGTTGAACGTTGAAAACGCAAGAATCATGACAAAAATGGTGAATCGCTCCTGTCCCTCTCCAAGGGACCAGGGCGATGAAGTACGTCCACTTCATTTTCAAAATTTTGGCGCCAAATTAACCTCTTTGAATTCATTTTAATGCTAAAGTTCGATAAAATTTAAAATCCTATTTAATTGGCATTTAATATGGCGTTTCGCATTTATTAATTATTTTGCCTTGGTTTAAAAATCGAAATTTATTAATTAAAAAACGAAAGGCATTTAATTAATTATTAATTAATCATAAAAAAAATCGATTGGGTCGCTTTGATATGGAGGTCGGTCTTATTATTTAATTAAAAAATCATTTTAAAATTGCTATATTTTCCAAGTCGGCCTTGATAAATGGAGAGGTGCAAGCGCTATATATGGAGGGTGAAATTGTCATTTTCACATAATCATTTTACTTATCTTACATGCGATATTGAGGAAGACGAAGAAAGTGCGAAGTGTGTTTGAAGAAGTGTGAATTTCCATTCAATCCAAAGGTGGCGCTAATACTTCCAAGGTGGTGCGATATTTGAAGATCTTCATTAGAGCGAATTTGCCAAGATTTGAAGGTCACGCCAAAGGCGAACTTGAAAGATCACGTCAAAGACAAAGGTGGCGAAATTGATTTTCTTTGAGGAGATAACGTTGAAGATTATTTATACCTCAATTTTGCCTAGGCGATCCTTTTCTTTTGCATTCTAGAGTTAGCTCTCTATTGAGGTATGGCGATTTGATTTTTATTGCTTTATTTGTTGATCGTCATATTTTGAATTTTGAATTTTGAATTCCTAGCTCAATTGTTTTATTTTAGGAAATGATAACTCAAAGACTTATCATGAAGTTTCCTAAAATTTCTCCTCTAATCTATGTTATTTATTGCAAAATCTAGCTTCTCATTATGAAATGTTGTGTAGGTATGGCAACCCCGAAGGCGGGAGCATCCACCAGTCGCTCAGCTCTCATGAAAGAAGATTAGAGGACCGAAGAAGTGGAGACCAAGATCGTGTCGAAGTGGAGCAACATTGGAGATACAAACTTGGGTAACTTTAGCACGAAGAAGTTTCGAGAGGTCCCTTACATTGGTAAGCCATCACCTGTCGCCCGGAGAATAATCGAGAGTGGTATCATTAAGGCGGCAGGCTTTCCTCCAGCTATTCAATGCCATGAATTGATGATCGAGTGTGCTCGTCACTATGATCCACAGTCCAGGACGATCGTGTCCAAAGAGGGAAACACTTTGGCATACCTTTCAGAGGAAGCTGTAAGTGAAGCTTTCCATCTTCCAGAGCACAGGGACATGATATACAAGAGCATAGAAGGAGCCAGATCAATGTACGAAGATGATCCAGATGCTTGTCTAAGTATTATCAATAAGAACTGGCTACTCAAAAGTCGTCCCCGTTTGAGCAAGGTCCCGAACACACCGCACAGGATTGATTTCCAGGAGGAGTACAGAGATTTAATTACCATGCTCAACCGAGTTACAGGAGCCCCTCATGCCTTCTATTTTGAGAAGTGGATGTTTTACTTCATCCAGGTGATTGTTCAAGGGAAAGGTACAATACATTGGGCTAGGATGATTAGCCATTGCTTAGACGTACAGTTGAGGAGACTCAAGGCTACTAAGTCCTTCCACATGAGTTCATATGTCATCTATGCCTTGATCAGGAGTGTTGAATACGCAGGACTACCTCACAGAGGAGTGATTGGAAGAGGACCCGGCGAGGTCAGAGCTTGTGATTCCTATGCCTACTTGCATCATCCGCCAGGGAGCAACTATAAGTTGGTTAATGATACTTTCACGATGAACATCACCAGGATGTTGCAAGGTGGAATTCACAACAGGTTATCTCAGGATGCCCAGGAATTCATAAAGAGGTACGGTGCTTGGTTCATTCAGTTTCCCAAAGTTCACTTATATTAGATTGCATGGATGTCTTTTACCACCATACATGTTGCCGAGATATCCGACAGACAGAATTGTGTTACTTGAAGTAACAAGACAGTTGGCAGCATATGTGAAGGCATTCAGACACAGACATCAGAATGGAGTTCCAGTACCTATTATTTTGGGCAATTCAGTTGAGGTATGTCCTAATGCTTTAGCCATGGATGACGTAGAGAAGGAGTTAGCCTTGTATTCTTTTTCATCTTTTGCTTTGAGAGAAAGCTTTGATCCACATGGACATTTAGAGGAGACGGTCGGTAGAAGGTTTAGGCATGAGTACGAGATTGAAGATTTTATGATGAATCTCTTAGATGATCTTGAAGTGAAACGAAAAATGCATTCTAGATTGCCTTTGGATTTCATCAGGAAATGCAGGATTTACAGAGTGGCCGACCAAGCTCAGGACAGTGGCAGACATATCCAGTCTTCCTATGATCGAGAAAGCAAAACAGTAAGGTTAGATTGGAATGAGCCCGAGGTCGTGGATTTAGATACTTTGATGGCACCAGTCTTGTCTTGTACTCGCAGATGGGTTGACATTCAGCATCAGAAGTTGAGAGAACAAGGCATAGCTATGTCTTTCACTTTGGAAGAGAAACCTGCCGAAGGTGGAGCTAGTGTGAGTGAAGGCAATCCTAATCCTAGAAATTCAGGTGAAGGTAACCTTCGATGTGCCAGTGAGGGCAATCTCCATCCAAGAGGTTCGAAGAGGAAAGAGAGACCTGGAAAGAGAGAGTCTTCCAAGAAGAAACAAGAGGCTAACAGAGATCGATCATCCGGTACTTCTTCTAGACCTGAGAAGAGAACAATTCAAGTGGAAGAATCCATGGAGTCTATGGTACAGAATGACAGGCAGGAAGAAGGACAGGTACAGCATGGGTCACCAGATGGATCTCTCCAAGACTATGAGTTAGATGAAGATAAAGAGGACAATGAAATAACATCTCCTCCCAGACAAGAAGAAATAGTGCATAAAGAGATTCAAGTTCAAGAAACAAGATCAATTATCCCGGATTGGTTGAAGGAAAGATTAACCAAGGTGATCGTAGTAGAGGACGAAGACAATGCAATTGATTTAGAGAGCCTTGTTGGACGTTCACACGAAGTAACAGAGAAGAGAAAGGCTACCAAGATGTCCAAGATGATTCGAGATGAGACTGGATCCAGGAAATTGCAGATAGCTACACCGGCAGCAGACAAATATGAGGGTGAGATCCTAGCAGAGGATTACGATATTCATACAATTGAGTTAGGACCATCCACTGCAGAGCAGACAATGGAGGATGCTACCGATTCATTTGAAGCATTGAAAGACAAGCTTAGAGAAGAAATGGAGAAGAACAGAAAGCTTGAGAGAGAGAGAGGTGCATGGAGGACATATTTCAGTCACATCAATGAACCTTTGGGACGTCAGGATCTAGTTAGATCACCAGTGCAAGCATTGCCGCTTCAATCAATCAATGAAGCAGAAAGATTCAGGAACATGGTCCAACGTACAAGTAATTGGATGGATAGATCTCATACAGTGGCCATAGAGTTTGTAACAAGGATGATGAAGTTTATTCATCAAGCTATCCAGGTTCTTGAGATGATCCACAATTTGATGATAACAGTAGCTGCATTCGCCCATACCAAGGACGTTATCATTCCTGTCTTGAAAGTTATTAGACACACATCAAGGAAGATTTTAGCGCAGGAGAGGATCTTGGATGGAGAACCTCACAGTTTGTTTCATTGGTCAACCTTACTCCATATGAAGAATGTTTTCTTTGAGGACATCAATACTAGATGTAGCCAAGTTGAGGAGGTGATCAATCCGATCCAGGACAGTGTATTTGAGGTACTTCGTACCATTCTTGGCAGAAGGATCGAGGTCGAGACAGATGTGGATATGCAGGAACTAGAGGATAGAATCAAGGTCATCTTTTGCAAGGACGTAAATGTTACAGATGAGCAGTATGATCAGATGTTCGCCATCATGCTCCTGATTGAGAGGACGAAGGAACTTGAATCTACTTGGGACGCAGCTCTTCTAGATGCATTCGATCAGGTCATCCACTTAGAAGAGAGTATGAAGAATCTTCCCGAGATTCCAATCGCAGAAATCGAAGGAATCGTGACAAAATTCATTGCATATGCTAAGAAAGAGAATTGGAAAGGGAATAAGATTCTAGATGAAAGGTTGTTACAGATGACATGACATCTTATTTCTCATTGGTTTATGCCTCCTAGGTTTTTGTGCCAGATTTAATATTTGGCTATGTATTTAATATTGTTCAGTAAAAAGGAGGTCATTTGTAACAAACCCTAATCAGGGTTTAGGTGTCATGATCTTGTCCATTGATTTACTTTCAATCTGGACCTTTCATTGTAATTGGGGATGCTATTTATACCCCCATTTTTCATTTCATTGGGTAATAGAGAAATAGTGGAATAGTGTGAGAGTTAATAGTTGATGTAAGAGAGATTAGAGTTAGAAGCAATTTCATTTTGTAGTAAGATTGAGCTTTGAAGAGAGAAATTCAAGCAATTGTTGTACATGATGACTTGGAAATCAATAAAATATTGAAGTTATGGTGTTTTGTTGCAAATTTCTTGAGTTATCTTCATGGTTGTTTGATCTACTTGAATCGTGCTCAATCAAAGTAGTTTGTTAATTTGAAAGACTAAGTGTGAGACTTGATATTTGGTAGGATTCGTACTCCAAACCACTAGCTTCTTGCTGATTGTAGGAACGCC
The DNA here is from genome assembly GCF_030272615.1 of Cryptomeria japonica. Taxonomy (NCBI): domain Eukaryota; kingdom Viridiplantae; phylum Streptophyta; class Pinopsida; order Cupressales; family Cupressaceae; genus Cryptomeria; species Cryptomeria japonica. Next base: position 446,375,392 of record NC_081412.1, on the reverse strand, counting down.
TTGCGTGGTCGACTGGAAAAGACATTGAATCCTTAATCTTCAAACGTTATCGCATCTTGGATATGTACCTTCGTGGTAGTGTCCTTGATCTTTGATGTATTGAATATCATTTTATTACCTTAGAAGATCGCACTAATTTCAATTGAGTTGTTATATTATGGCAAAATTGAAGTTGGTTGAATCTTGCCAAGTCTTGTCTACACGAAGTCATCCTTAGGGTTAGGTTAGATTAGACCTCTTTCAAACCCTATCCTTTTGTTATTTTTGAAAAAGTTTCTTAGTTTAGCAAATCTTGAACTTTCGGAATACGTAAGGCCCCTTGGAGGAAACAGCAAATCACATCATACCGCTGGAAGCTTGTCCACACGTAGAGACCCTACTAAAAGAACCTTGGAGTCTACCTAACTGATCCTTTATGCGTATCTTCAGCAGTTAGAGACTATTTTCTCAAGAGAGGATAAGATGCCTATTGGTATTTTATTCTGTGTATGATGGTGTACAAAATACACGTCAACAGGACCCCGTACTAAAAGCAGCAGCATTTAAAATATTTCTCGAGTACAAAGATGTGTTCGCATGGACATATAAGGATTTGAAAGGAGTGCCTCCAGAACTATGTGTACATCGCATAACATTAATACCAGGGGCTAGGCCAGTAAGGAAATGCCCTTACCGCATGAACAAAAATTACGCGGCAAAGGTACAAGAGGAAATAGAAAAAATGTTAGAAGCCAGAATCATATTCCGGGTGCAAACCAGTGAATGGGTCTCGCCTATTGTCATTTCGCTCAAAAAAGAGGGAAATCAGATCCGCATCTGCGTAGACTTCAGATGTTCAAATGCTGTGACAGTGAAAGATCCCTTTCCCATACCATTTACTGATAGTATACTGGAAGAAGTGGCGCGGCACGAAAGCTATTCCTTCATGGATGGCTTTTTGGGCTACAACCAAATCAGCATAGCCGAAGAGGATAGGCTGAAAACCACCTTTATTGTGGAAGATGGAGTTTACACGTATAATCGGATGCCATTCGGATTATGCAATGCCCCAGCCACATTCCAGAGGATCATACTGCATATCTTCGACAAAATTGCAACTGGAAATTTTAAAGCATTTCTGGACGATTGGTTAGTGTACAGCGAGAAGAAAAATCACTTGCAAATACTAGGGGAGTGCATGGAAAGGTGTCGTCGAGCACAACTTGCCCTCAATCCAAAGAAATGTCGGTTCCTCGTTCCCCAAGGAAGGTTACTTGGCCACATAGTCTACGAAGTAGGGTTGAAAACTAACCCTGATAAGATAAGAGTCATCATGGAAATGGAAGACCCAACGGATGTTACAGGAGTAAAATCCTTCCTGGGCCACATAGGATACTATCGACGGTTTATCAAAGGATTTGCTGAGGTGTCCCTCCCACTAGAAAAACTCACAAGGAAGGGGGAGCCATTCGTATGGCACCAAGAGCAAGAAGAGGCCTTTAGGGAACTCAAATCCAGACTTGTAAGTGCACCTACCCTGATATACCCAAATTGGGATAATAAATTTCATGTGCATGTGGATGCCTCCAACTTTGCCATTGGCGCCACCCTAGCACAGGCAGGAGCCAAAGGCTTGGACCACCCTATATACTTTGCTAGCCGCCTACTGTCGAGAGCAGAAAGAAACTATAGTACCACAGCACGAGAAGCCTTGGGGATGGTGCACGCAGTGCAAAAATCCCGGCATTACCTCCTGGCCACGCCCTTTACCTTCTTCGTAGATCACCAGGCACTCTTGTATCTGGTAAACAAACTGGTCATCCAAGGGAGAGTAAGTCGATGGCTGATCTTACTCCAAGAATTTACCTTCAACATTGTGGTGCGACTAGGAAAGAGCCATGTAATGGCTGATCATCTGTCAAGGATAAAATGAGGGGAACGCGCAGAAGGGGGAGTAAATGAGGATTTTCTGGATGGCCACTTGTTTCAAATAGCAGTCTTACCATCTTGGTATGAGAAGCTCGGACAATACCTAGCCAGCGCAACGTTTCCAAAGGAGATACCCCCAAGTGAAAGAAGGAAGCTGGCACTGAAAAGCACAACGTTTCAACTGATCCACAGCCTTTTGTATAAAATAGGCCCTGATGAGGTACTACGAAGGTGTGTCTTAGAAGAAGAACTTTTGGGGGTTCTGAGGGAATCACATGAAGGGCTAGTCGGAGGGCATATGGGCCCAGATGCTACCGCAAGAAAAATATTACTAGCAGGGTTGTGGTGGCCTACACTTTATGCAGATGCGCGGGAATGGGTGTCAAGTTGTGATACTTGCCAAAGGGCGGGTAAGCCACTCAAACAAGACTTTATGCCTCTTTTTCCATCCCAACCACAGGAGTTGTTTGAGAGATGGGGGCTAGATTTTGTAGGGCCACTCAGGGTAAGCAAAGCACATAAATGCCGGTACATAGTCGTGGCCACAGAATACCTTACAAAATGGGCCGAGGCTAGAGCTCTTCCAGACAATACGGCACTCAGTACTGCCAAGTTCCTATATGAACAGATCGTAACTCGATTTGGCATACCGATACAAGTCACCAGTGATAGAGGCGTACGTTTTGTGAATCAGGTGATACGCACTATGACAATAGAATTCAGAATTTTTCACACACTGTCGAGTCCATAATACCCAAGGGCGAATGGACAAGCAGAATCAACAAACAAAGTATTGGTGTCCATTCTATACAAGACTTGTGGAGTAAAACAAGAGGACTGGGAGGAAAGGTTGAGCGCTATGCTGTGGGCCTGTCGCACTTCTTACAAAGCCACTATTGGGCACACCCCATTCCAGCTCATGTATGGACAGGAAGCTGTGATGCCAGCAGAGTACACTATACCAAGTTTGAGAATAGCGGTCCAAAACCAGTTGGGGGACGAGGACAGCCTAAGGGAGCGATTGACTACATTAATTCAGATGGAGGAACGTAGGACAGTGGCACAATGGGCCACAGAAGTAGCCCAGAGAAGAAGGAAATTCTGGCATGACAAACACCTCAGACGGATGAAATTCTCACCGGGATAGTTGGTGCTTAAATACAACGGCTAGAATGAACTTTGACCTGGGAAGTTTAAGGTACTATGGTTAGGACCCTATAAAATAGAGGGAGTAGGGGCAAACAGAGCTATAAAACTATCTACCATAGATGGCAATCCGATCAAAGACCCAGTAAATGGCTCAAAACTCAAAATCTACAAGGAGAGAGAAACTATCCAGGGGAGAGGAATTGTCCAGGAGAGAGAGGAGAGAGAAACTGTTGCGGTAAATATGTTGGGGTATGCCTGGAGAGAAAGTGGGACCAAGGAGAATGGTTCTAAGTCACGAAAGTTAGAAACATGGGCTGAGAACAAGGAAAAATTAAATGCAAAGAGAACCCGAATAAAAATATTTCGCATGAAAAGAAAAGGCCATAGAAAGATAAAGACCAAAGGAAATATAAAGCACTTAATATGGGGCCAGCAAAACAAAGGAGGGAGTGGCTCACAAAATACTAAACGGAGAATAAAAAGCACCCGGCATAGGAGCCAAGTGGCACAAAGGCACATAAACCTTGGCAAAGGCAACAAAGAAGCGTGGAGGAGTATACAAGGCGTACGCATTGAGCAATTGGCACGAAGGCATATCAACCCTTGCGAAGGCACTACGCGGCACGTACGCACCACGCAGCACGTACGCACGACCAAGAAAGGGCACGCCACGCATTGGAAAGGTTGGAGCGTACGTGGAGCCGTGAAGGGGAGACACGGCGTATGCGGAAAGACAAAGGGGAGAGATGGCACGAAGCGCAGTGGTACGAAGGGAACACGGGGAGGCGGAGGTGACGGCTACGAAGGGAGCGCCCCAAGCGTACGCAAGCTAAGGCGTACGCGGGTCAATGGCACACGCAGCACCAGTGGCGTACGTAGCACCATCGTAGGTGTATGCATAAGCAGACCAAGGCTAAGGCGTACACGAGTCAACGGCACAAGCACCAGTGGCGTACGCAGCACCACCGTAGGCGTAGGCGTACGCATAAGCAGACCAAGGCGTACGCATAAGCCCAACTGTGACGTACACCTTAGCCATAGCAGGCGCAGGGACCACAACACACGCAGCCGCAGCGCACACAACGACGGGGTAAAATGGCCACATCAGCTCTGCAGTATAGATATCCTTGAAAAAGCTCAAGGCCACCAAAAGGGCCATCACTACGGTTGCACAGTAAGGGGAAAGCATACGCCAGCAAGGCACAAGATGGTGAAAGGAAGTCACGGCAACCCTAGAACGGGAAGTTATGACATAAACTACAAGGCCAGTACCTCTAATAAGCAACTAATGGCCATGCCAGGAACCAAGAAAAGCCAGGAGAAGGCAGAACAGGTAAACGTGGAGAATATCACATTTGAAGGAGTTCTTGGAAGTGAGTGCAGGAGGTGGTGGGAAAACAATGAGGAGGACCACCCCCTAAAGAGTCCACTGAAGAAAGCAAAAGTTGATAAAATCATTTTTATGCCCATCTTCAACCTAAAAGAATTTGGGCCTATATTGCGTGCCATGGTCCATGGGTATGAGCAAGACAAGCATAGATCAGTAATTGACTATTTGGGACAGACAGTGGTCATTTCTTATGCACCCAAGGAATTCAGCAAGGTTTTCAACATTCCGAGTAGCGGCGATTCAGCTATGAAACCGTCAGCAAGAATGCCTACAGAAGAAAAGAAGTGGCTACTTGAACACATCTGTGGCGATACACTCACAGAAGAGCAATGGGGCAGTTTATGGCAGAATAGCACTAGAAGGGGCCTGAAGAAATCCTATCTCAGCTCACCAGAATGGAGATGCATCATGGATATCCTGAAGAGTAAGCTAACAGCAGCAAGCCAAGCATCTGATGTTGCAATATGGATGCTACGCCTAATGCACGGACTGAGTAATGGCAAAATTTACAACTAGGGCCGCGTCCTCTCCAACTGGATAAAGGAAGCCATGCTCCTCAAACACAAGACTCTATATGTCCCCATCACCTCATTGCCCTCTTCTTGGAAGCATTGTGAACTCAAGTGGCGTTGGAAAATAGAGGAGGTTTTGTGGCCTCAAGCCAGGTGGAGCCCTACAAGCCAGCCATGTATTATTGGCTACACCTGGACACTTTTACAATAACCACAGAGACAACACCGAGGAAAAAAGCAAGGCAAGAACTGGCAGGGAGCATAGAAGATGGAGGAGAAGAAGACAACAACTTTGAGGAAGAGGTAGAGACAGGGGAAGAAGAGACATACATATCATCTCCAGAGGAAGATGAAGGAGAATTCCGTATGGAGCCAATGGGCATGGAACAGGAAGGAGGACACGTAGGAGGTCTGCGACAGGTAGAGACAGAAAGCCGTATGGGGGGCATACCAGTTGTACAAGGATGGGGAGTAAGGAAAAAGGTACTTTTCAAACCAGCACACATTCCCATCACGGCACAATTGTTAACTGGGGTCACAGGGACCCCATCTCAGTTAGTAGACTTGAGGAGACACAGTGCTGGGGCCCACACTCTCCATATAAACACACCCAGGGGCGTGGAAGCGGCTAGAGCTGTCGCATTGGTAGTGGCACCAATAACTGATCCGCTTGCAACCATGGAGGTAGGAAATACCGAAGGGGGAATACACTGTGAAGAGCGAGAGGGAGACAGAGGAAAGGGGACCGAGGAAACAGACATGGAGACAGAAGCAGACAGCCTACTAGCGAGATTCCAAATGGACATAGAGGTTCCACCTCCTTCACCATCGCTAGGGCCTGATCAACAGGAGAGGAGCTTGAGGATTGAAGAAATCAGGAAAGGGCACAATACGTCCTCACCAGTAGAGGGGATCCGAGAGTGGGAACCGGTTGCGCAGCATTTTCTTTCCGAGTTGGAAGTAATGAGGATAGCCACGAAGAGGATGATAGATAATTCTCGAGGATCTGATATGCCTGCTATAGTAAGAGCAACGGAAGCACTACTGGCGTTTATGACAGAAGGCTGCGAGAGGGAGTTCTCAGAGAAAATTAGGAACCAAGGTTTGCCCGACACGGAAACTCTGGAGATAGTAGCAAAATGGGGAGTACCACAGATCCTTAGTGGGCATACAGGAGGTAATCAGGAAGTAATGAGAGCTCTCACTTCCATGGAACGGACTTTCTGTACTACATTCTTACAGCTCCAAAGGATGACCTGGAAAGCGAGCAAAATGGAAGGAGACCACACCTTAGCCCTACAGCGAGAGAGTGAACTGAAAGAAAGGATCCATGCTATAGAGCAAGAAATGGTTCAAGAGAGAACCACACGACTGGAAAAGGAACGGAAGTTGGCTACCTCTGAGAAGGACCGAATGGATGCACTCAGGCTTCTGAAAGCCACTCAAGAGAAGCAACTCCTTGCTGAAAGGGATCTGAAGATACTCCGAGAACGGACCACTACAAGAACAAGGACGTCCTCTTGTCCCTCTAAATAGATATTTCTTGTTATTTTGATGTGGTGTTTGTCTGGAAGACGAACAAGTTTTGGGGGGGGATGATGTAAGCTAGTTAATTAGTAAATAAGGCTTTTGTAATGCTTTAAAAGAAAACAATAGTATTAAGTTATATCTACGGGTAGTTAGTTGCCTGACGGTTGGTGGCCTAACCAACCGCGAACTCTTTATATTGTAAACTCGTAGCACATTTTGGACACATTGAATGGGAATGGAATATAATAGAGAAATCTGTGTTACATGAATATATCGTGGTATACTGTATTGTGTGTTCTTGATTCCGTGTTAATGTGTTACTATGCTTTGGTGTTATAATTTGGATATTGATGTTCTGGATACTACAACCTAACTCACTTAGGCTACTTACAAAACTAACTCCTAAGCCTATCCTAACAAATTGCAAAGGAAAAGGGAAGAGAGAATGCTTGAAACAAAAGGGAGGTGCTGCACCGAGAAGAGATTGTTTCTCTCCCTACCGAAATGGCACAAAAAAATCAATTGAAATACCCCAGAGATGCACAACTTCAGTTGCATAAGTGACCCAAATGCATGTATGGAAGTTGGAATTTTGCTAAGTGTCAAGAGGAGAGAAGGATTCCCACAAGTCATGCTCAGAAAACAAGTCAACACAGCATATATGGAGAGAGGAGCCACAACATACACTTATGATGAAGGTAAGGAAACATACACAGCATGCACAAGTTGAAAGAAGGCAAGAATGTAACTTCAATTCGTTTGAAGGCCAAAGGCCAATCTTACAGTTGCAGAAGTGCAAAAAAGATTACAAGTCTTCAAGAGAAAAGAAGAGCATAAGAAAGCTCAAGGCAGCAGAGAGAGAACCCCTTACAATGAGGCTTAACAACCTTATGTAGAAAAATGGGTTACAATGGTGATCATGACCCCTGCATGTCAGTCTGGAGGTGCAGGGAAGTGCATGCACTTGGCTTGTACATACAAGCAACCTAGCCATACCACCATAGGCAACTCTGAGGAAGGTAGATTGACTGACCCTCCAAAGTCAGACATGACATAAGTCACCCAGCATGGCCCCGTACCTTCCTTGAAGGAAATCCTACCAAAACATTTAATACACCCTTGTGGCTCCAAAAAAAGTCACCAAAACCGTCGGAGCATTAAAGGCCTTGAGTGTCGATCATGCCATCCGGAAGTGTCGCCAGTCGGAAGGAATCTCGGAGACTTCGGAAGCTCGGACTCCTGAAGTGAGGAAGACAAGGGAAGAACTTTGGAACCTCGAGGTTCCGGAGTTCCGGGATGGAGAGGAGAAGAGAAGGGAAAGACCTTCGGAACCTCGGGGTTCCGAAGTTCCGGAGGAACTAGAGAGAGAAGACAAAAGGGGAAGGAACTTCAAATCCTCGGGGTTCTGATATTCCGGGGAGAAGAAGGAAGAAGGGGAAGGAGGGAACCTCGGAACCTCGGGGTTCCGAGGTTCCGGGCAAGGCAAGGGAAGGGAACTTCAGAACCTCGGGGTTTCGGAGTTCCGAGGAACTGCGCAAAGGAACTTCAGAACTTCAAGGTTCCGGAGTTCCGAGGAAGAAAGGGAAAGGCTAAAGAGGAGGGGAACTTCGGAACCTGGGGTTTTCGGAGTTCCGGGCAAAGGGGAAACTTAAGAGAAGAGGAGAAGGAGAGGAAGGCTAGTAACTTCAGAACCTCGGGGTTCCGGAGTTCCGGAGAGAAGGGAGAAAAGGGACAAGGGACAAGGGACAAGGGACTTCGGAACCTCGGGGTTCCGAAGTTCCAGGCAAAAGGAGAGAAAGGCTAAGGAGAGGAGGGGCTAAGGAGAGAAAGGCTAAGGAGAGGAGGGGCTAAGCTAGGGAAGGAACTTCGAGGTTCCGAAGTTCTGGAGAAGGAAAGAAAGCGGCTAAGGCAAAGAACTTCGGAACCTCGGGGTTACGGAGTTTCGAGGTAGAAGAAAAGGCCAAGGGAGGAACTTCCTCCGAACAAGGCAACACTTCACACTTCATGATTCTTCTCTCCTTGATCAGCAGGGGCAGCGCTGGCCCATAGAACATATCTCTAATCGGTTCTCACTGATGGACCAAGGGTGTCATAAAATGACAACAGTTACCACAGTGAATACAAAAAACTGCCTCAAAGCTCTTTGCTAAGTAAACTTTGAAGGATTTGAAATCTGCCATGAAGATGATTTCAGGTGAGATCTTTGGAAGATGCTATAAGAGAAAACCCATAGATCATTGCCTTCATTGTCAATAGGAAGCAACAAACACATTAGCTATTGTGTACCATTTACTTGCATTGTGATTATCTAATGAGCTTGCCTCCTAGGATCCTCCAACCTGGCCTCCTTAGCTCTAGATTTTGTGACAAGCATTCTCAGACTTGATATTGGTACTCCTGAAGTAAAAAGCTCCTCCAATAAGAACTAGACACTGACACTTGAGAGATTTTGAATCTCCATCTTGTGGTCTTCCTTTGTTTCTATTGCTTTGCACGGTTATCCCCACACTATTCCATTTATAATTGTACTAAATTGGGGGTTACTCTTTTTGGGTTAAGCCCCATGTTCCAAATTTTCTCACAGTTTTTGATTCATGTCAGTGGCACTTTTGCCCTAATACTTTCCTGTTGTATGTGATGTAAATTATAGTCCCTTTGATCTTTTCGGGTCATTTGTGGACATTAATATATTTTATTTCTTTCAATATTCTTTATTAGTGAGAACTTTGCATTTCCTAGTTGCTTGCAATATCCATGTTGTGTTCTCCTACTATCGTAAATTGCATTCTATGAAAGGAATCTTGATTGACCCTGGCAAATCAGGTTGTCTGAGTGATGCAGATAAGGGAGCCCTCAACAATTCATATGCCTCTTGTTGCACTCATTTCTTTGAAATAGTCTCTTTAAGATAATCATTGTATCATGTATGAAAACACTTTAGGACCTTCTTGTTAAAAATTGTTGAGCCTGATGACAACAATTTTCTGATTTCAAGGCATGCTTCAAGATGTCTCTAAAACTTGTAAAATCATGTTGCCCTATCAGCTTACTTGGTCTTGCACTAAGACCTAGAATAAACCACTAGTATTGCAGTTCCAACTCCAAACCATATTGGATTGATCAAAATTCATTTTACGGATATCAGTGTTTAAAGAATTATATGGCTGTCTAGAATGTAAAATCTGACTACACAGTAAATTGTTTGCTAGATGAATATCAAAAAGTATTGAAAATTTTAGTCAACATTGAGTTACTTTAATTGGTTCACCATTTGAACCTTCCAAGTTTTACTTATCATATTCTAGTCAAGAACTCTATTAACGGAGATGGCTCCAAAGTTGGCAATTTATTTTGCTTGCTTTAGCCATTGCAAGCCACAATTACTATGACACAAATCAAACCTCATACATATTTCCATCTCCGCCATATCCCAAGCAAGGCTACAATGGGATAATGAATTGTATCCATTTAATGCATTTGGTATGCTTCTTGGATGAATGGATTTAATAAAGTGGCACAATCCCATCAATATCTCTTATTCCCATATAAAAATGTCCGAGACTGAATTTGCGGTTGATCACTCGACAATTCTTCTCATTCTAGGTAAAAATTCTTTGATAATTATATCATTTGTTCATGCATTATTTTAAGTTTTACTGTTCTAATATCATAATTCTATGTTTCTCAATACTTATTATGTCTTTTATAAGTCCATTGTTTCTACTTTAAATTTTCTGATTCTTCACTGCTTTTCTAACATCTGATATTTATCATGCAAAAAAACAAGGGGGTATGAGATGAATCCGAATAGCTAAACTGAATACAATCCTCATATTCTAGCTCTCTGTCATCGCCTCTATTCCATTGTCTTCTTTGTTAAGTTAGAGGTACCTGCTTCCTAGACATAATAAATGTTATATTACCACTATCAGCATCTGAAGACACTAAGCAGTTCTCTCTTTAAGATCTTTATAGAGGAGCTAAAATTGTTCTCAGGGCTATATTGTTCACTACTAATCTATATATGGGCAAGATTTAAGTTTTACATGTCATTTTTTGCATTGAGTCCTTGGATTGGATGAAACCCTTATATTAGATTCTTGGAGTTTTACAACCTTTAGATTTAATCTCTTAGATATTGCCTGAGGCCTATACAGAGCATTTATCAAATAAAATTTTGAATATAAAAATTAAGTTTGCAGAAGAAAATATTGAGGGGAATTGGTATGAATATTTCCTTCCATCAATAGCACAAGTTTGCTTTCGCAAACGCTTCTTTTCTAGGTAATAACAGTGTTACATGGTGTATTTCATATATTTATCAACAATTGGAAAGATCAAGCATTTTTTTCAAATTGCTTGATGAACTCCTAAATATGTCACAGGTTTATATGGAAATCTACTTTTTATTTCATGGACTGTGGAAGACTTAATACTCTTTATTTCTATTGGTAGAGTGTAATCTCAGGGACTTACTCCTTAAATTTGTTCAGATAACTAACATTTTAAAGCAGTCATACAGTGGTTTCCAAGTCTGTATTGTCAAAATCGATGATTTGCATAAAATAGAAAAATAAAGCATACATTGTAGGAGATTCCACAGGAACATTGAAAACCAGTCTCTGCCTCCACAATTGCACGAATTTCAGCTACTAAATGGCTTCCAACCATAAGCAGATTCCTGCCATCAGAAGAAACACTATGGAACTCATTCTCAATCTCTGAAGTAATATTCCTAGCAGATGCACTGACCCCTTCGCATTTGCTTTCAGAAGCTGAATATGGACTCAGGTGTCCAAGGTTGCATCCTGTTGAAGTAGTTTCATCTTTCATATGCTCCTTTTCAAATTCCTTTACAGATTCAAAGCCTACTACAAAACCCACGAAGTGATTGGGAAAGGACCCTAGTGCAGCACGCTTTTTGGTCTCAGATGTGATATCTATACTACATTCATCCAATCCTGACCTGCAGAGTGACCATATCACACACATAATGCTTGCTAGTGTTATAGCCAACATAATTTTGTGCTTCCTACACAACTTGCTTTTACAAGAAACCTAAAAGAGCTCATAAGTATGTGTGCATCAATTCAATGACCATACATAAGCACCTTTCTAGTGTACCAAACCGCCTGAGCACATTCATTATCTCTCTGCTAGCTGCTCTATATGGTGTAAGATCTTCCCCATTGATCAAGACTATGTCAGGACACCTGCTCAATCAAAAAAAGAAAACAGGTGATGATTCTCAATCAAAGCTTCAAATTAGAACATCACAAAAATCTGGAAGTGGTAAAAGGTGGGAGTTACAATCAAAATGGCATACGAACCACTAACTCCTAAAACAGAAGGCCATAATGTGACCTATATTCTATAAAGCCGTCAATTTGAAAACAAATATCCAACAGACAACAAGATGGACTAAAAGTACAGTCCAAAATCTCCAATAATAATTGATCAAAAAGAATAAATCTAAATCTTCAATGGAGGAAACATACAAACAAGAATTGAGGCTTCAATACCTAGAAGTACAATGGGAAATTTCAGCAGCCCAAAAAATGAGAGGTGATCAAATGATGTAGCATGATTCATTCCAGTTTTTTATAGCTCTATAGCTTTCAAAGTCAATCTTGCCATACTAAATATGCTATTGCTGGAACACAGTGTGTTTACAATTTGTGAAAAAGAAAATTAATAATAGTACAATTACATAGGAAAGAGATCTCCTTCAACATAATCCGCACAAAAAATGGACAAACTTGAACACACCAGCAATGTGATTACACTAAGAAAACGATACAAAAAATGGACAAACTTGAACACACCAGCAATGTGATTACACTAAATGAAAGAAAACGATAGAAGACCAGGCAGTTCATGTTACATGAAAATAGCAACCACACATTTTTCATTATCCATGCAGCACCTCTTTTTCTCTCTCTAAGGATGTTGCAGAGGTTAATTCCTTTTTTTCTATATTGCTAATCGTTTGCAATATTCTGCTCATACATTCATCAACATGAGACCAATACAAGCCCTTGCAAGTACAAAAATGAGACTAGTTCTAGCCCCTTTTGAGCAACCACACAAGAAACCATCCATGGAAGACAAAGAGTCACAACCTAGAATTCCATATTGGATGTCCCCTTGGGATTTGAACTTGGGTATCCACAATGTGAAATCAATGCTTTAACCAATTAAGCTCAACCCCTTGGACAGAGATTAATGCCTTAAAAACAAAAATCGGTGAAAATCCCTATTAATTGGCCTAGTGATTAGACCCCATAAGGTTTCTTGACAAAGCACAAAACAAAAAAACACAGTGTCTCCAATTCGTTCAAAAGAAGTCGCGTCATTTTATTGTTTTCCAACAACAAACATTGGCTGGAAATCTAAGTTACGGGGTTCGGCTATATAGGCCCCCATATGCCTAAATACAATTCGGGTATGAGGGTCGTATGTGGAACAGCATTTGGTTCGCTTGGGGTCCACCTCCGACTCCAACTCCTCCGTCTGCTTCTGCTATGTAACATTTTGTGTCTTCAGCGTCAGTGCTTCCTATCTTCGTGTCTTCAACGTCAAATTTCGGCTCATATATTGTTCCGAACAGCTCCGCGATGGTATATTTGGAATTGCCACAACTCCTGGTATCAATTATTATATAATATATAATATATATATATATATATATATAATTTTTATATTGTTTTTGTACTAACAAACCCAACTCCTGGTATGAATTATTATATCTTATTTCCCCATAAAGTGATTATTATATCATTTAAATCCAAACTTAGGAAATATTAAAATATTTCAAAATGTTTCCTTATTTATTAATAAAATGAGATCCGGGGCTCAAATTGGAATTTCGTCTAAAGTGCTATGATCACTGTTGACGATTGAACCTTTGCAGGCTGACTGGCAGTTCCTCCTAAAAAATAGGAACTCGCCCTAAAAAATAGTTACCTCGCTCAAAGTGCCAAAAACTGTCTGAGAGGCTCTTGCTCAGCTCCGTGGTCCCTCGGGTGGTCAACCTGTTAACTGCCAATTCTCCCTAAAAAATAGGAGACCTCCCTAAAAAGTAGGAACTGTCGTTTGAACATCTGAATCAGCTCACAAAGCCCCTTGAAAGGCTCCATGACTCCTGAATGGGTTCCCTCGTCACTCCACTGCCCTACGGAAACCAGATGATAGGCCAATCCTTGCTCAACTACATGTCACCTAGGAAGGGGACATTACACTACATAAGATGACCAAGAATGAATGATGGTGTTGATCTTACTGATAAAACAACAACAAAAAGATAAATGCTCCGCCAATCTTGGAGTAAAATATGAAAGACATGCCTCAATGCAAAGTACATATGAAGTGAAATTTAAAAATGCACAACAGGAAGGTGTCTTAGCTGAAAACGATTATGAAGTTTAATTTTCAGGTGCTTCTGCAAGTGAGGAGTAAATGAGTCTTCATGGCAGTTCTGAGATTGAAGGATATGCTGATTTGGAGTTTACTAAATCAGCAACTATTGATAAGTCATTTGAAGGTATGGAATTAATGATTTATTGCTTGAGCAAAGTGTTATCATCTCACCTGTTCAAGCAGTTTGCAAGGAAACAATTACAAAGACAAAAGATCAGCTTGCTGCTACAAAAAAATTCCGTGAGCAATTTGTTGCTAACCCACTTCTTGACATGGAGACAAAGTTATGATTTGATAATCAACTTTTTGGGATGGATGTTGAGATATTTTCCATTTCTAATAACATAGCTTGTGACCAGCTTGTGACCGTAGCAAGATATGGGACCCAGGTGATTGTTTGGGTCACCCAAGACTAATAGTCAAAATGGAGCAATGGTAATTCAATGATATGATGAGGTATGCTCATATTTTTACTTTCAGCCCACATGAAAATAACTTGACAATGTTTATGATGATGCATAAGAGTGGGATAGATAAAAGATTTGATAGGACACTCTGGTATGAGGTACTCCCTTCTACAAAAGAAGAATCTAGATTTTGTGAGTATCTTAGCTTGGCTTATTATTCTGAGACACAAGAAATGAAAATAGGAGTAATTTACATTCATATTCCAATTTTAATCAGAGTGGTGCAGCAAAAGCATTGTGCAGTGATCCTGAGATTGATTTGGGATCCTGGAATCATGTTAGGTTTAACGGAGATCAATCAAAATTGAGATGGCATTGCTTGAGGACATGCAATTTTGGGAAGGTTGGACTGTAATGTCCCCTTTTCAATCTATTTCAACATTCTTGGAAAGTTCCAAGATTCCTTGGAGAAGGCCAACTTCACCAAAAAATACTTCTGACAATGGTAGTGAGCACACTTACTCAAGATAAGTCCAACAGTACTTTCTGGATGAAATTTCAACATTCTAAGATTTGTCCACACTTCACAGAGAAATTTGCTATCTATGGAAGGCACTATCTTTCATAAAGTTAGATTACCTGAGAATTTAAGGTAATTTTGGCATGGTCAAAAATCATATTTGGACCATTTTATTATTTTCCGTAACTTGATGGCTGTGCAAAAATATAAATATTTTATTTATTAAATGATTCATATGGTTCTAAAATAAATTAACGCAAAAGTCACTTTATTATGAGGGGCAATATGAATTTTTTACAAAGTAATTAAATTGTTATTTAATATGACTTCTAGAGAGATCCGAAGGGGTTATAAAAGGAGGTTGAGAGAAGTAATTTTCTCATTCTTGATATTTTTGACATTTGCTATTTCATGGAAACCCTAGTTGTCAAGTTGAGTAAATTACTGCCCTAGGACGAAAAGCCTAAGGTGAAGATTGGTTTTGGGGGTGAAAAATCTTCCCAAGCCAATACAGCAGGATTCATTCCAGGTCACAAGTTGTGCTAAAAGATCACAGTTTGATGTTGGAAGAGTTGTGCTAAAAGAGAGATATCATCCTAGTTGATATTGTGCTAAAGGTAGAATTATTGAGATTTGTTTACAAATAATAATTTTATGTGGAGCATATTGGATGCAGGTGGATTTGGAGATTTTTGTTAACACCAAAGGACAAGAGCGCTCCATAATAGGGTTTATTTAGCCCTAGCCATCTCATTTAGAGTCCACCTGAAAGGAGTGATATTTGGAGATATATGTGTTAGTCGCAGCCTTGAAAGAAGTGTATGATGTTATTCTGTATTTATTGTTTGAATATAAACTAGTTGTCCACCTTGGAGGCATAAATATAATCAGCCACTTAGCTTAAGTGACTTTGAGCAATAAAAATGGAGCTGCATTAAATAGGAAATTTAAATTGGGGAATAGCAATTTTGGATGCCTGGAAGATGTTTGAAGGCTGTTGCTAGATTTCCTAAGAGTCCAGATATACTAAATTGTCTGCTCTTATTCTATGCAATTCTAATTGTAAGTTGTTAAATTCCATTCGAAGGGACTTTACACTGAGATTCTGACTTCTATTCATAAGCTAACAGAACATGTAAAAATTGCTTGAGAAATGGCTTATAATAATTTTTTGGGGTAGCGATAAGGAGGCAATATAGATTGCTGTTAATGAATAGTAATAATGGGTCTACAGATAGGACAATTAGTAGGTTCATAACTCTAAGTCTTAGTTGTGTTTGGTAACATTACACAAATAAAGCCAAACAATCAAACCTCAAAACCAAATTAGGAGTTAAGAGTGGTGAATCACTTGTATTCTTTGTTTATGTGTTGGGCATGGTCATGCTTTTCTGATGTAATTGCTGTGTTGGTCGTAAAATGGGCTTTGTACTACTTGTTAAGCTACGTTGGTTAAGTATGTTAGTGTTGTCAAGATTAGTTGTCCATTGCACGACGGTTCCCCACGGGTGGTAACCGCAACCCTTGATCGTGTCTTTATATATGCTCTTGTACTTGTTGTTGGATACACTGATGCAGAGAATGATTATTGTACTAGACATTTTGGCATTAATGAAAGCATTGCTTTGAGTTTCTGGTTACTATTCTATCCTATGGTTATCATCTAACTGTTGATATGCAATATTAATAACACACCCCACAGGGTAAACATCTGGAGCCGTTGCCGTCTGAATCTGGGTAGCCACGGAGTGTGAATGGCCTACAGAGGATAATGGGCCAGCCCATTGGCAATAGCACCGAGGGGGATGATAGCCGACTAAGAGAACTTTACGAAGGGGAGAACGCATTGACAGGTGACTTAGTGATCTGGTTCCAAGCGGCTATAGAGACTTTCGTACAAGGGGAGGCTACACAAGAAGAGGTACCCGAGGGTGTAGTTTGGGACGCTCTCAACGTCAACCCGGCCGCAAATAGGTTGTTGCACCAACTCCTGCGTCTCCTAGCCCAAGCAACCCTTGCCCACAAGCACAGAAGGGAGGAAACCCAACGTGAGGAGCAACACCAATAGGTCCTCCGGGAGTATGAAGAAAACAACCGTTGCTGGGAAGAGGAGCCTAATGGCAAGCGACGATGGGAAACTTGAACCTTGAGCCTCAGGGGCAAAATAAAGAACACTCCTACATTATGTACGGGAATTAATGCCCGGCTTATTAAATAAGGATAGAAATAAGAAGGCACAAAGTGAGGAGTGGGAGGCCACACACAAAGCCCTGATTCTGGAACAAGTAGAACGTAGACGGAGGCTGAGGCAACTTGCTGAAGGACGACCTGCCGAAGGGTTGCCCGAAGGGAACCAAGGAGGTGTCACGGAGAGTGCAGGAGCAGAAGCTGAAGGAGATTTCTACATGTCGCCAGAACACCGTAGGGTGAGAAGCTACAAAGAATTTTTGGAGGAAACAAGGCTACGAAGAAATATGGTCGAAGAGACCCGGCATCAATTCGGGAATTTATCCCTTACACCGCGCACGGAGGACCACCGAAGGGAGCGAACAGACGACGGGGGTGAGAACGGAGGGGAGGGCAACCGTACAACCGTAGGTGCGGAGGAGGCATAGGCACACGGCAAGCAGGACCCCCTCTTGGGACCCATCACACCAAGCATGCAAGTACAAACCACCGTACCCCCAGTCACTCAAACAACACACACCACCGGCGCGGATGGGAGTGGTGCAGGTAAACAAAAGTTGTCGAAGTTTAACGGCGACGGGAAGGAAGATCCCGTCCGCCATTGCTGCACCTGCGAAACCATATGATCAACGAACGGTGTTACCGACCAGGACGAATGGGTAACACAATTTCCAGCAACCTTAAGGGGAGTGGCCATCGACTAGTACTCCGATATGGATAAGGCCAAAGTCGGCACATGGCCCAACCTAAAGAAGGAGTTCGAGATAGAGTTCCGCCTCCTTAGAGACGACAATGAAATAGTAGCCGAAATCAATGGCACAAAGCAAAACAAGAACGAGACAGTCCGAGCCTATAGTCGGCGGCTCAAGGAACTGTTGGGGAAGAGAGTCAACCAGCGGATGGGTTGAAAAAGAGATGGTTCGTGGAGGAACTGAAACACTCCCTCTGGAAGAAGATGAAAATTGTTCCACCAACCTCATACGAAGATGCATATAATAAAGCGACGGATCTCGAGAGCGAGACCAAGACATCCAAGAAGAAAAAGAAGAAGGATAGCTCGTCCGAGGATGATGACTCTTCGAAGGGAAGCAGCAACGATGGCGAGTCCGGCAAAAAGGTGCAAGCCCTGCCAGAGGACATGCTAAGGATGATGAAAGAGTTGAAGGTTATGAAGGGAGGTCCGAGCAAGACCCACGAAGGGGAGCTTTGGTGCACGGAATGTAAGACGGACGGCCACATGAAAGACTCCTGCCCAAAGAAGGCCTATTGTGATATATGCCAATTGATGGGGCATCCCACCAAGGAATGCCCCTCCAACATGACAACACGAAACCAACAAGTATTGCTTACCCAGGAACAACTGTAATGTCCCCTTCCCAGGCGTAATGTTTCAGTTGACCGATGGCCTATTTCGGAGACCCGTAGGCTACTCAATGGGTGAAATTAGGGTTTCCAATTTTGGAGGTGGTTGTTGCTCGTGAATTAGAGTTTGGATCGCGGATTCTTTCTGGGTTTTCAAAGGGCTTCGCAGTGGTATGTCCGGCTTTGCGTTCTGAGCACTTTATGGAATTTACTATTTTTAGTAAATTCTATTTCTGGCAATGATCCTAATTATTTCGACATAGTTGGTTCTCTTCTTTAGTTGGTTCAGTTGGCTTCGTCACTTTTGGCCTTGGGATGTTTTTGGAGAGATAAGTTCATTTCATATAAATAATGTTATGTTTTAATGTTATATTTTAAAGTTGACCCCTTGGCCTAGCTTCATCACTTCAAGTTGTTTTAAAAGGTGGTCTTCAAGGGTGGACGCATCATGGAAGGGATTTAATATTTCCTAAGGTCTAAAATCTTGCTTATGAAAAGGGGTGCCAACTTTATGAAGAGAAGTGAATTAAAATAAAGGTTAATTAAGCTTTTAAAAGTGGCGTCATTTCTTGGAGGAAAATTCAAATGTGAAATTAGGGTGCACTTTCTAGAAGCCTCTAGAGATCCCTTGTTAAGCTTATAAATGGAGGCCTCTTCCCTTCATTTGGCATCTTATGTCTATGGTAATGTTACTCTGCCGGAATGGTATTAGGGGTGCTTCGAGGAATGAATGCCTCCTAGCCTTGGCATGGCTTCTTGCTTGAAAGATAGCAACTAGTGGTGATTTAGTGTAGTTGTGAGAGTTTGTAGTGGGGATTGCATTGTAGCTTGAGTTGTGCTTGAAG
The DNA here is from genome assembly GCF_030272615.1 of Cryptomeria japonica. NCBI lineage: Eukaryota > Viridiplantae > Streptophyta > Pinopsida > Cupressales > Cupressaceae > Cryptomeria > Cryptomeria japonica. Next base: position 446,356,163 of record NC_081412.1, on the reverse strand, counting down.
TTCAGTTATTTGCAGTTCATTTCATTTTCGGGAGTCGCGGTTAGCAGGGCAGATTTGTAGTTTCATTCATATAATCCAAAATAAAAACATATTCATTCTGGGTATTGCATATTTCCTCTTGTTTTGGTTGGGCGCTCCTTTGTGCAAATTTGCAGATTCTAATATGAAGTGTTTTATTTTATAGAGAAGAATCGCCATTCTTGCCTGGCGTCACTACTGGGATTTGCCTTGGGGTTCGTGTTAAATAATATGTTGGGTTAATGTCTGATTTCTTGGTATTGGTTGGGTCGCCTCCTTCATAGGAAGCCATTGCTTTTGGTTTTGGGTCATTCAAACTAGTATTGAGAGAGTAATGAGCATTTTAATGATTCCAGGTGTTGCTGATTAAGCATTTCACGTGCAGGTCTGTCATAAATCAGAATATTAAGATTGATCATTGAGTAGAATATCTTGGACTTATCATTTTTGTTAAGCCCGGGAGAGCCTTCTATATTGTTACAGCATTGTATAGTCTTAATCCTATGAACTTGGCAAGCATTTACTATCATATTGTAAGCTGAACAGTAGTACTGGCAGCTTTTCTTCTCATTTTCATTTCACGCTTGTTATTTACATTTAATTCCATTTGTAAGTTCTTAGCATCTCTGCCATATGGTAGCTCCATTCCCACCCTGGGTTTGAAAGCACATGCTTGGTGTCAAGTTTTCCTTTCAGCAATTGTAATTGTAAAGATCCTTTGACCATATGTTAGTCCATCTTGGGCACATTCTTGGTTAGAGTTGCTTTCAACATGCACCAAGATCCTCTGACCATATGTTAGTCCATCTTGGGCACATTCTTGGTTAGAGTTACTTTCAGAATGCTTTAAGACCCTCTGACCATATGCTCACGCCTTGCCCAACCCGGGATCCTGGTGTACATTCTTGGTTAGAGTTGTATTCCTCATCGTTTTGGTTTAAGTGCTAACCCTAACGGATGTGTGTTGCATTACTCTTTGTAATTGATAAATTGAAAAAATTGGTCTGGGATATTTCAGTGGTATCAGAGCTTCACATCCTGCCATCCTGTGAAACAAACCTTCTATGAGTGACAGAGAAAGAAGATACTTAGCAAGGGAAGATAAGGAGGCTGCAAGTTAGTTTCAGTTTCAGTGGTATCAGGTTCCTGAAGGTCAGACAGCATTAGAGGTTTTGAGGGCTCGTTGGGAGTCTTCTCCGGAAACAGAAATGGGGGACAGTGAAAGGCGAGTGGGTGGTACTAAGAGGTTTACAAGCAATCGGGATGAAAGTGGAAAAGGAAGGGAAAGAACACCAAGTCCGGGAAGGAGGTTCGAGAGGAAGATGGATGCCTTATTGGATATGGTATCTCTCATGATGGGGAAAATGGGTCAAAGTTCTAATTCACAGAACAATCAAGGGCACACCGGAGAACACAGCGGCTCCAACCAGCATAGTGAACATGTTGCTCCACATACCTCAAATAGAACAAACATTTCTTCCAGGCCTTTTAAACCCACCTTCTTGGCACCAGTAAACCCTCAACCTGATCCGGGAGAGAATGCATCATTTGTGGAACAATTGAGACTTGATCGTGCTGAGTATGAGTCTCTTCCTGATGAAATCAAGTTAGACATGTCTTACAATGATTTCGTGGACCATAAAAGGAAGAATAAAAGACATGGGAGACATTGTGAACATAGGGAAGCAATAGTACAGAGGGATTTGCATCAAGCAATCAACAAGGTTATGCTTCTACATTTTGATGGGAGTGATAGTAGTTCAGCTAGAGCTTGGATACAGAAGTTAGACAACTATCTAGCTCTTAGACCCATGACAGAAGAGGAGGCAATCAAGTTTGCTACGCTCCATTTAGATGGGGTAGCACACGAATGGTGGTACCATGGTCTAGTCACCTTGGGGCATCGGTCGATCACTACCTATGATGAGTTCACCAATAGGCTCATAGAGAGATTCGAGAAAAAGGATCCAGAAGTGCATTTCAGAGAATTGGCACAACTTAGACAACATGGCACAGTTGATGCTTACATAGCTGAATTTCATAGGCTTTCAGTAATGGTCACGGGAATCACCGAGAGGCGGTTGGTGATCCTATTCAGTGAAGGGCTTATGGAACCACTCAAGGGTTGGATTAAAGCTTTCGATCCACCCTCCTTACAAGAGGCAATGAAAAAAGCAAGAAATATGGAGTGGGCTGCTCCTAAGGCAAAAATTCAATCCAAGCCATTATTTCACAAAAAGGATAAAGGAAAGGGACCTCACCATAAGGAGTTCAAACATCATAACACTCATGTCACAAGGCTGGATCCAGAGACACTTAATGAACTCCGAAGAAAGGGGTTATGTTTCCGATGTAGAGAAAAATGGTCCCAAGATCATATTTGCCCAAAGGGGGTCAACATTCATCAAATTGAATACTATTCAGCTGGAGAAAGCAATTCTGATTCTTCAGACCAGCAATCAGATTGTGATGACAGCGAAGTGGAAAGAGTTCCCGAAGAATCTGAAGGTGAAAAAGGAAGTGGGGGTACCTTGGCTCAACTTTCGAGCTTTCAAAAAAATGAATCCTTCAAGGTTCGAGGGATGATTAAGGGGCAGCGAATAGTTGCTTTGATTGATACTGGAGCAACGCATAACTTCATTGATGAAGTGGTGATGGTAAAGAAAGGGCTACAAACAGAAGATTTTGAAGGCTTCAAGGTTATGGTTGCTGATGGGTTTCACATTTCTTGCACCAAGAAGATCCCAAATATGTCTATGCAATTGGGCAACTACGAAGTCAAGGATGACTTCTATGTAGTCAACATTGGAGATACGGATGCCATCCTAGGCATTCAATGGCTATGTTCACTTGGAGAGATCTCCCTAAATCTGCAAACCATGGAGCTCAAGTTTCAATCCGATGGGAAGAAGGTGGTGTTAAGAGGAATGTCTAACGGTGGACCTCGGATCGTGTCATTAAAGCGAATGGCAAAGTTGATTCGGCATGATCAAGTTGAGTGGGCTGCGGAATGTATGATTCTCCCAGCTAGTCCGGTTGAAACAAAGAGGGACTACCCTCCTGATATCCAATCCTTACTCACCAGGAAGAGTAAAGTGTTTGCTGATTTACCTCTTAGGCCACCTCTCGAATGAGGCTCAGAGCATGTCATAGAGCTCAAGGAAGGGGCTAAACCAATTATCACAACTCCATATCGGTACCCTAAGAAGCAAAAGGATGAGATTGAGAAAAACATTTAGGAACTCTTGGAGATGGGCTTCATTCGTCCAAGTAAGAGTCCTTTCGCTTCAGCAGTTGTTCTTGTGAAGAAGAAGGATGGTACCATTCGTATGTGTGTGGATTATCGTGCTTTGAATCAAAGCAACATCAAAAATCGATACCCCATTCCAAGGATAGATGAGCTCATAGATGAGCTACATGGAGCCAAGTTCTTCTCAAAGATTGATCTGAGGTCAAGCTACTACCAAATTCGGATGAGAAGGTCCGATGTTGAGAAGACAGCATTTATATGTCACTATGGTCACTTTGAGTTTTTAGTCATGCCATTTGGGTTGACTAATGCTCCTGCTACCTTCCAGTCTTGTATGAACAGAGTCTTTCAGAAGCAGTTGAGGAACTTTGTGTTAATCTTTTTTGATGACATTCTGATCTACAGCAGGACATGGGAAGAACACCTCAAGCACGTAGAGGAAGTGCTTAGCATCCTTGAATCAGAAAGTTTGTTTGCCAAAGAATCCAAATGTGAATTTGGAATGAAGGAGCTACTTTACCTTGGTCACATAATCAGTGCTGATGGAGTGAAGGTTGATCCCGAAAAGATCAAGGCAATAGTTGATTGGCCACCCCTAAAGAACTTGACTCATTTGAAAGGGTTCTTGGGTCTTTGTGGTTTTTACAAAAGATTTGTGAAGGGCTATTCACAGAACGCTGCTCCTCTTACTGACCTCACGAAAAAGGGAGCTTTTTGTTGGACAGAAAAGGCTCAAACTACTTTTGATAAGTTTAAGAAGATCATGAGCTCTTGTCCGGTTTTGGCAATTCCAGATTTCTCCAAGCCCTTCGAGCTACAGTGTGATGCATCTGGAGAAGGTGTTGGGGCTGTTTTGATGCAAGACAAGCATCCCATTGTGTTTGAGAGAAAAAAATTAAGAGGTGTTGAAAGGACCTACTCCATCTATGACAAGGAAATGCTTGCAATCATGCATGCATTAGCTAAGTTCAGACAGTATTTGGTGGGGAGCAAATTTGTGGTCAAGACTGATCACAATAGTCTCAAGCACTTCATGCATCAGAAGGATTTGAACGAGAGACAACAAAAATGGGTGAGTAAGCTTCAAGCTTACGATTTTGACATTGAGTATGTCAAAGGGAAAAACAATATTGTGGCTGATGCTCTATCTAGGAGACCTCATCTGAGTTCATTGTGTGAGCTCACTGCTGATTGGAAGGACATGTTGCTCGCTGATTATGCCAAAAATCAGTTGGCAATCAGCATCATTGAAGGTACTTTTCATGACGAAAGGTACAAGGTGGTTGACGGGTTGATACACTACAAGGGTAGAATCTTTGTGGTGGCTGATTCTAAACTCAGAAAGAAGATTTTGATGACATTCCATGACATTCCACTTGCTGGTCATCAGGGTTTCTTCAAGACATAGGCAAATTCAGGAAAGATTTGCTTGGAAAGGGCTGAAAGGGGAAGTTCAACACTACATCCAAGAATGTCCTATTTGTCAGATGAACAAAAATGAGCACACTCTACCTGCTGGTCTGCTGCAACCTCTTCCCATTCCCAACCAAAAATGGGAAAGCATATCAATGGACTTCATCACTGGGTTGCCAAAGGCCCAAGGCAAAGATTGTATCTATGTTGTAGTGGACAGATTGACAAAGTTTGCTCACTTCTTTGCCATCACGAGCTCTTTTTCAACAGCTCAAGTTGCAGATTTGTTTTTTCATGAGGTGTTTCGATTGCATAGGTTGCCGAAAAACATTGTGAGCGATAGGGACAGCAAGTTCCTAAGCACCTTTTGGCAAGAAGTCTTCAGGATGAGTGGTACGGTGCTTACTCCAAGCACTAGTTATCACCCCCAAACCGATGGACAAACAGAGATAGTGAACAAGTGGTTGGAAGGCTATCTGAGAAACTATGTTTCGGAGCAGCAAAGAGCATGGGTGAAATGGCTCCACATAGGCGAGTATTGTTACAATTCTTCCTTTCACATGTCAATAAGGATGTCTCCCTTCATGGTTCTCTATGGTTATGAGGCTCCTAGCTTTGCTGATTTGGTGTTTGGTGATAGCAAAGCCCCTCAAGCCAAAGATTTGTTGCAGCAAAGTCAAGACATCTTGAAATCCTTGAAGAACAACTTGCAGATTGCTCAGAATCAGCAAAAGATGTACGTTGATCAACGACGTGTTGAGCGCTCTTTTGAGGTTGGAGATATGGTTTATCTTCGACTACAGCCATACAAACAGTCTACTCTCAAGAAGAGTGGAGCTGAGAAGCTCAAGCCTCGTTTCTATGGGCCATTCCAAGTCATCAAAAAGGTTGGAGCAATAGCTTATGAGTTGGAGCTACCTTCGAGTAGTAAAGTGCACAATGTCTTCCACGTGTCTCGCCTCAAGAAGGCACTTGGACATAATGTTATTGCTTCTTCACAATTACCACCTTTGGACGAAGAAGGGCAGTTGATTTTGATTCCGGAGGAGATTATTGATTCCAAAGAGAGTTCTTTGAGAAGAAGGACAATCAAGGAATACTTGGTGAGGTGGAAGAATTTGCCCTTGGAGGATGCAACTTGGGAGAATGAGGAGATTTTGCAGCATCCAAACTTGCAATTGCTTGAGGACAAGCAATCTTGGGGAGGGCGGACTGTAATGTCCCCTTCTCAAGCGTAATGTTTCAGTTGACCGATGGCCTATTTCGGAGACCCGTAGGCTAATCAATGGGTGAAATTAGGGTTTCCAATTTTGGAGGTTGTTGTTGCTCATGAATTAGAGTTTGGATCGCGGATTCTTTCTGGGTTTTCAAAGGGCTTCGCAGTGGTATGTCCGGCTTTGCGTTCCAAGCACTTTTTGGAATTTACTATTTTTAGTAAATTCTATTTCTGGCAGTGATCCTAATTATTTCAACACAGTCGATTCTCTTCTTCAGTTGGTTCAGTTGGCTTCGTCACTTTTGGCCTTGGGATGTTTTTGGAGAGGTAAGTTCATTTCATTTAAATAATGTTATGTTTTAATGTTATATTTTAAAGTTGACCCCTTGGCCTAGCTTCATCACTTCAAGTTGTTTTAAAAGGTGGTCTTCAAGGGTGGACGCATCATTGAAGGGATTTAATATTTCCTAAGGTCTAAAATCTTGCTTATGAAAAGGGGTGCCAACTTTATGAAGAGAAGTGAATTAAAATAAAGGTTAATTAAGCTTTTAAAAGTGGCATCATTTCTTGGAGGAAAATTCAAATGTGAAATTAGGGCGCACTTTCTAGAAGCCTCTAGAGATCCCTTGTTAAGCTTATAAATGGAGGCCTCTTCCCTTCATTTGGCATCTTATGTCTATGGTAATGTTAATCTGCCGGAATGGTATTGGGGTTGCTTCGAGGAATGAATGCCTCCTAGCCTTGGCATTGCTTCTTGCTTGAAAGATAGCAACTAGTGGTGATTTAGTGTAGTTGTGAGAGTTTGTAGTGGGGATTGCATTGTAGCTTGAGTTGTGCTTGAAGTTCAGTTATTTGCAGTTCATTTCATTTTCGGGAGTCGCGGTTAGCAAGGCAGATTTGTAGTTTCACTCATATAATCCAAAATAAAAACATATTCATTTTGGGTATTGCATATTTCCTCTTGTTTTGGTTGGGCGCTCCTTTGTGCAAATTTGTAGATTCTAATATTAAGTGTTTTATTTTATAGAGAAGAATCGCCATTCTTGCCTGGCATCACTACTGGGAATTGCCTTGGGGTTTGTGTTAAATAATATGTTGGGTTAATGTCTGATTTCTTGGTATTGGTTGGGTCGCCTCCTTCATAGGAAGCCATTGCTTTTGGTTTTGGGTCATTCGGACTAGTATTGAGAGAGTAATGAGCATTTTAGTGATTCCAAGTGTTGCTGATTAAGCATTTCACGTGCAAGTCTGTCATAAATCAGAATATTAAGATTGATCATTGAGTAGAATTTCTTGGACTTATCATTTTTGTTAAGCCCGGGAGAGCCTACTATATTGTTACAGCATTGTATAGTCTTAATCCTATGATCTTGGCAAGCATTTACTATCATATTGTAAGCTGAACAGTAGTACTGGCAGCATTTCTTCTCATTTTCATTTCACGCTTGTTATTTACATTTAATTCCATTTGTAAGTTCTTAGCATCTTTGCCATATGGTAGCTCCATTCCCACCCTGGGTTTGAAAGCACATGCTTGGTGTCGAGTTTTCCTTTCAGCAGTTGTAATTGTAAAGATCCTCTGACCATATGTTAGTCCATCTTGGGCACATTCTTGGTTAGAGTTGCTTTCAGCATGCACCAAGATCCTCTGACCATATGTTAGTCCATCTTGGGCACATTCTTGGTTAGAGTTACTTTTAGAATGCTTTAAGACCCTCTGACCATATGCTCATGCCTTGCCCAACCCGGGATCCTGGTGTACATTCTTGGTTAGAGTTGTATTCCTCATCGTTTTGGTTTAAGTGCTAACCCTAACGGATGTGTGTTGCATTACTCTTTGTAATTGAAAAATTGAAAAAACTGGTCTGGGATATTTCAACAACCAACTACATCGGGCGGTACCAGCAGCTCCCAGGCGAACAACAATGCAACATCGGGAGGCTATCGAGATAACAGGTGGGGAGGACGAAACAACAATAACAATACAAGGAGCCGGATCCAATACGACTCCAAAGGCCGACCGATGATACAATGCAGAGCGTGCAGCCACTGGAAGCACTTCGCCCGAGACTGCCTGAAGGGAGAGGCCACACAATATTTGTGCAAATGGTGCAGACCAGGAGACCACGAAGACGCCACCTACCCAAAGTCCAGCGTCAACTTGCTCAATATCGAGGAAACCAAAGAAGAGGAAGTGTTGGTCATAACTCGCGCCCAAGCAAGACAAGCAACGTGCCCAGACCCAAAGACGGAGAAGTGAAGGGTATGGGAAGCACGGGAAGAGATTGAGAAAGAGATACGAGAGAGGGCGAAGGCGAAGAGTACGGCAGGTACTTCCAGCCGACCGGAGGCGGAGGAGGCTATACTAAATCAAATTTTAAAACTGGAGGTGCCTGTGAAGGTACACGACCTCCTCCAGACGATGCCTCAATTACGAATGGCGTTGCTGAATAATCTCTCCCAACCACGCACCAATACCAACCACCGCACGGATGTTCTTGGGGGGTCTGCAATAGACCCTAGGCTGCTGGCAATTAACACTAGAAGGAACCCGGCCACTGTGGAGATGGGTATCCTTGGCACCATTCTAACCGATACCATCGTCGATGGTGGATCGGGAGTGAATGTTCTTCGAGAAGAAACCTGGTGGAAGTTGGGGAAGTTGACGCTATGGCCATCTACATTCAATCTGTTGGGAGCAGATCAGCATGGAATCAAATCCATCGGGACACTGATGGCCTAGCAAGTTACCATCAGGGCGCAACCCTTCATACTGGACTTCGTGGTAATCCCACTAAAGAAAAAAGGGTATGATGCGTTCTTAGGGAGAGGGTAGATGGTGGCAGCCAAGGCCACCCACAACTGGAAGAACACTTTGTCTATGGAGAATGGAGGAAGGAAGTTTATCATAGACGTTGGGACGTAGTTGGTTAGTGAGGAACTGGCATCATCTTCGGAATCGGAGGGTGAAGGAGAAGGCGACCTGAGGGACAAAGGACAGGGCTGCATGGAGCCCAACAACGAAGGGATTCTCAAACTAGGAGAGTGCTCTAAGGATGAGACGGGGTCATTAAACGGGCTCTTCCACTAGCAGATGGAGGATTACGAAATGTTCCAGAGCTATAGGCTCGAAGTAGAGGAACCAGAGCAAGTAACAAAGGAGGTGTACCTGCCGGAATACAGAGAATATTGGAAGGGAGACGCCCGTGTGAATGACACCATCACACACTAGTTCCCGAAGGAAGAACCCATCAAGTATCAAGAGGTAAAATTGAAGGAGACAAACCTCGATGACGTAGATAACCCCAAGATCATTCGTGTCGGCAACGATTGGAACCCTATGTGGAAGGCCGCAACCTTCAAAATCTTTATTCTTCTTCTTCTTATGTACGGGAAGGAGACCGTGGTCCCTGTAGAATTTATGGTTCTAGGTCTTCGGATGGCCATTGAAAATAGACTTACCATCAACGGATCCAAATTGAAACCCTACCACGAGAAGCGCTCAGGGGACCCGAGAGGCCAGAAGGACACCCAAGAGTCGGGAGGGGGACCCGAGAGGATGGAAGGGGACCTGAGAGGCCGGGCAGGCGACTCGAGAGGCACGGGACCAAAGCGGGAGACTCTCGAGCGAGGCAAACTGAGAAGGATGAAGGGCGATCCTAAAGGCACGGGACCCGAACCGAAGACTCTCTGGACAATTAGATTAGGAAATTAATTTTTTTTTTTTTTTTTTTTAATTTAAAAAAAAAAAAACGCTTGCCATGGTGGCCCCAGACCCCACGAGGGCACTGCCCCTCGACCCCGCTGGGGCACTACCCCCAAACCCCTAGTTTATTTTTGAGCTACAATACACTTTTGAGTTGGGCGAAGGGCATCAGAGAAGTCACGGTAAGTGTTGGGGTTGTTTCGTACTGTGAGAAAGAAGCCTGAAGCTAAGCATTGGCGAGGAAGCCATAAGCCGTAGAGGGAGATGGATTTGGAGGTTGCGAACAAAAAGAGTTTGAGGGAAGGCATTGCAAGAAAGCGAAGTCGTACGGCCCCAGGGAGTTATTCAATTCAGTTATTAGCCTTTGGGGAGTGTGATGGAGGATTTGAGGCGTCTCCTAGCCTTTGTGCCAGAGGGTTGTGGCCACTTCCAGGCATGAATGGTACGCTTTGAGGAACTCGAAGTATGTCTTGGTTGGACGTGAGGTTGCCTTGGTGGATGCACAGAGGGCTCAGGAGGAGCTGACCACCAAGTTGGAGGCAGTAGTAGTGTGAGACTTAGCTCAGCATACCCAGGAGTTGGATGCGGAGAGGGCAGCACGGGTGGCTATCAAGGACAAATTGGCTAGGGAGACAGTATCATTTGAGTAGTAGTTGGTGGAGGCTGAGACTGAAAAGCATGTTTTGCAGACAAGTTTGGTTTAGGCACAAGAGGACTGTGATGTCAAGGAAAAAAAGAAGACTGTGATGTCAAGGAAAAAAAGAACTCCTTGCGGAAGCAATAATGGTGAAATCTGCACTTGAGCATTGGATGGTAGCAAAAAAGGGTTTTCAGGCGAGGACGCAGCAAGTGTATGAGTTCCAGGCTCGACTGGTGTCAGTAGTTCCTGCATCTTCTTCATCGACGGTGCAACTACCTCCTTCAGGGATGCCCCCTCAGCCCCTTCTTCTCAGTGATTTTCTTATTGTATACAATGTACTTCATCCCCATTTTGTTGTGTTAGCCCCGGATTTTTGACCTTGTCGTCCGGAGACAACTTTTCTTAGGGGGGGATGATGTTGGTCGTAAAATGGGCTTTGTACTACTTGTTAAGCTACATTGGTTAAGTATGTTAGTGTCGTCGAGGGTAGTTGTTCGTTGCATGACGGTTCCCCACGGGTGGTAACTGCAACCCTCGACCGTGTCTTTATATATGCTCTTGTACTTGTTGTTGGATACACTAACGCAGAGAATGATTATTGTACTAGACATTTTGGCATTAATGAAAGCATTGCTCTGAGTTTCTGGTTACTATTCTATCATATGGTTATCATCTGACTGTTGATATGCAATATTAATAACACACCCCACGGGGTAAACATGCTGGAACATGTACCTTTTTGGATAGTAAATATTTTACTAATTTATAAAAAGTACAAAATTATATCGGTGAATTTCCATCCATCCAGATGCCTAGGTACTCAATCATGGTACTGATCAGTATTATAGGAAAATGAACTGTATACATGCTATATATTGATTTTTCAACAAAAGAAAACTTATTACTTGTTTGCTAGCTCCTGAACATCTAGAATAATAAGTCCTCCAGGATGTTGCCATTACTCCTATAGAAATAAAATTCTGCCAAATACCAAGAATTCACCTCGATATCTTTCCATACAAAGCAAATACTACATTGCTCATCATTCTGTAGATTAACTCATGACAACGGTCAGTCAAAATAGATGGTCATAAATGTAATCATTTTGATTTCCATCCATCAAAAAATATTACTTAGTTCTTTTTATTTTTTACATTTTAGGTTTCCTTTGAGAATATTCATCACTCTAATCCTACATTTCCAGGAAATATGTCCTGGTTTACCAAAGTAATAAGAATACAATCCTTGTTCTTTGCTAGCATCCCTACATTGAAGATTGCCATTTATCTTGTAGGAAACATATTAAGTTCGATTCCTTTCATTTGCAGATCTTCTTATTACATTGGTTTTCACATCGAACAACAAAATGACAAAATCTAGTCCAAACCCACAGATTAGTTTGCTTCCACCTGTGAATATAGAACAGCGAAAAATTCAATCCATAACAGAAAAAAAAAATCCATTTCCATTGGCCAAAGCTATCCATGAACTACAATCAATATCCTGAAGAAAACCTCTTATAGGATATGGCCTGGATATATCCATTGTCTATCCAAATATGCCTATGCCTATCCAGATAAATTTAGTATATTTGATCCTTGTTTGTACCCATATCAATATCAGATATGGCAGAGGTACCCTAGAGAACCAAGTAATATTGCTATGCAAAAAGGTAAAGGAAGAAAAAGGACTGAAATACTATACTACATTTAACTACGACTAGGAATGGATATTACAAAAGCTCTCCCTTATTTATTCACACAAAAGATAAGGAAGATCACATACATATGTGTTGAAAACAAGGATTCCAATGTTTGAAAAGGAAAGTGGATACACAAAACGCAAGATAAGTATTCATCAACAATTGCATACACTTTCAATGGCATATAGTACAATCTTACAGATAGCTATCTCATATGAATTTTTGTACACAACAAGAAGAATATCAGAAAAGCATATAAAAAATAAACCATTAGAAAGTAATTTTGACTGAACCTCCTTTGCGTTTCCTCAATTGATGCCATCTTTGGTACACCGCGTTGACGAGCCAAGTAGTTGCAGGTGACCACTAAAAACTTCTATAAATGAACAAAACACAAAACTGTCAGCAATGTGCCACATTGCTAAGAGATTATTCTTGAGTAACATTAAAACTTTATTGGTGGTTTGCAAGGCACTGTACCTAAAAGTTACATGCTTCAATTAAATACATGTCACTTATACAAGTTAAAATGCAACAGAGGTAAGAAAACTATGATAAAATAAATGTCTAACAAGATCATCTTCTAAACCAAATAAGTTATACAGTAAAAAGAAACATTACAAAATTGCAATAGACTATAACACTTTACAATACCATTGGGATCCAATTGGAAATAGAAGACAAAATAGTTAGAACTGCTCTGAACAGCTTGCCATACAATTTTAAAGAAAATTAAATTTAAATGTCCATATTGTGTGTACAAACAAGATAAGCTTTCACCATCAAGTAGATTTACTAACAACTAAGTTGTGACCAAAATGTAAGCTTTACGGGGTGCTTGTCTGTCCCTACATACAATATGCAAATTTGAAATTGTTGTGCAATGCAAAGCTACTCAAGCTTTACAAGAATAGTGGTGCCTAGATCAGAACTGAACCCAGTGAAAGGGGTGACATGGTATGGCTATGCATAAACCTCCCACGAAGGACAATTGTAGCATGGCCAGGACCAAAGCATTCTTCATTTTCCTCATAATAGTCAGGCTTGCCAATCTGTGGCTCGCCTACCTATGCACTTTCTAGTCTTTGTCGTATCATCAATTTATTCAAACAATATTAATATCTATTCTATAATGGTCATCTTCTATTCTTAGTGGTCATCTTAGTTGTCCACTTATTTAGCTTTTTAGTCGACTTATTTAGCTTTTTTAGTTCGTTAAGTGAAACTATTGCTTCTTTATTAAAGACGCATAGTTAGCTTTTATTATTTAGCTTTTTAAGCTTTATTTAGTATTTTAAGCTTTTTAAGCTTTATTTAGTATTTTAAGCTTTTTAGCTTTTTAGTTTTCACTTAAACAACTAGTTCTTAATTTAGAACGTCGTCTTGTAAACTCTTTATATACGGTTGTATATCGTTCAATAGATTAATCCGATTATTTTGGGCAATCAATTTTTCATGGTATTAGAGTAGGTCGATGGGATTTTTTAATGAAAAATTCGTAGCCTCTTGCTACTTGGATATAATTTCCAGAATTTTTTTCAAGTGTGATTTTTCTTGGAAAAAAATCAGATTGTTGTTTGCAGGCAGATCGTGAGCTTTTGGAAATTTTCACATTCCTTTTTGGGAAGTGCTGAGGGTTTCATTTCTAGTCCTTTCCTGAAGAAAAATGGCAGCGAGGGTTTCTGTTGAAGAATTGCAGAGTGTTGACCGAGCGCAGGTTTTCATCGTGATTTTTGTGCGACCTCTTGTTTTTTTTGCGCCATGGATTTCATGTGGGTTATTTTTAGCATCGCACGGGAGGAAAATCACGTGTATTATTTTCGTGTTTTGGTGCGATTTATTTTTTTTCGTGGGTCGTTTTCTATTCATGCAGACCTATCTGGTCGCGGCTAGGGCATGGGATAGATTTCCGGCAAGGGCGCGATGACGAGGTTGTTTCTTTGTGCGTCGCAAACCATCCCCCACGTTTGCATCGCGTTTGTTCGTGTTGTGTGCGTTCCGACCTCTCCGCATGCGTTTTTTGTGCTTTCTTGGCGTGATTTCTTGGCAGAAATTCCGCAAGTTTTTTGCGATTTTTGCCGGGCTTCTTCAGTGACGGAATCGCAATTTTCAAGGCTGCAACCAGAAGCTAGGGTTTTTGCACTGTTTTTTTTACCTTCTTTTTTTAAATCGTCTATTTTTTTTACCTTTTTTTAACAAACAAAAAAAGTGTTTTTTTCACTAATTTCAATATTATTTTTCTATAGATTATTATTTTTTTCAAAAAAATTTCAAGGTTCAAATTTGCAAGAAATTTTAATTTATGGGTTTTTTAGCAATCCTCGAAATTCGTGCAATGGGATTCATGCCTCGAATTATACTCCAGGTTGACCTCGTTCAACCTCGGTTTTTGCGATAGCATCTTTGACCGACATCATGTTGGAACACAGTCGGAAGTTCAACAACTGCAACAACACCTGAAAATAGCACATGTTGGATGATATTTGAATATCGTAGCCTTCATCAGATTGATTTGGGCCAAACCTCTCGTCCTACAGGTCCCACGGTTTTCACGATTTTTTCCTAAAAAAATGTTTGTTGGTTTTCTGATTTTTTCCATTAAAAATCATGGGAGGGTTTTGCTTGATTCTTTCCTCAAAAATCAAGTTTTTGTCGCATAATGTCTAGTGTTTTGACGCGCGACATTTTAGGTTTTCACGATTTTTTCCTCAAAAAATGTAATCTGAAAAGTTTGTGTGGGATTTCTCTAGGTTTTCATGATTTTTTTCTCAAAAATTGTTTGTTGGTTTTTTCGATTTTTTCCTCAAAAATCATCTGTAATACGCGAAGTTCGCGTGGAATTTTGTTATTTGCAAGGTTTGACGGATTCTTCCACAAAAAACGTGCTTTGTTGCAGTCAGTTTTGGGTCGCACTACTAGGGCGAACATTTGCAACCATGGTATCTTGCAATCTATTTTGGAGTTGTTGGAGCAATCAGTGCTCAATACTCTTCTGCAAAAGGGTTTACCGATTTTTCCTCAAATTAATGGTTTCAGGCTTCAATAATTCACATGTGAGGGCTACATTTGGATGGCTTTTTGGTACATTTGGTCATTTACATTCTGCAGATCCTAGGAGGGTCTCAGTAGCAGCAGAGTGTTCTTTGCATTTGTGACCAAAAGACCTGCAGTGTCTTCTACAGGGTAATGAGTACGATGACCATTAGTGAGGGTATTAAAATAATATTAATATCTATTCTATAATGGTCATCTTCTATTCTTAGTGGTCATCTTAGTTGTCGACTTAGCTTTTTTAGTTCCTTAAGTGAAACTATTGCTTCTTTATTAAAGACGCATAGTTAGCTTTTTATTATTTAGCTTTTTTAAGCTTTATTTAGTATTTTAAGCTTTTTAGCTTTTTAGTTTTTGTTAGAATGCGTATAGCTTCAGTCAGAATATACTGATCATTATATTTGTTGAACGCGTATAGCTTCGATCTTCGAAGTAGTCATGATCATCTATTACTATCTGTTATCAATCTAATCACTTATCGTTTTCCTCTATTCGGTGATTATTAGTAATGGTTATGACTAAGGTAAATTGCATTATTAGTTAGTGTTTCGATTCACTAATGAATCGTTACAAATTATTTTAGTGCCACCATTTCGTGTTAAGGGACACGGCCCATAGGAAAGCCCGTGGAAATCATATTTATGGACAATATGATTTCCTTAGCACGGTAAGGAACTATAGGAGTGCAGATCGATACTTACCTACAGGTGGTTCCATATAAACAAGCAGTCTGTAATTATCATCGAATTATAAGGAAGTTCATACAATACAACTTGAAAGGCATTTGGATAATATATTACATATCGTGGCACATACATACAGCAGATTGGTGACATATACAAGAAGCAGATTGAATTCTACAAACTGATCTGTGACTTACATACAAATCATATTCGAAGGATTTAATTGATATCAGATTGTGACCAAGGTACAAATAAAATTTTAAAATTACCTAATCATATAAATCTGATTCCAAACTTAACAGTTTTCACTTAAACGACTAGTTCTTAATTTAGAACATCCTCTTGTAAACTCTTTATATACGGTTGTATATCGTTGAATAGATTAATCCAATTATTTTGAGCAATCAATTTTTCACAATTAGCCCTAAATCTGGACCCCATATTGTTGTAAGAAGGATGCCAACTTATTTAGGGAAGGGGGTGAATATGAGAGAATTTTGGTTATAAGTTCTTATCTACATTGAAATATATATGTTTTGTAGCATACCTACAAGCTTAGTAAACACAATAACATAAGAACAAGTTCACTGAAGTACCTTCATGCCCATAATCAAAGGATTGCACCTGCAAATCTAAAGAGATGGAGGAAATACCTCACAAATTTGAAAAAAAAAAACAGCTTTAATTGATATAAAATTGGGATTGATTATATTAAGGCAGTAAATCCTTATTCTAAAAGCATGAGTATCTTCTCATGCAAGCTATGTACATGACTATATTTTCTAGTTTTAATGAACCTGCTAGTACCTTTCACACAAACTATCTATTTAATAACATCGACAGAATAGCAACTACCTGCAATAATTATCTACCTAATACCAGCAATTGCTACAAGTTACATGAATAATCATATGAAGAAATTTCGTATTTAAGACAGACTAGCTCATTTATATATTTTGATTGGGAAAACAATATAACCATGAATTGCTGAAGAAATGTAAAAATAAAGAGTAATAAACAAACGTCTTTCCATTTTTTAGGTATGAGCAGTTGTGTCCAACAACCATACCAACCATAAATGCTTCCCATTTGTATGTTTTTCACAGGCATTGAGAAGCCTCGCCACTAAGGAATGGTAATAATAAGACCACAAACATTGACTTTGATACAAATGAAAGTGTTTGCATTCTCCATAGTTGCGTGCAATGGTCATATTGGTCGATACTTAATAAAGTGATTTCAATTGTATATACAAGCATGTGAAGTATGTGTCTGTGCATGTCTTTGTGGTTGTATGTTTTTGATTAAATATTCCAAGTAGTTTTACAGACATACAAGGTAATAGAATGCAATGCAAGAATGGAGACAATTAAGATCAAGTCGATATATATTAGCAGAAATTACAAACACTTATTATCCACTGAAAAACCATGACATATCACTCAATAGAAAGCTACAAACTTCAAATTTTTTAACATGTTGCATGTTTCTCTCAGTATCTTCCCTTTGTAGATACCATGGAAATGTACTGCAGAATTTTCCACTGATTCATATCATAAAATGTATTTCAAAAATAAAAGCATTTGTTTCATTTGAATTAGGAAAAGCACCTGTGTAATTCCAACTGGTCGATCTCTCAAGTGTGGTTGTTTAAGTACTTCAGTCTGTGCATAAAAACAGTCCACATCCTGCACATAGAAACATGGAAGAATTTACTCATGTAATACTAAACAAAAAAGATCTAAAGAAACATATGTTGGCCTCACATTGTGTTTAATAGTACACACAAACTTTGAAAAGTTTATTTGGGAACAAACACTTTGACAAGGGATTCATTGTTTTTAACATTTTGTTTATATAGCATTACAATCAATCTCCTAGAAATCTAAGAATTTCTAAGGAGTTATTGATAAGTAGGTTCACATGATGAACTTAGACACCCTTCTCTAAGATAATGCAATGGCTAGGGCAAATCAATGCCCAGCATGAGCATTCCAAAACAGTAGCCTTTCAGAAAAATGATTGATTTCTCCATACAACAACAAAAAAAGCACAATATTATTGCAAACTTTGTTATAATCCAACTCATGAATACATGTGGTGAGGTTATTCATAATCTGCTCTATGAAGGTTATAAATTTATAATAATTTTAATGTTCATAATCCCATCCTTCAATAATGACAAGTGAACTACACTAAGATACAACATCAGCACTCAAACATCCTCAAAGTAGTTGATCCTAGGTGATTCCTATTCTTGTTTCTTTTCTAGTTGTTGTCTCATTTTGTCCTGTGATACCGGTTCTCCCCTTTTTTGGCTGGGTCCTGGTCCTGGTCCGTGCCCAGTCCTGGTCCTGGTCCGGTTCGCTCTAGGTCCCACCCGGGTCCTGCCCAGGCCGCTGGGTTCCCTGTGGGTCCTGCCACCCAGCGGCCTGGGCAGGACCCGGGTGGGACCCAGGGCGAACCCAGGAGGACCCAGGTGAACCCAAGCCCGTGGGTTCCCAAAAACGGGGCCCACGGGTTAGCAAGCATTTAAAAACAATAAAAAAACAATATTTTTAATCTTCTAAATACATCTAAACCCTAATCCGCCCCTCTATGATGCATTTCATGCATCAAAACATGCATTCAACCTATTCTACTTGCATTTTTGAAGATTTTTTCTCTACAATCAGGGTTCTTAGTTTTTGTATTTTTCTTCGAAGGTGACGACTACGAAGGTGTGAGACACGCATCAAAGGCATAGGAATCACTGGAGAAGAAGGATTTAGCCATTAAAGGTAAGTGAATCTGAATTTTTTTCAAGTTTTCAAGAATTTTTCCAAGTTTTTTTCAAATTTTTAAATTTTTTTTAAAAGTTTTTTAAAGTTTTTTTAATTTTTTTTAAAGAAGTCTTGTATATTTTTTTACACTTTGTATGCATAGTATGGGGTTATAATACCAAAATTTTAATAATTTTTTTCAATAATGTTGTGCATTCTCTTTTCATTTTAAGTGCACTATTCATATAATCATACATAATGGCTGGAACTGGAAGTGCAAGTGCAAGCTCTAGTTCAGTTGCAAATGTCCGAAATGAAAATACCCCCTTTAAAATTGATCAAGATTCACCACTTTGGCATTATACAACAATGATCAAGCCAGTGTCTGGTGGTGGGGGTTTTGTTTGGCAATGCAACCATTGTGGCACTGAGTATACCAGCTCATACTATCGAGTGAAAGGCCACCTTTGTTTCATCCCTGGGCGTGGAATAAAATTTTGTAAGGGATCAGATGGCAAGGGGCTGCCAAAAGCTCTAGTTTTGGGATATATTAGAGAACAAGAGGAAGCTGATAGGAGAAGTAGCAAAGCAAAGACTGATCATCCTCTTGTCCATCAAAGCTCAATGTCTAAGAGGCCTTCTAGTAGCATTGGCTCCACAAGACCAGCTGGTTCACATCCTTTCATGCAAAACCCACCAGTTGATGTAGTAGAGAATCAGAATGTTGTGGCTTCACGGAAAAGAGGCCCATTGGATTTTGCCTTCAAAAATGAACTGAGAGAGATTGCAGATTCCAAAATTGCACGTTGCCTTTATGGCAATGGGCTTCCTTTCAACCTTGTTAGATCACCTTACTTTCGGGACATGGTGCATACTCTTTGCAATACACCTTCTGATTATGTTTGTCCAGGGTATGAAAAGGTGAGAACCACCTTATTGGCAAAGGAGAAAGCATCCATAGAGTTACAGTTGAAGGTCATCAAAGATACATGGCAGGAAACAGGTGTGACCATTGTTTCTGATGGATGGAAAGATTGTAAAAATAGGCCATTGATCAATGTTATAGCAGTGTGTCCTAAAGGGGCAATGTTTTTGAAAGCAGTGGATTGTGAGGGGCAAGTGAAAGATGCAAGTTTCATTGCCAATATCTTGATAGAATGCATTGACATGGTGGGGCCTCAAAATGTTGTCCAAGTTGTAACTGACAATGCTAAAAATTGTAGGGCAGCAGGGACTATAGTGGAGGCTACATATGGTCACATCTTTTGGACACCATGCGCAGTACACTCACTCAATTTAATCATGCAAAAGCTTGGCACACAAATTGATTGGGTGAAAAAACTATATGCGGAGGGCGAGGAGATTCAAATGTTTGTGACTAATCATCATATGTCACAAGCCATTTTCAGGACCTTCTCCAAGTTGGAGTTGTTGAAGGTAATTTATAATTACTAATTTTAAATTTTATTTTTTAATTTTTTAGTTTTAAATTTGTATTTTTTATAGACTTGCATTTGATATATGTTGTGTATTTTGTTATGTCATGTTAGGTTGCTGAAACACGATTTGCATCTCACACGCTCGTCTTAAGACGACTTCTGAAGGTGCGAGACGCCTTGAGTTCTATGGTCATCAACAGCTTGTGGAGTGTATGGAAGCAGTCCCACACAGAAAGAGCTCTAAAAGTAAGAGCATTGATCCTTAGTGAGAAATGGTGGGATGATGTGGAATATGTTTTGAATTTCACTGAGCCCATCATGAGCATGATCAGGTATGCTGATACTGATCGCCCATGTTTGGGCGAGATTTATGATGGCATGGATTGCATGGTGGAAAAAATAAAAGAAGTAATAAATAGAAAAGAAAATGACCCAACGGAAACATTTTTCAAAGTTGTGTAGAAAATTGTTGTTGACCGTTGGAACAAGATGACCACCCCCTTACATCTCTTAGCATTTGCTTTGACGCCAAAATTTTATAGTGCAGAGATGCTTGCAACACCAAGGAGGGTGCCACCATATAGAGATGCAGAGGTTGCTTCTGGCTATAGGGCTGCCTTTAAAAAGATATATCAAGATGAGGAGACAAGAAATATTGTCATGAGAGAGTTTGGCCAATTTGTATCTGCAAAAAATCATGATGTTGTAGCTCTTAATGCTAGATATGGGATGGATGCTGATGAGTGGTGGTATGTACATGGTCAAGGCTCCATTTACTTGCAGCCTCTTGCAATTAAACTTAACTCCCAAGTATGTATCTTTTTATTTTTTATTTTTATAGTTTTCCAATTCCATTTGATGCTATCATTTTTTTATTTTATAATTTTAATTTGTAAATTTCTAATTATGTTTTAACTTTTAACAGGTTGCAAGTTCTTCTTCAGCTGAGCGGAATTGGAGTACATACTCCTTCATCCACTCAGTCAAACGTAATCGTTTGGGTGCAAAGAAAGCTGAGGATTTGGTCTACGTACACTTCAACCTTCGTTTGTTGTCACATAAGGACCCTGAATATAGTGAGGGTGTAACAAGGAATTGGGATCTAGCCCCTGAGTGTGCTGATTTAGATGCTACAGTTGCACAACTTTGCCAAGTCTCTATAGACGAGGCGGTTATGGAATTTGAGAGAGACATAGCTAGTGGGAGTGGCATTCCATTTGATATTGGTTCAATTGATGCTGAATTTGAACCACTTGATGACCGTGGGCTTGGGTTGGATGCTTCAGATGAAGATGAATATGGAATTTAAATCCCATAGATGGCTTGTAATTTGAATGTTTAACTTTATACTTTATTGTGTCATGACATTTTCACATTTTGAAACTTGAAACTTGAATATTATCTTTTTTGCAAATTATGAATATGATATTACATTTATGATTTATGATATATCAATATCAGAATATTTATTGGCATTGGCAATTATGGATTTATGATTTATTGATTTATGATTTATCTGTTATCATCTATGTATCATTGTATGGGAAAGTTACATTGTATGTTTGATGTTTCATATTTGTATGTTTGAACTGTGAACATATATAATTTTGATGTTTGAAGTTTGAACATATATATATATATATATATATATATTAAAAAAAATTAAAATATATATATATATGTGTATGGACGAACCCGTACCCGTACCCAAAAAAAATTTTTTTTTGCCGAATCCGCGAACCCGTACCCGAATCCGAACCGGAACCGGTAACTTAGATTTTGTCCCTATAGCTTTCATGTTGTATTTGGGATTCATTCCAAGCAGCAAAACTAAATAAGCTATCAGGAGAGACTATGAATTAACTCATAAAAAACTTAAGTTGGTACAAAAACATCCTGCTCGAGAAAAATTGGAGTAGTTGGAGAGAGTGCCTTATGTAATATCCCACGATGGAATATTTTGATCTTTTCTAAATATAATTAAATTCAACTTAGCAAGTTCCACCAATTAATCTCAACAATCAGAAATGAAGTCAGGATCAGATTTGATTGCAAGTGTACTATTGGTTGCAAGCCACAATCATGCATATGGAAGCTAATTAATCCTTTGCAGAGATGGAACTTCTGGAACCAATAATTAATGAAACATAACTGCAGTAATGATATATGAAAACCTTTGTAATTATCAGCAATGTCAATATACTGCATCTCACACCAACAGTAATTTATTTATTTCAATGAATATTTGCTAATTGGCCAACTTATGCAACAATACAGAACTATAAGACACAGTACCATATTTGTAGAGGATCTGCCCTAGTTGGAGCAATGATTAAGTCACAATACTTGCCGCTTAGATCCTATAAATATATGCCAATAATTTATCCTTACAAAACCAGAGTTATGACAGATTTCACAATAATTATTTCCAGCAATTTTAAGCAATATCGACCCTTAAAGACCAGCAGATGGGAATCTAAATCCAGATTAGTCATATGTGAATGATTTGACACATCAACAAATGAGAGCATAGACCCTAAAATGCTTCCAAGTCAAATATCAATGGCATTGAGCAAGTTACCTCAATAGAGACTAAAAATTAATCAAATCTGCACAATGGTGATCTCCATGTGAAAGCACTCCAAGGAATTGTGGGATTTCATCCTCCAATTCCAAACCTAAAGGGTTTTTGTCCTCAAGTTAATTGAACCAAAGTCCAATGCTCCAACAAGAAGTAGAAATCAGAAAATAGAATAGTTGATTGATATGCCTCCTGTAGAAGTTGATGATACAACCACAAGAGCCAAGAATCATCTGCAAGCAAAACACCTATCACACAAGAGAGATCAAGAGAGAACAATATGCTCAACAACCAAAGAATTATGTACTCGTCAAAGTTACAAGACTCGGACTTGGCTCGGACTCAGCAAGTTGATTTTTGACTCGGACTCGGACTTGGCGCCCAGTCTCGGCCAAGACTCGGCAAATTGAAAAACCCAAGAAATTCAAAGATTTTTAATGATTTTAAACTTCTTTCATGCATTTTTTAATAAATAAACATTAAAGACACAATAATCTCATCAAATAGAAGCACATACACAAGTTTACATTGATCACATAAGTATAAATGCAAATTTTAGGCTTGCGCTGAAGGAAATAAGCTAAACTAAATAACACATTAGAAATATAGATAGTGTCAAATGTCTACAAAATTCATGGAATATGAAATCCATGTCTTCAAAAGTTCAAAACATATATCAAGTTCAACATAAAAGCTAGAGCCTAGAAGTCTAAGGCTCAGAGGAGCCAATATCAGTCGACCCTGCAACTATCCTACGTGTGCGCCTAAGATAGTGTTGTGAGGAATTCACACATCGCCCCATTGCAAATGGGGACCCCCACTTTTTAACTTTCCAGGTTAGTTGTCTTAGCTTAGCTATTGGTAGTAGTTAGAGTCCTTTACTATTAGCCTTTGCATTGAGAGGTATAGATGGTCAAGAAACCAAGAGTAAAGTGAATAGCCCTTTTGTGAGGGGTAAAATGAAGTGATTTGATGGAGAAAGAGGTTTGATGTAGGAACCCTCAAAGAATGAGTCCAATCAATAATGCAAATGTTTCTTTCATCATCCAAGTGACTTATATGCATTCCAAGTGAAAGGTGATCTCTAGGAGCAGAATTTTGACTAACTATCTAAAATTTTCAATTGCTCCCTAGATGGAGCGAAATTCACCTCATGTGCTCCTTATTGAGAGCAAAAATTCACTTCGAGTGCTTCTTATTGAGAGCAAAATTGTTCCTAGAATGCACATTGAGCTTAGTTTGAAACACCTAAATAGATGGAATGAAGGAGAATGCACAAGGAAGTGCTATCCATTAATCATATTCAACTCAATGAATTCCACCAATTAATCTCACAAATCAGAAATGAAGTCAAGATCAGAATTGATTGCAAGTGTCACATTCGCAATATCCACACAATCATGCATCTGAAAGCTAATTAATCCTAATGCAACGACAAAACTTTTGGAACATATCATTAATGAGGCATAACTGTTGTCATTATCAGCAATGTCATTATACTATAACACACACCAACAATAATTTCTTTGTTTCAATAAATATTTGTTGATCAGCCAACTTATGTGACAATACAACAATGTAAGGCACAATATAAGATTTAGACGATCCACCCCAATTGAAGCAATTATTATGTCACAATCCTCACCGCTTTCTGCCTATAAATATATACCAATGATCTATCATTACAAAACCAGACTTATAACAAAGATCTCATGATGATTATTGCCAACAATTTTAAGCAATATCGACCCTTAAAGAGCAACAAATGGGAATCTATGACCAGATCAATCCTATGTGAGCAATCAACACACATCAAAAACAGCAAGCATAGACCTTGAAATGCTTCTAAGTCAAATACCAATGGTCCTAAGCAAGAGATCTCAATAGAGACTAAAAATTAATCAAATATTCACAATGGTGTTCTCTATGTGAAATCTCCAAGGAATTGTGGGTCTTTATCCTTAGGTTTATTGAACGAAAGTCCAATGCTCCAACAAGGAGTAGAAATCAAAAAATAGAATGATTGATCAATATGCCTCCTCCTCCTTGCTTGGACTCTCTTGAATAGAGTTTTCCTCCAAAAGACATAACTCTCCAAATTTCCTTCATGACCTTGATTGATATTTGAGAGAAATATTTAAAATAAACACTAATTATAAGAGACCTTGTTCTGTACTTAACATTACTCGAGGCCATCTTTCTTATAATTTTAATCACATTTCCTTACTGCAAATTTCTCAAAACCCATGAAAAATGTATGATGGGCATTTTAGGTTTCAACTTGGCTTAATTTCAAAAAAGGGGCATTACACCTTCATGCTTAACTGAAAGAAAGGAATATACAACAAAGCAATGGTCACTATTGGATATTCCATCATTGTTTCTACGTAGATAGGTTGTTTTGATGTTTGTTAATTTGTTTATGTTTGTTTTTGGTTTCTTATTATTTGTTAGCTTATTTAAGCTATTTGTTGCACCCGTGAATGCACGGTTGCTCATTGCTTTGATGTATAAATATATCTCATGATGTAAATCAAAATATTTGATTCTTGTGGAAAATCTGATATGGTACCAGAGCTTATACAGATTTTGTGCCTATTATTTTGTGAGTTGGAGATGCCTCTGGTTCAAGCAATATGATAGGAATTAAGGACGCCTATTCTATTCCCTTCACTGTCTCCAATAAAAATGGTTTGTCTTTCATTTGGCTCAAATCGAGCACATTTTCATTCTTGACAGTGGCATGTTAAGCACATTGTATTTGCCCATGCAACCAATGTTATGTAAGTCAAAGACTTCTTGACATCGAGTTTTTTGGTTGGCATGATCAGTGGAGGGAGTTCTCTCGTCTTCTATGACTCAAGGTTGAAGTTTTTCCTCATCATATGCATTGACCGGCATTTGGTATCCACATCGGACAGTGTTGTGTGAATTGTGTTGTTCCTGATCAGCCCATTCATCAATTGTGCCGAATTTTGAAGAGGCGATTTGCTCTTTTGCGGCTTCATTAATCAGAGCGAGGCATAAGGATAGGCCAATCATAGACGAAAGCTTTGTTTCTTTCATCCCAGATTATCAATTTGCTTCACCAAAACCTTATTCATCACCATAAGTTTCTCATTCAATGCCAACAGGAGATTAGCTTCTATGTGCTACTTCTCACAGCATCTTCTATTCTAGAACCAAACCTTGATTTGCTTGGATTGGCCATGCAACCAGATGCCAATGCATGATATGTGAAATGCGTGCCAACAACTGAATAGAACTTTGATTCCCTTGGATGAATTGTAAAGCATAGTGAGCATGAGTCTAAAAAATTTACAAATTTCTTTCGTATGTCTATGTCTTTAGTTGTACCTCCTTGTTGAGAGCAGGAACATCTTCATAGCAAAGGATTCCGAGAAGAGTGGCCCAATCAATTCGATTCCTGTGCATGGTTTTCTAATTGCCTGTTTATGGTGTGTGGCCATGTTTGGCTCATATGGTGTGTGGCCTTGTTTGGCTCGTGTATTGGCAGGTGCCTTTGTTGGCAAGTTATTGGAGGTAATGTCGTCTTGCAGTTCACAAATAAAACCCTCTATCTTTTCCTGTAGCTGACCTCTGACCAACATGATTCATATTATGTGACACCATCTTGTTTATTGGATTGAGTCTTATTACCTCTGCCATGTTTTGTTTGGTATGCAACTTATGAGATTTTATCAATGGTGATCTTTGATGGCTCCTGGTCGGATCTACAAGCTAGACGTCTTGGCCACGTTTTTCTTGCAATGCTTCTGAATTGATTGGCAGTCGTATAAATGATTGGACAACATTTTGGTTGCAACTTTTTGCAGCGTGCGGGACAGGCGCTCCATATTTGGCAGGCCCATATTCATTGTTAAGGCCTAATGGCAAGGCACTGATTTGAACACTTGATGAGGTACTGTTTTCAAAGAACACGGACTCAACAACTCCATAAAAAGATGTTTTTAAAGTTATAGAGGTTTAAATTCCTAGCTTTATATGTATGTATTATCTTTGTATAGCCGTCGTTGATTGTCCTAGAGATTCCATTTTGCCCCATGCATATCGGCACATATGGATTAGTATATGTAAGAATCTATGTTAGAGTCATGTTAACATATAATATTACAATACCATCAATTTGGTTCAAACCTAGGTTAGGAAAGTTTCATAATGTCGAGTTGTACAATTCCTAAAAGCCACTTTTCTAAGGATGTTTTTGTGAAAGAAATAGGAAAAAATAGCATCTAGCTAACAAAATGGCAGGAAGTTCTCCAAAGTTTCTTCTTCCAAACTCTTAATTACTGTGTGGAAATAATTATTCTGCCTGGAAAACCAAACTCAAAACTCAGCTTAAGTTCAAGGAAGTTTGGGATGTGGTTAGTAGAACCACAACAAGACACAACACAGATGCCAATGAGCAAAAGAAATTTGATCAAGCTGACAAAAAGGCAAAATTGATCATTTTGTTCAGTGTGTCTAATGAAGTTCAGCCTTTCAGTCGAGACTCGTCCACAGCCAAAGACGCATGGGACAAGCTCAACACCGTATATAAGGCAAAGAATCAGAATCAAATTCTAAATTTGCAAAGTCAACTACATGGCCTAAAGATGAAGAATGGAGAATAGTTAGAATCCTTCCTCAAAAGGATTGCAGATTTGAGAACTTCCCTACAAGCATTGGGAAAACAATTGATGATGCATTCTTGGTGCCTATTGTTCTACAGACACTACCTCCCAGATATAAAGTCTTTGTGACAACTTTAAATGTCATTGAGACAACACCCACTTTTGAGAAGTTGGTGAATCTTCTCTAGAAAGAGGAGTCTATAAGGCAGAAATATGATCAAGATGATCATGCCGTGACCACATGGCATAAAGGCAAGAAGCCTATGAAGCAGTTTATCTGGAAATTCATCCAAACCTCAGAACAAGCGTCCAATATGTGAAAGAGTTGGACATGACGTGAAAAATTGTTGGTACAACTCCTTCGACAAAGGATCATCCAACAAACCACATCCAAAGAAGCCATTTCAAAGCGACAAACCACAATGGGAGCAAAAGAACAAACAGAAACAACAAAGCAATGTTGTTGAAGCAAAAGATTTTCCGGATAAGGAATACATGCTATCTACCCACACTTCAAAAGATGGGTCACAATCAAACTCTATATGGTATGTGTACTCAGGTGCTACAAAGCACATGACTAGACAAAAATAGTGGTTTAACACATTGAAACCCCATCACGGTATAGTAACTCTTGGAGATGATACCACCCATGACATCAAAGTTATTAGTGACATCTCTTTGAAGTTTGGCATAAATCATTGCATGATTACTAATGTCTTGTACGTGCCAAGACTTACCAAAAATCTCCTTTTTGTTAATCAATTTCTTGGCCATAACCTTAGAATTAAGTTTGATATTGATCATGCTAAAAAGATGTCTTATCCGAGACAAATCTAAAAATGATAAGATTGTTGCCAGTGCTAATGAAGTTGGTAAAATGTTTAGGCTTGATATAATTTCTAATAATCAAGCCTTAGTGACTAAGGGCAATGATCTTGCTATGCTTTGGCATCGTAGTTTTGGTCATTTAAGCACTAGTTACTTGT
This sequence comes from Cryptomeria japonica, assembly GCF_030272615.1. Taxonomy (NCBI): domain Eukaryota; kingdom Viridiplantae; phylum Streptophyta; class Pinopsida; order Cupressales; family Cupressaceae; genus Cryptomeria; species Cryptomeria japonica. Next base: position 446,328,082 of record NC_081412.1, on the reverse strand, counting down.
TAAAACTTAGTCAAAAAACGCATGGTCAACGGGCTTCCGTCACTTGAGAAGTCGAGTGCTATTTGTTCTAGTCGTATTGCTGGAATTCTCCACGTACCTGAAGGAAAATGAAATTCGGCGTCAACTAACTGCAACATACACACCTTAGCAAACTGGAGTTGTTGAACGAAGAAATCGCACCATCGTGGAGATGGTCCAAAGTATGTTGAAAGATTCTCAACTAGAGCATCCATATTGGAATGAAGCTATTCACACAGCACTTTATCTTTTGAATCGTGCACCAATCAAAGCTCTTGATGGCATCACACCAAAAGAAGCATGGACAGGGGTAAAGCCTTCTATCTCTCATCTTCGTGTATTTGGATGCACTACCTATATGCACGTTCCTAAACAAAAAAGGAAGAAGCTAGATGAAAAATCAATGTAATGTATTCTTCTTGGCTATAGTGATGAATCTAAGGCATATCGCCTTATGGATCCTAACATAAACAAGATATACATTAGTAGAGATGAATTTTTTTATGAGCAAAGTGAGTCAAGTTCTCCTCCCACATCATCACCTACTTCAAATAGTGCTCCTATATTCAACATGGATGGAAAAAACGATGGCAACGTTGATAGTCAATCAACACCCACAAATGTCACAAAACCTTTACCAAAGTGGTATATTAGTACCATTTGCGATGCAAAGCTAGATGGAGTTCCAAACACTTCCACTTCAAGTCCGAGGACTCACAGCATAGCTCGCAATGAGGTAAACTTAGCTCTAATGACTATAGTTGTTGAAAATTTTGAGCCATCTAATGTTCAGGAAGCACTAGAATCAAAGCCTTGGAAAGAGGCTACGGATGCAGAGTATCAATCTCTGATGAAAAACAACACTTGGGAGCTTGTTGATCTACCACAAGATAAGAAAGCAATTGGATGCAAATGGATATTCAAAACTAAATATAAGGTAGATGGTAGTATAGATAAACATAAGGCTAGACTTGTAGCCAAAGGTTATGCTCAAAAAGTAGGGATAGACTATGAGGAAACATTTGCTCCCACAACAAAAATTAAAACAATTAGAATGATTTTTTTCTTTAGCTACCCAATTTTGATGGAAACTATACCAAATGGATGTAAAAAGTGCATTTCTTAATGGAGACTTAAAGGAAGAGGTCTATATGACCCAACTAGAGGGATAAATTACACCTAGAAAAGAAGAAAAGGTATGCAAGCTTGTTAAGTCCCTATATGGTCTCAAACAGGACCCTAGATCCTAGTATATCAAAATTGAAGAACATTTGTTAAAACATGGTTTTAGTAGGCATCCATATGATCCAAATCTCTACCTCAAGGATCAAGGGGGGATATTGTGATTATTAATGTATATGTTGATGACTTGGTTATCACAGGTAGCTCAGAAGCAATGGTTGAAACAACCAAAAATGATCTCAAGAAGGCATTTGATATGACTAATCTCTGGCTAGTGCACTATTGTCTAGGCTTAGAGGTATGGCAAACTAATCACCATATCTTTGTATCTCAAAGAAAATATCCCAAAGCACTACTTGAAAAATTAAGAATGATGGATTCCAAACCCATATCTACACCTGTGGAATCAGGATTGCAGTTATCTACATCTGATACATCTCCTCAAGTGAATACAACACTCTTTCAAAAAATGATTGGAGGTTTCATTTACTTGACTTACACTAGACCAGATATTAGTTTTGTTGTTAATACTTAATTATCTATCAAGATTCATGCAAGAACCAAAAATGTGTCATTGGAAAGCAGCAAAACGGGTACTAAGGTATATCCAAGGTACAATGAATCTTGGTTTGGAATATAAAAGGAATGATCAATTCTTCTTGATAGGATACACAAATGTGGATTATGTAGGTTTAGTTGATGATAGGAAATCCACATCTGGATTTATTTTCTTCCTAGGTTCAGGACCTATTTCTTGGGGAAGTAAGAAGTGAGCCATAGTTGCTCGTTCTTCAACAGAAGCAAAATATCGTGCAGCAGCTTGGCTACGTCGCATATTAGAAGGATTGGGGGTACCTCAAAACCAGCCTACTATCCTCTACTGTGACAATCAGAGTGTTCTCAAGCTTGTTCGTAATCCAATATTTCATGAACAGACCAAGCATATTGAAGACAACTGTCACTTTATACGAGAACACGTTCAGCAAAACAACATCCAGCTCCAATTTTGCTCAACTCAGGAACAACTACATATATCTTCACCAAGCCTCTTGCATGTGTGAAGTTTGAAAGTTTTCACGATTCTCTTATTAGTAATTTAAAGAAATGATGTAATAAGGGGGGAATGTTGGATATTCTATCATTGTTTCCACGTAGATAGGTTGTTTTGATGTTTGTTAATTTGTTCATGTTTGTTTTTGGTTTCTTATTATTTGTTAGATTATTTAAGCTATTTGTTGCACCCGTGAATACACGATTGCTCATTGCTTTGATGTATAAATATATCTCATGATGTAAATCAAATATTCGATTCCTTTGGAAAATCTGATAGTCACACTCAGCAACAACAAAGTAGAAATGCATTCAAATGACAAATGAATGAAATAGTAAAGGCATCAATCATATTTATTAATTATGTCATACCCATGCTTGAAAAATTGTATTTAGTCAAATTTCAAGCCAAATACTAGCCATTTATTGGTCATAAGCCATTCTTGAGTCCTTGTCTCTAGTAGTTGTCAATGAGATCATTATATATTCTAATTAACACCTTACCAAGGACTATGATAGGAGGTTTTCAAGCATGTCAATCAAGGTTACAACTTGGATATAAGGAAAGGCAATGAAGTATCAAGGCAAGGAAGTGATCATCAAGGCACTTAAAGCACATCTTGATAAAGGAAAAGTACTTTTGGTGGCTTCAGATCAAAAAAAGGTGCATGGATAATGTGGAAAACACCTTGGAAAAGAATAACGAGTTTCATAATAGGTTTTAATTTTCAAATAGCAAGTCTTCAAAGAAAAAACACAGCTATGTTAAAAGAAGGATTTTTGCTTGCAATCACTTCGAAGGTAGATTGCAATCTAATGAAAACAAACAATGGGGCCTAACAAAGTGACTTCAATAGGAAGTTTTTTTGGTGGGGCCTAGCACATCAAGGCAAATGAGGGTTGTATCAATTCAGAATTAGGCCATCTTCAGTTGTGTGGGCCCTACTCACAGTTTAGCAAGCAACAAGTTAGCCCCACGTTTTCCCCCTTCTATCTCTTATTTTTGGTGACATCTTTTTTAGCTTTCCTACCTCCTTTTCAAAAACTGTAAACCAAGGCTTTGTAAACTGGAGTTAAGAAAAACATGCTATGAAAACCATGGTTAACCATCAAGAAAACTTCAAGGAAGCTTTGACATGGAAACCTAGCAGTTCACTAAAGAAAAAACACAATTTTCAATGGAAAACAAACACTAAAAAACCTTAGGGATAGAGAGATTTGCATCAAAGTGCTTTGAGACAATAAATGATCCCCAAATGCAGTTAACTAGTTCTTTGTTCAAGAGGTTATACTAGGATGGAATATAATTGGGCCTTTGAGTTTTTTCTTGCTACAATACCATCAAGCTAATGTAGTTGACACAAGTAAAAGGTTGGTATTTGTGAATGCAAAGCAATATAGAACTATTTGAAGGCACATGGAAATCTCAAAGAAGAGGCAATCATATTAAAAAATCACTATAGTTTTACTGAAAATAGCTCAAAACAATGCAACTATCACTATTAGAATGCTTCATTTAGTAGGTGACCAAATAGAGAAAAGAGCAGATAAAGGTAAAAAGAATGAGGTTTTTTTGCTTCAAGAGGATTCTAAGTCATAGCAAAGCAAAACCAAAACTCTCACAACAAACAAAGGGAAAAGAGAGGAAGGGTTTCAAAACAATAAAGACCAATACAACCTCACAACCATAGATGAACTACTCGGCGAGTAGTAAAAAACTGGCGAGTTTTTTTCGCTCGAGAGTTTTTACAACTTAAACTCGCGCCAAAAACTTGGCGAGTCCATATCAAAAACTCGGCCGCCAACGTTTAAGTGGAAAAAAAGGGCAGAAAAAGGTTTTATTTCATCATTTCCTGTGTTCTATTTTGCTAAGAGGGGGAAAAAAGCTCTTTCAAACACTTGACTACAGATTTCCATCGATTTGAAGCGGATTTGAGGCGGATTTGAAGTGGATTTGAGGTGGTTTTCGAAGAAAAATCAGATTCCCAAGTAGGTTTTCTGATTTTTTTTCTCTGTTTTTTGAAAACATTTTATTTATTTTTTGTTGCATCTAGATGAATAGAAAATCATTCCTAAGTACTCAAACATGTTTTTGAGTGATAGGAACAAGATTTAACACTATTTTTGACAAGTTTTGTTGAATTTTTCACTATTTTTTGAAGAATCTCTAGTTTTTCAAAAAAAAAGCAAACCCTAATAGTTTTTTTTACTTTTTTAACTTTGAATGATGTCTAAAATTATTTAAACTAATTTAGATAGTTTGTTAAATTGTTAAACTAAAAAATTAACTTTGTCTTTCACTTTGTATGTGTAAGTTAACAATTAACCATTAATTGAGTATGGCAAATTCAAAGTATAATTGGCCACTAGAACCATGCCTATCTGGATATGTAGGCACCCGTCCTAAAGGTGCTAGAGATAGGGCTTGGAGGTATGCCTATGAAGGACCGGACCCTGGATCAATGATTTGCATTAAATGTGAAAAAGTAATTCATGGAGGCATAAACCGTCTCAAACAACACCTTGCAGGCATCGAGAACCATGATGCTAGAGTATGTCCTAGGGCACCAAAAAAATAAAAAGAGACATTAATGTCTTACTTTCAGCTGGGGAAGAGAAGAAATTGCAAAGGGAGAGGGCAAAACTAGCCATGAGAGCAACCATAGCTGAATCTCAAGGTGCTTCAATTGACATTGAAGAAGAAGAAGAAGCACTTCAGGGCATAGTGGGCTCTCGTCGTGGCCCACGTGTCCGCAAACCCAGCACCACCTCGACCACTACTTTTGCTTCCTCTAGTAGAGTACCCACTGCATCACCATCAGGGACACAGTCTAAAGGTAGTTATTTTGTGCCCAAGGACACACCTAGAGCACAACCATCATTAGACGCCACTGGATGGAATAGGGAGCCACATGAGAAAACAGACATTGCATGTGCTGATTTTTGGTACTTCAACAACATCCCATTCAATGTGGTAGACAATCCTTATTGGCTAAATTTGGTGACCGCAATGACAGTTTCAAGAAAAGGGTACAAGGCCCCTTCTCGATACAAGGCCCCTTCTTGTAGGGATTTGGGTGGGAAGTTAGTAAATAGTCCACTTGATTTCATTTTTAATTGTTTTTCTTGTTTATTAAATCAAAATTGTGTACTAAGACCTAATTTCACTTTGTACTTGTAGGTTGCTCACAAATGCAGTTGATAGGGCAAAAGAAGTGATGGAGGACCAAAGAAATGAATGGAGAAAATATGGCTGCACCATTCTTTCCGATGGGTGGACAAATGGCAAAAACCGCACCATAAATAATTTTTTGGCTACTTGCAAGGACAATGTGGTGTTTTTGAAATCGATTGATGCCTCCAATAAGGTGAAAAATGCAGAAACATTGGCTAGAATGTTGGAGCACACTATCGTGGAGGTGGGAGTAGAGAATGTGGTGCAAATAATCACAGATAATGCAGCAGCATATGTGGCAGCAGGTAGAATCCTTTAGAATTATCACCTTTAGCAATAACTTCTTCTTTTGGAGTAATCTCACTTGTAGTAAGCTTTTCTTTTACAAGTAGAGTATCTTGTACTTTCTTCTTGTTGTCTCTTTTAAGCAATGTTTTTCCTTGCAGGTAGAATCCTCCAAGATAGGCACCCCACTCTTTTTTGGACACCTTGTGCAGCACATGTCCTTGACCTTCTTTTGGAGGACATAGGAAAACTTGATTGAGTGACTCCAGTTGTGGAAGATGCAAGGAGGATCACAAAATATATTTACAATCACCCTTGGGTTCTACATTTGATGAGAGAGCACACCCAAAGGAGAGATTTGGTGAGAGCCCGTGTCACAAGGTTTGCAACGATTTTCTTGACGTTGCAAAGCATTCTTTCTCCATTGACTTATTTGAAACAAATGTTTGTGAGTCAAACATGGCTAGACTCACCTTATTCAAAAAAGGTTGAAGGAGAGGATGTCGCATGCATAGTCTTCGACAACCATTTTGCACAAAAGGCTGCAGAGATTGTGAAGCTAACTTCAAAACTTGATTTTTTAATTATTCTCGACTCAAGTCACTCATTATTAATTTGTAACTTCATTAATTAATCTTTTTGTAATTTGTATTTTTCAATTGTAGGTGTCACGGCCCTTGCTTAGAGTTCTCTGCTTGGTAGATGGGGTATATTTATGAGGCCACGGATAGGGCCAAGGAGTCTATCAAAAATTACTACAAGGGGGATAGACTCAAATTTGATCCCATTTGGAAAATTATTGATAAGAGGTGGAACAATCAGCTCCACCAACCCGCTCATGCAGCAGGGTACTTCCTCAACCCTCGTTTTAAGTTCGAGGGTTCTTACTCAGATCCTAATGGAGAGGTCATAGAGGGCCTCACTACATGCATTCAAAGGATGATACCCGAGGTTGAGGTGAGAGACCTCGTTGTGGCCGAACTCCAAAATTATGAGGAAGCAAGGGGTAAGCTATTCTCTTTAGAGCTGGCCAGGAGAGGAAGAGCCACTCAATCCCCCAGTATAACATTTGCCATTTGGATTTTGGGGTCTAAAGTGATTGATGAATTATGTTTTCGCTTTTCTCTTTGCTTTCTAACTTTTCAATATTTTTTTAATTTTGCAAATGCTTGGTGGCAAAGTTGGGGTGGAAATACCCCAAATCTTAAAAAAATTGCCCTCGGAATCTTATGTCAGCCTTGTAGTTCATCCAGTTCTGAGCGAAATTGGAGCTTGTTTGAAGCCATCCACACGAAGAAGAGGAGCAAGTTAGCGCAAAATCGCCTGAATGACCTTGTCTTTGTGCAATATAATCTTTGGTCGCGCATAAGGAAGCTAGAGGAAGCACCAGCTGGTCCAATTGACTTGGATGATATAAATCCTTACAATGATTGGACATCACAAGAGCAGCCTCCATTGCTTACAGAGGATGACATCACTAATTTGGAGAGGCAGGCTATGGAGGAGGAGGGGGGTGGATTTGGTTTCACACTGGATGACATTGAGGAGGATGAGGAGTCATTACCAATGCCAGGAGCAGATAGAGACATAGCTTCATCCAGGATGGAGGACGAGCCACAACCTAAGAGAAACATACCGAGCGAGGAGGCACAGTCACGCCTACAGCAGACTTCTAGGACTAGACCCTCTAGTTCTACCTCTCCCCTAGTTTTTATTAGAGATGGGAAGAGGAAGATGTAATTGTAATGATGTATTTACTTTTAGTTTTACAAAAACTATTTACTATTTTGCTTCCAGCCATCAGCATTCCTCATGAGGATGCGATTTTGTACCCACTTTGCGTTTAAATATATCTAGACTGAACTTGTTTCTTTTGTGTTCTCATTTATTGACTCATTGGTTGCATCTTCTCATTGAATTTTGCAAAAAAAATGCATTTCTGATTAAATTTAAGCAATTTTTTAAGTTGTCGAGTTTTTAGCCGAGTATTGGCTGAGTTTTTCCCGAGTTTTTTTTCAGGCCTTGGCGAGTTTTTGCTAATGGCGAGTAGTTCAACTATGCTCACAACCACCCTGTTGTTGTGCTCATCAGCCCCACAACCACTCCATTATTGTGGTCATCAAAGCTCTATATAAGTGAGCTCATGAGCATGAAAAAGAGGATTGAGTCTTAGAAGCAAAAGGGCAACATGAAAGTATCAAAATAAAGGAAATTATAGAAGCTAGTAGGAAACTCAAAAGGGAAAACAAGTTGCTCAAGAGCAAGTAATAAGCTTACAAAGCAGTATGGAAAGAGAGCAATGGGAACTGATCACTTTAAAGCAAGAATTAGAACAAGCGAAAGCAACAGAAAAAAAGAGCTCAAAGACAATGAAAGCAAGTGACACAAACCAAACTAGAAGAGATTCAAGCAACAATTGCAAGCATAGAAATAAGTGAAATCAAACTAAGAGGACAAATCTTGTCTACAACTTGTAACTAGGCCATCAATCAAGGAAAAAGAAATCATAAAGAAACACAAAAGAAGCAAATAAAAGAAGAAAAAACATACGAGACAAGCTGTAAATATCATCATCAAAGATTTGAAATACTTTGGTGAAGAAGAGAACTGATATTTTAACAAGAGACTTTCTTAACGAAGCTGAAATGGACAAGTTGTATTCAACAAGCAAATAGAATTGGAAACAAAATAGAAGGAATAGACAAGTAAGAGTTGCCTTAAGAAGCATGGAAGACAAGAATATGATCCTAAAGAACAAGTATCGCTTAGAGGCACACACATATACTTAGATGAAGACTTAACATTTGCCCAACAAGAAGAGCAAAGTAAGGAGTTGAAGAAAGTGAAAACAGCAAGAGATGCAAGAAAGTGGGCATGGATGAAAAATGAAAGCTCAAGTCGACAAGTGATTATACACAAGAAATAGGGATTTGAGGCCCCACGAGTATCTACACATTGTAAGTAGGAATTGCAAAGGTTACCCATGGAGAAGAGGACCAAGGTTGGGGCCCATAACAAAGGGGAAAGACATTATTATTCTGTAAGTGACAAAGTTCACTGAACTCTGGCCATGAAATTTGAAATTCAGCAAAATTTAAAACATGACTTAAAAAATCAGATAAATTCACCTAAATCTGTATGACTAATAGACCTTTTTTTTTCATAAAATCTATTAAAAAAACATTTCTCAGGGTTTTCCTTAGGTTGATGTTCCAAGACCAAGTCATATGTAGGTTAGGTGGAAACGAGGATAGGATGGAATCAATAGATGTTGGACCTAAGGCCATCATACTAGAAGAATTATGGGTAGAGTGTCGGAGATGTACTGAGATATGAATCAGTATAATAACAAACTTTTACTTTTCAAACCTTAATCTAACACAAATGCAAGATCTAGCATGTAGAAACACAAGAAGACACAATTTACATGGAAACCCTTGCAAGAGAAAACCACGGCAAAATATTGTTTTTATATTAGAAACTTCTTACAAGCTTTGTAGGCACCAACCCACTAGAGAATTCCCACAACTGAACACCAACTCAGCAAGAGCCACCAATCTCTTTGAAGACAAGGCATTGTTGATGTGTTTTTTATGCACATGCGAACATAGAATAAAATACCTAAAGGTACCCTATCCTCTCTTGAGCAAAGTTTCCCGACTGTTGAAGATCTCGCCGAAGGATCAGTCGAGGCAACTCCAAGGTTCTTGTCTATAGGTTCTCTACTTGTGGATAAGCTCTCTGTGGTATGATGTGATTTTGCTGGAATCACAAGGGGACTTACACTTGATGACTAAACGTCTGATTTGCTTTGAACATTGTTGGAACACAGGGTTTCACTAGCCTAGATTTTTCGAAAAAAAAGGAAAAAAGGATGAGGGCGAGGAAAGGATCTAATTCTTACACTAAGAATGTAGGAGCAATGAATAACCTTTGATGAAATTCTAACTAAGTCTTGTTTTGACATCCCAGGACCATCTCCACAAGGTTAGTGCGATCTTCGGAGGAAAACTTTATGATGTTCAGATCATCGCTACAAGCATAGACACCATCAAACTGATGCACATCAATGAAGAAGCAACAATTGAAGTTGAGCTTAAACTGAATGATTCCAATTGACTACACAAGGCAAGTCTACAATCAACAAACTGCTAGTAGTATGGATATACGAATTTCACCATCAATCAAACACATTTCTTCCACTCATCTAACAACATGAAATCAAATATGAGAAGTATAGAGACCATGCAAATTGTTGAATCGACCCATAGATTTCACCATTTCTTCAATGAAGTTTACAAGTCTTTTACAACAACATCTTGGCAACAATCTTTGCCTTCTCTTTCTATTCTACTTTAATTGCTATTCTATCAACTGACTATTCACTATTTCTAACTATTCACCTTCTAACAACTAACTAACTATTATCTATTAACCTTTTACAAATGAGGAGCTAGGGCTTATATAGTGCCCACAATACAATTCAATGGCTTAGATCAATTTGAGATCAATGGCCGAGATTTTACAATGAAAACCCTAATTAGGGTTTGTTACAACAAACTCAATTCTGGCCAATGAAATAATTGCATTATTTGGACACGTGTCTTCTCTGGAATCTTTGACCAATGGATAACCGAGGTAGGTACATCGAAGTTTGTGCCATCCCCGATGAGTCAGGTACATTGAATCTGGACACACTGAGGTGGATCAACCCAACATGGAGGAGTGATGACTAGGACGCCACCTTGCCTGACACTCGGAACTTGGCTAATGTTCAATTTGATGATGTTGCAAAGCTAGCTTTAATTAACTCTTCTGAAACTATCTGCTTCTTCAACGAACCCTTGCTTTATCTTCCTTTGTCTTTGATGTGCAGGATGGATGATGTACCTTGGACTGGAAGATGTCGTCCTTGATGATGCTAGACTGAAAAGGTCGTCCCTGTTGATGCTGGACTGGAGAAGGTCGACCTTGTTATGGTCTTCTTTCCTCTACAAAACAAACCCAAAAGATGATTAAGGACACATAATAAATTCATTTCGACATAGCATTTTATACCTTAAATCATCAAGAAGAAGACATCAAAATGAAGTTTGCTCAAGATTCTTCCCAGGGATAGGCTTCATAAGAATTTCGTCCTAGACCCTCTGGAAGGGTCAGGAGCGAAATTTGCATTCTTGGCTCATTTAGACCTCTTTTCAACATTCCCTCACAACCAACTCTTCGCCTTGATCTTTATCATGAGCAATCTGAGTGAAATTGGGAATTTTGCTCTGGACCCTTTAGAAGGGTCAAGAGCGAAATTCACCTTTTAGGTCACAACTCTTCATTTTCTTCACTTCAATTCATCTTGTAGGGCAAAGTAACATCAATTTAACCTCAACTTCGCCTTAGGACTCCAAGTCTTGACTTGACACAAGGAGGAAATAGGTAGATGAAGAATTTCGCTCTGGACCCTTTGGAAGGGTCAAGAGCGAAATTCACCTTTTAGCTCAAAATTCACACTTTTGAAGGTCAAACATCTTTCCAAGGCATTCCAAATAGCTTCTCTCACCCCTAGTCTAGGCCTGACTTAGCACAAAATTTGGAGGATAAGATGGTTTTTAGGATTTTCGCTCTGGACCCTTTGGAAGGGTCAGGAGCGAATTTCTTCCTCTAGCCCAGATTCATCATTTTTGGAGACAAAAATCCATTCAAGGGCAATCTCAAGGGCTTCTATCATCTTTGTCTAGGCCTGGCTTGGCACAAATGTGAAAGGAATAGGTGGATTTTAGAATTTCGCTCTGGACCCTTTGGAAGGGTCAGGAGCGAAATTCTTGATTTAGGCTTAATCTTCCATCATTTCAAGTTGAATTCACCTCAAAAGGCTAGAAAACACTTCTCCTCTATCATCCAACCCAAGTTTGACTTGATTTTGCAAGGGAAAATAGGTGGTTGAAGAATTTGGCCCTGGACCCTTTGGAAGGGTCAGGAACGATTTTCATCATTTGGGCTCAATTCCTTCAATCTTGATAATCATTGGCAATTCGGAGTCATTCCTAAGGCCTTCTTTGATCCTGATCCACACTAGATTTGGCATGAAACTAAGGGAAAAGATAGGTTTTGCACAATTTCGCCTTGGACCCTCTGGAAGGGTCAAGAGCGAATTTCCCTTTCTAGCCCAAAATCATAATTTTTTGAGACAACAATCAATTCAAGGACAAACTCAAGGGCATCCCTCACCTTGGTCTAGGCATGGCTTGGCACAAATCTTGGAGAAAAGGAAGGGTTTTAGGATTTTCGCTCTGGACCCTTTGGAAGGGTCAGGAGCGAATTTCCCTTTCTAGACCAAAATCATCATTCTTTCAATCCCAATCTTCATTGCAAGGTAAAATCTCATCTCTCTTCACCCTAGGAACAAGGTTTAAAATATAGCCTTGTAAGGAATTTCACTCTGGACCCTTTGGAAGAGCGAGGAGCGAAATTTCCTTCCTTGGCTAAAACACTCATTCCTCAACTCTTTCAAACATTCCCAAAGGCCACAACATGTTCATTCTCCCTTTCAACATGCCTTGGACATCAAAATTTGGCCAAATAAGGAAAGAAATGAGGTATAGGAGGATTTTCGCTCTGGACCCTTTGGAAGGGTTAAGAGCGAAAATCTCATTCTTGACTTGATCCTTCATCTTTTCAACTCCAATCTTCTCTAGAAGGTAACAAAACATCATTCTTCACCCAAGAAACAAGGTTTGTGGTCTAAGCAAGGTCAAAAAATAGGCTTGCAAGGAATTTCACTCTAGACCCTTTGGAAGGGTCAAGAGCGAAATTCACCTTCTTGGCTAAAAATCCTTCATTTTTCAAAGCTTTCAAACATTTCCAAAGTCCAAACATGTCCACAATTCCCTTCAAGATGCCTTGCAACTCAAAATTTGGTCAAACTAGGGAGGAGATGAGCCTTAGGAGGATTTTCGCTCTGGACCCTTTGGAAGGGTCAGGAGCGAAATTCACCATTTGGGCTTTGATTGTTCATTTTTTAAACTTCAATTTTCTCCTATAGGCAAATATGGATCGTTTTCCATCAAAGGAGCAAGGTTTCAAGCCAAAACAAGGGAGCAAAAAAGGATTATGATGAATTTCGCTCTGGACCTGTTATCACTTGAACCTACACCCCTGTTTGCTAAGCTATCAACTCAGTAGGCTTGTGACACATGGGAACCCTCTTAGGCATGCGGGTTGCCTAAAAATTGGAGTGAACCTCCAGAGTAAGCTAGTTCTTTTCAAATTCTGCACTGAAACTAACAGTTTCTTCAGGGAAAAGAGTAAGGAGGAGAACATGTAAAACTGAAATCTAAATCTAAGGTGATTGCACCAGATGATATGTTGAAATCCAACTAAGCAAAAGATACACAGTATAATAGTGATAGTAAAGCTCTTTTACACTAACCAACAACCCATGATCTTTGCATCAATACTTCATAAGAAGGCTGGATAATCACAGTCCTAAGGGGAAAACTCCTTTCACAACCTAAGACTGATAATTACTAAAAACACAGCTTATGACCTGCAAGAACATATGTATTTCTGTATAAGGCATCAACAGAAAGTGCAATTTTAAGGGGGGCAAAAAGCCAACCACAAAGAACTGACTAACACTAAAGACACAATAACAGAAAAGATGAGAAGTAGAAAGGTAAGCCAAGCTATTATCCTTGCCAAAAAGGCATCACCAAGCTTTATAATTCCTGAAAATGTGTTACAAAAACATTCCTTCCTGCAGAGAGAACTCAGAAATTACAGTCTGCTAAAAAGATGAATGAATGAGAACCCTAACAAAAAAGAAGTCTTCTAGTATATATGCTTTTGCCAAGGCAGTCAAAAAGACTCCACCTCCTCTTCTTAGGTCGAGCAGACTCAAAAAACCCACTTTTAGGGCCCCAAACATGTCTGAAAGGGAAAGTACTTGAGCCAAAAAGTCAAGCCACCCATACTGCAACCATAAAAGCCCTTAAATGCATCATAAATGACTCTGAAATATCCCTGACAGGCCTGCAAGCCTTCATAAATGCAAAAAATATCTCTCTTTGACCTCCTAATAAATGAAAACAAATATCTGTTAAAGAGATTTAAAAAATCATTACCTAATTGAACATTTGTTTGATTTTATTTTTATATATTTAAAGTAAAGATTTTAATAACATAAAAACAATAAAATTATTTTATTAAAGTGATAAATAAAATAAATCACTTTAATAAGACAATTTTATTAACTTTATTTATTAAATAATAAATGTAATTTAGAAAATATATTTAATAAAGTGTTTTATTTTTTTCACTTTAATAAATAATTTTCTTTATTATATTTATTACATTTTTAGTTTAAATATAAAAAGGAAAAAACAAATGTTTAATTTGGATAATGGTATTTTAGACCATTTTAATGAAGATGCATTCATTTACATTTATTTAAAATTACATATTTCTTAAGTGATTTATAATATCACTTAATAAGATATTAGATGAAATAAAGTATTAAGTGATATTATAAATCACTTAATAAGCATGCTAATAGCTTATTACATGGTCTCTTGCATTTCACGTGGCATAGAAAGGAGAAAAATAAAAATGCAAAGGCAAACATGCATTAAGGCAATTCGATGATATTTTTAGGGGAAATATAACCCTAAAACTCTCATTTCACTCCTCATTTTGCATTCGACTTTTTGTTGGAAACTTCACTTGGAAGCTCTGCTGGGCGCCACTAGGGTTTGGACTGGGCATGAAAGGAGGAAAATTGGTCATTTGCTTGTGTGTCGGGCACAATTCTGAGTGTTGGGCGCCATGGGGCTTTTGCAACCTGATCTCCTTTCTTTGCATTTGCCAATTCTGGGCATATTGGGGCTAATTTTGTTGATGTTGATAGTTAAAACTGTGAATTTCTTCGCACCTCCTTGGCATTCGACACTTTATCTCTGCTGCTGAAAACCTCTGGGCACCGCCACGAGCTAGGGTTTGAGCTCTGCTGGAAACAATTAATTGCAAAAACGAAGTGCAATTTGACGACTTTCTGTGCGTATTGGGTGCCAAATCTGCGAATTTCTCGCATTTCCTTTAGCATTTGAGACTCCCTCATGTTGCTGCGATGCAATCTTTTGGAAGTTGGGCGCATTTTTCCTCTAATCTCGGCTGCTTACAAGTTCGCTATTTTCACTAAGTCTTCCATTCGACCTATGATGACACTCCTCTTTAGAGTTACCATATGAGGCACTTGTTTATGAGCATTCTTTGCATCTATATTAGCTGCGGCATTCATAAGAATAAATGAGATCTTTTTTCTCTTTTTTTTTTTTTTTTTGGGAAAATTTGCACCATAGAAAACTTCTGAGAAAGTCGAACTTGTATCTGTATCTTAGAAAATGAAGTTGGAAACCTCTTAACTTTTCAAAACCTCCTTCTGTCATCTGCCATTATGCTGTGCGTTAAAATATGTATTTTCTGAAAACTGTAGCTGCATATTTCTGGGAACCACTTTCTATAGATTTCCGCCATTAATGGCCGCTTCAGGCAATTTTCTTGTTTGCTATTTCACTATGTGCTTCTGGCTTCTCTACGTGCTAAATTCGAACCGGGGAAAATGTCTCTAAGCTTATGAATTCATAAACCCTTTCCTCCTCTTAATCATTGTCCTTGAACTATGATTGTCATCATACACAGAGGGCTATTCTGAATTATACATGGTTGATGCACTTCTCTCATGGTCTGCTGCATATTTCAGAGGCTCTCTATCGCTGTTTAGGGCTGCCAATGCCTGAGAAATGTATTATCCTGGCTTTTGCTAGTGTCCATAGATAACTGAGATATTTGGTACCTTTGTTGCACAAAATACTCTTGAATCTGAATATCATTTGCAAGGATGTAGCTATCTTGAAATTGTTGAAATATCTGATCAATAATGCCTCTTCCAGTTTATCATAAAAATTTTCAGGCTCAATGCATAAAATGTCCTCTTAATGATCATTTGTAAATATTTGCACATTTTGTTCATGCTCCTCGCATGCATCTTCTCTTATACCCCTTGGAAAAAGCATATTAATGTTGTTTGAAGATCCGTGCACTTGCTGTCATGGAAGATATGTAGTTGCAAATAATCAGATAGAGATGCACTTTGAATAATTCATTCATTTCATGTGACATCTACTTAGCTGTTAGCAGATTATGTACTTCCTTTTGTGACATGAACAGCTCACTGTCATAACTGAAAGTGATGCGCTTCATTTCCGCATTTTTACGCATAGATGCATACGAAAAACAAAGCTTACTGCTTGATACTTTGATGGTTGCTGCTACTTTTGCTTTGAATATAACAACAACTTGCTCATTTACTGTTCTTCTACATCCTGAAGTTTTTAACATAGGATTATAAAAAAGCACACTTCCTTGTGATGCTTGTCATGCTTTCATGATAGCCATAATGATATGTGATGGCTAAGATGTTCCCTTCTGTTACTTATATTGCAAAGCATTCTTTTCACGATTGTAAATTGACTGTGACTATGCACTTGTGGTTTATAAGAAAATTTGACCTTGCACATTGTAGTATTTGCCAGACTTCTGACAGTATAATCTCCACTATGTTTTACTGAAATATTCATTCCTTTGAAGGCATGACAACACTCCTTATGCGTGGAATCATTATCATCATGTTGTGCTACACTACTTTGCTCTATTTGCTGCATAATGGAGATTACTCTGACACGAATACATCCTTGCATACATCTTCTAAAACATGTGACCTGTGGCATGAATGATTGCTGTCCATACTGACTTTGATTCTGGTCTGTATCATTTTCTGAAATATGATTGCATGCCTTTGTGAATTGATCACTGTGATTGTATCTTTGATTATATGCATCCCTTCCATAATTGTGTTTAATGGTATCTTGCATTTTGTTAGAAAATGTCTTCGTTATGATTCTGAAAATGCATTGTATTCCTTACTATTCGCTGCCCACTGAGTCTGAAAAACTAAATGTTGCATTTTCTATACGTAGTGTACAGCTTTATGTATGCACTACATATCTCATTAGCATGCATAAATACCTTGTCCACGTCCTTTAGAAAGGACAGCCTTATCATGCTTATTGGCTGATCATGTGATCGCATACTTGCGTTTTGTTACTCTTTTTCTATCACCAGCTCTGATATAACTTAATTGTATGAGACCTTGCTATTGTTTCACATGAGCTGGGCTCAACCCTTGTGGGAGCCTCATTTATCCCCACTCATTTTTGTGAATTTTATGACCAGCAAGCTGTCCTTTTTCCTAATCCTGCACATGAAACAAACATGTTAGCAAAAATATGCATATGTATGGTGATTTTCCTTTGATCTGATATTTGTCTTTCGAGATCCCTCCGTGATGCTAGTTATATGCATCTGATGCATGTAGGGATTATATATATATATATATATATTCGTGCATTAGTACACATGTTAGGAATGTAGTCAGCCATTGCTTAGAACAAAATGTTCTAACGCATTGCATATTTTAACTCTTTTGCAGATACCAAAAGGAAAGCAGATACGGACCAGGGTGAAGCAACAAGACAAAGGCAACATCGAGTCTACTCCAACCGTTCCAGTCATTCAGGCAATGACCGGTTCCATTCTCAACATGCCCTCTTCATTTTTTGTACTTATGTATACATATATGTATATTTCTTTCTGCACCTAATGCATGTAGCTAGTCTCACGGCTCTTTGTGTGGACGCATGTTTGAATATTAATAAAAATACTTCTCCTTTTGATGAGATGTCTCTCTCTTTTGCTGTTACAGACTAGAAGTACTTAAAAATACCATCTTTAGCTCATTCCTTAGTGCAGTTGGAACACCAAAATAGAGAAGTAGTACACACTTGTTTTATTTTGTAAAAACTAGCATATCTTAACCTATTTTTCAGCTAGAAGCGAAAAAAAGGTAACAGGACCCTTTGGAAGGGTCAGGAGCGAAATTCACTTTTTGGCTAAAATCTTCATCTTTCAAAGTGTCCAACTCCCTCCCAAGGCAAGAACATACCAATTTATCCTACATCACGCCAACACCTAGCCAAAACAAAGAAGGAAATAAAAGCTACAAGGATTTTCACTCTGGACCCTTTGGAAGGGTCAGGAGCGAAAATCATGATTTGACCTTGATTCTTGCTTTTTTCAACTCTAATTTTCTTTGGGAGGCAAACATAGACTACTCTCCTTTCATCTCCATCTTGGTCTTGACTTTAGCAAAGGGGAAAATGAGTGTTTTCAAGAATTTCGCTCTGGACCCTTTGGAAGGGTCAAGAGTGAAATTTCTATTCTACGCTCAATTCACCTTCAAACTAACTTGACTTTGTCTTAGACTCGATCCTAGATCCATTTCCTTCCATATCCTTGCAAACTTGCTTGACCACTCTTTGACTTAGGCGAGATCTTGAGTCTTTGGTGAATTTTCGTTCTGGACCCTTTGGAAGGGTCAGGAGCGAATTTTGACATTTTAGCCTCTTCGTCAAGATTATTTTATGGAATATATTCCATATATACTTCCAGGATGTTTGAAAGTGGTTTTGGACCTCCAAGAGTTATATTGCAAAATCTAGTTTTTGGAGGATTCTTCAATTTTCCAGACAATCAAATTTCAGGATCAGGACATTCCAGACTTAGCCAAATTTCAGGACATTTAAAGATCGGGATGACATTCCAGACTTTATCACTCACCAACTTGACCTAGCTCGAACCTTCAAGAATGATACTCACTCACCAAGCAAGACACAATTAGTAACGAGCAAAACCAGGCCCTAAGGAAGACTCTCAAAGAAACCCTAATTCTGGGGCCCTGTGGACTCACCCTAGCTCAAGCAAAGCCTGCAATCCAACGATCCCATCGACAGCACTCATCCTGCAAAGGCTAACAGACAAAACCCTAAAAGACCTAGAAAACAAACCCTAGAAAGCAAAAAGCAGGGGTCCCCATTTGCAATGGGGCGATGTGTGAATACGTCACAACAGGCACCAAACTCCAAAAGGATAAAGTGATAAGTATTTGATCTTCTTCTTGAAACAAATATGAACCAACTCCACAAATCTGCTCAAAAAGCTTTTTGAAATCTGCTCATAAACTTCAATACTTTCTGCTCATAGGTCTGCAATAATACACTTTAAAATCTGCTCATATTCTTTGATTATTTCTGCTCATAAGATCTGCAATAATTCATCAATAATATCTGCTCACAGGTCTACAATAATTCGCCAATAATGTCTGCTCATAGGTCTGAAAAAAACTTCATTAATATTTGCCCATTTAAGCTCTTTAGATCTGCTCTAAGGTCTGCTCAAAATCTGCGTCAATGGATATGATATTCAGTGAATTGCTTGATTGAATGACTTCCAAAGGCCTCTTATTTATAACAACACATGCACCTCTTTACCAACGGTTGCATCACTTTATGCTAGGTTGGCCAAGGCACCAATAAATGATTGTATCTATTTTATTTGCATTCTAAAATTGGGCGCCAAAAATACCAAGAGTTAGTTTATTTTTGTTTTCAAACCTTCTTAACATGGATCAGCCCATTACATGAGAAGATTATTTGCAATTTTGAATATCTCTAAAAAGGTCAGCAAGCATTTAATTCTCCTTCACCCAAGATCGGCCTATGCAAAAAGGCCTCCAATGATTTTATTTTATTCTCAGAATGGAGTGAATATGTCAAGGAGGGGCTGCACATATAATAGCAGCATCACCAACAATTTCACCAGCTTTATTGAGTCCGCTTGACATAAAAAAACCATTGACATCAATGACAACTAAATCTAACAGAAAACCCATATATTGCATTAATAAAAGACATTTTTGTCTTCAGCACTTCAGAAGAAATACTTCTAATATGTGAATTTTAGGCGAGGACAGCAAGCAATTTGTTTATCCAATTGAGAAATGAAGGAGGAGGTGACAACGATCCTCTATGGTTAGATGAAAATGAAGACCAGCTTCAAGAAAGGGTTTCACACATAGAAACGAGACTTGAACTTGACAAGGGTGAATCGACATGGGATTTAGGACTTGACACAGACTTGACAAAGACTCAGCAAGTGAAAAGGCCAAAAAATTTAGAGATTTTTAAGGATTTAAAACTTGTTTCATGTACCCTTTATTAAATAAACCTCAAAGATACAATAACATCATCAAATAGAGGCTAATTTGATCACATACACAAGAATACATTAATCACATAAGTATAAAAACAAATTGTAGCTGAAGGAAATAGCACACTTAGATATATAAATATTGTCAAATGTATCCAAAACTCATGGAATATGAAATCAAAGACATCAAAAGTTTCAAACAAATATCAAAACAATAACTAGAAGTCTATGGCTCAAAAGAGCCTGCATCCTTCCTATGAAGATGTTTAAGGTAGGTCCTAGATGATGTAGTAGCCATAATATTTTTTTAACTATGAATATGCAATGATTTGCAACAAGGGATATGTATTATGTAGATTTTTATGATCGTGATTCATCATTAGTCTATTATTTTCTTAGACTTATAGATTGATAGGGGTTTGGGGGCAACACCAAAACGAGGTTGAGGGTAGCACCCCTCATGGAGGTCTGAGGGTGAGGGAGAGAGAGAGAGGTAAGAGTGATAGGTCTAGATCATGAGTGGGAGAGGACAGAATGAGATAGAGAGAGGTAGAGAGAGGGGATAGAGGAAGACTGCTAGGGAGACAAATAGGTTTAGAGTTCAGGGCAGATAAAGTGAGTGAGATAGAGAGAGTGAGAGAATGCTGATAGGAGCCTGCTGATTACTGAAATTCAACTGTTTGAAAATTTATAAGATCTTCTAAAACCTAGAATTTGCATTATAACTCCTAGAGATCTAAAACTACTCTCAAACATCATGTCAATATATACATGAAATATAAATCTTATACTTAAATGTTATATTTCATGTATATATTCTGATAAAAAATATTGAAATTTTAAGACTTCACACAGGTGAGAGAATGCTGATAAGAGTCTACTGATTACTGAAATTCGACTAAGTCTAAAAATTTATAATATCTTCTAAAACCTAGAATTTGCATTATAACTCTTAGAGATCTGAAACCACTCTCAAACATTTTGCCAATATATACATGAAATATAACTTAAAGTATAAGAATCTTATACTTAAATGTTATATTTCATGTATATATTCTGATAAAAAACATTGAAATTTTGAGACTTCACACACCAAACTTGGCAAGTCTCGTTGAGAATCGGCCAAGACTGAGTTCGAGCCCTTGGGACTCACCAAGTTCGCGCCCTTGGGACTCACCAAGTTCGCGTGAGTCTCGAAACTCTGTTTTACAAGATGGAAATATGAGTGTTGCACTTTAGAGAGGAGCAACTAGGTCGGGGACCATGTAATTTGCTCCTAGAGTTCTATTTCCAAGTTGTTGGAATTCAATATTAGGGACTCCCTATTGAGTTCGAATTTGATCATATGCCTCTCCTTGTTAAGTTTGGCATCCACACAAACAGCCTACAAGGAGGGAAGGTCCAACACAAGCATAGGAAAGCTCATGCACAAGGTAAAATCCTTGTGAATCAATAAAATCAAGAGCTCTTCATTGCTGCGCTTGAACAACATCTTCGGATGGCAACAAACAACATAGAGTGCGAGGAAAACAATGAAGAAAGATATTATATTTGCAGAAATATGCTAATCCCTTTTATCCACAAGGTAGCAAAGTTGTGCAAGAGATCTCCACCTAAGAAGGGGGTTTCAAATACTCTCCCAGCTAAACCATGGTATGACAAAGAACGCAAGGCTTCAAAAGATCCTTCAAAGAGAACAAGTCAAACAAAGAAAGCAAGATAGAATATGAGAAATTGATAAAATCTAATAAAGAAAGCTATGTGATTTCAAGAAGGCTTTCAGAAATAGCTACAACAAAAGAGAAAACAAATAAAAAATAATATAATGGATGCCCATTTGTTAGAATATGCGAAGCTCCTATATGAGTGGGCACAAGAGAAAGATAACCCTTCACTAATTAGCACATCAATCAAGCTCTTCTCAATGGAACAAACAAGGTACAAAGAATCTATCAAGTGGTAAAGCTCAAAACATTGATGGGCTGCAAGCTGAATTTTAAAGTGAGAAGTTGAGCTCCTTGCTCCTCACATCAAAAAAATAATTTAAGATCACACAAAGTGGCTTTCCGACAGAGTGGATACCTACTATCATTATCCCTATTTACAAAATTGGAACTATCAATAATCTTTCCAAGTATCATACTATCATGACCAATTTTCTTGGAAAACTTTATGGGAGCATAATAGAATGCCAAATCAGCAATTGAGCAAAAAAAGAGGAGAAAAGAGCAAAAAGGTAGGCTGGCTTTAGACCAAAGCATTCTACCATTGATCTTGCATCACTCTTAGGCACTTCATTGAAAAAGTTTGGGGCATCCAAGAAGGGGAATCTTTTTGTTGCTTCATCGATTTCATAAAAACCTTTGACACTCACCTAGGAGCAAACTTTGAAGCAAAATGGAGGAACTCGGGATTACTAATGAGTAAAGCAACAATGCATAAGCTTTATGAGCAGGTTAGTTCTAAAATCAGAACTGAAGAGGGTATGTTTGAATGCTTTGGTAGTAACATTGGGGTCAAACAGAGGTGGCCTCTATCCCACATTTTGTATGGTTTATATATTGATATACTTTAAGTATAGTTAAACAATATTGTAGGAGGGGGGTATCCAACTAGTAGGTTATGAAGTTAAGTTATGTAATGTCCCTTGTTTATACACTCTCAATTACCAAAAACAACATCTATGTTGCTACCTTCTATTGCTATTAATTGAGCATAACTAACTAATTCTTAGTAATATAACTTATTAAAAACCATGCCTGAACTCAAACCAATCTGACCCTATTCCCAGAAGAGGGCTTGGCTGCCTAGGGCGCTTGACAACACCTCCGTAATGTAACCCAAATCACCGGGACTCAGTCCATTCACCCTTGGGGCCTGCAGCCTAGATTTCAAACGGAGTCCTTTCACCCTTGGGGCTTTCCATTGAAGTGGTTTTACTCTGCCCTTCCCTAGCAGCACCCATCTCCCTTGGGGAATAGAAAATACAGAACTGATTATGGTTTAGGACAGTTTAAGACATTATGTTTATCAATTGTTTATGTCTTGTTATCTATTTATTTATGGACCTCTGATTTGTATAATTGATTAAATCTTATTTGATGTATTAAATTAATTGGTAGTCATGTTCTCTGATAAAAAAATTATTTAATTTACCATACCATATTATTATTCTTTCTGCTATTAAATTTGGACGTGAATCCCTTATTAATTCTTAATTTCTGCTGTCACTGTTAATAATTAATCATTCATATTATTATATTATTTACTGCTGTTATTGTATTTCCCAAGCATATATTTAGTGTAGCTTATGTTCCTTCTAACCATGTTACCTTGATTATTATTAAGAAAGGACTTTTCATATTATAAATAGTGTTAAGTTTATTTTTCACGTACCACTGAGAAACTGTTTACCAGTTCAATAGCCCAGCAACTGCCAACATCCCATATCCTTTTTTCCTCCTTGAATGATTTGGGAATGTCTTTGTATATATTGTAATGGGAATGACACATAACGTTGCAAGAGACATGACTTGTACATGTTCATAATAAGCTCCTTAACTAATCGCACCACTTCATGATAACGCACATCTTGATGGTTTGTTAATTCATCGTTTGACATAATCCCTTTGATGGTTCTAATGTTTATTCATTTAACTTCAGCTTACATGCAATTGCTGCCTTCCCTTAGATTGACAAATCACTGCCTTAATAGCGGCAGCTCTAAGTGTTCCTCACAGCACTTTGACACTTAATAAAGAAACACAAACTTAATAAATCCTTTAATTATCAGAAATCGGGGACCACAAATAATTTGGCACAAGGAAGTGGTCAAACATTCAATAATAGTTTCGGAAGAGCTAATGAAGACCCACAGTATTATAAAGTTATCGATCCTTCATCTTCGAAACATTAGAAAATGAATTAAGCTTGCCTTTTATTATTTTAATCTTCTACGCTACTCAGATTGACATCTTCAAATGTTATTTCCGCAGATAATATTTGTTTTAAATGCAACCTTTCATATTCTTACAATCACTGCATCCAGTATTGAAAAATTCATTTACTATGTATTCGGCCAGCATTGAGACCTAAATCTCTTCCTATTCATTTGTTCGGATTTGGGGACATGACAAGTTACTTTTGTATGTGGATGATCTTATCCTAAATGCAAAAACAGCCCATGATTTGAGAGAACATTTAAAGGCTTTAGAACTCTTTTGTTAAGAGGTTGAGATGCAAGTGAACACCAGCAAACCAAGGTCATAATTTTTTCATTGAAAAGGAAGGAGGGGCAAGTTAATTTTATCTTTGAGGGAAGCTCATTGGAGATATAGGAAATATGGGCAGTGACAAAGAGAATCTGCAATAATTAAAAAAACAAATGAAAATAATACGTGCTTTTACATTTTTCAACCAAATACAATACATATTTATAGGATTTCCATATCCTATTTTATAGGGAGGAATATTCCTAAATAGACTGAGTTGTTTTAACAACTCACATTCATACCACTATTATAATAGTCTATTAACAAACTATTACAAACCTAACAACTAAATATTTTATGCATCTTAATATTCCTAACACCTATGTGAACACTAATTCCCAACACCCCCCCTTAGTGTGAACATGGGGAGAAAGTACCTCACAATACTTGATGACCACATTTCGTAGTTCATAATAAGATATGAATAGGGACATACACATCTACTCATGACAAGCAATGGTAGAACTAGTCTCACCACGCTTACTGTACTTTCATCCAAGGACAGGGACAAACACATCTATCCAACATCAAGATCATGAACAAGGACAAACACATCTGCTCACAACAATTATGATTGGGGACACACACATCCAATCATAAGCACCAACCCTTGTGACTGGGACAAACACTTTCAATCACTTACATCATAACGTGAATGGGGATAAACACATCCATTCACAAACAACCAAGAAATGTGATTGGGGACATACGCATCCAACCACAACATAAAAAGCTTGAACACCAAACCCTCATTGTCACGTATGCAACCACCATTATAGATCATTGCCACTCTTTATCACAAATTATTTGAGACGGTTGTCGCTGCCACCTGGAAACCGATCTTGGCTTTTGTCTTTTTGGCAAAAAGTTGATTTGTCACTAAAACAATTTTACGACCCCGTCGCTAGTGACTAACGAGAGGTCGCTGAATTTCCTCCAACCTCATGTGCCTCCATCCTCCAATGAGTTTGCTACTTAGCAAATTTAGCTTTGAGGCTCAAAGTTACAATGCCCCCCACAAGATGGACGTCACGTACAAGCAATAGTGCATCCAATTACAATTTTTCAATTTTTTCCATTTTTTTGGCATTTTTGAATTTTGATAGACACTTTTAAAGACATGAAAATTAACGACTCTTGAAATAGACCCTCTTCTAAAATGACACAACTTAACTTGATACACAATATCTTTATTAATTATAATAATAATCCTTTCATTGATCTTCATTTGTAAGTCCTTGCAACTCCAAAATCAAAGCACATTAACCTTATCACTCTAGTACATAACAATTAAAAATTTTCCCTTTCAGGCTTGTAAATAGTGATGCATAAAATAATGACTAAAGAAAAGGCCCCAACAAATACTCTACATATTCAAAACCATTTGTGTTCATTCAAGACCCTATACCATCAAAATCACCAATCACAAACTCACTTGCAAGAACCCTTCAATCTCCTAATTTATGGTAGAATGACAACAAAACTTGCATTTGCTTAAAATCTTATCAAATAATTTTGTGCATACCTTGCTATCATTGAATCTATTGAAGAAGCATTTTAGAAAATAATTAAAATGCCTTTAGACCACACCTATATCTGTTTGCATTATGTCAAACAACTCACACATATAGTTCTTTTCCCTGTTGGGTGTAGCCTTTATTTCTTTCTCCAACGTGTTATTTCTTTCAATGACTAGAGTGACAGCTTTTTATATCCTTCAAGCTGCACGTTCCAACACACTTAATTTCACCATCTTTCATGCTTTATAAATGCTAAATTCCTTCATTCTATCCTATAATATTATTGTTTTGTAGTTGCTTTGATAGAACATTGATGCTACAGCCTTGCATTCCAATGGCTTGGTAACAATGCCAACAATTGCAGTATTTATTACTTATATCATGCCACACAAACAATATAATCCTTTTTAGAAAGGTTCCAACTTTCCACTTTTTTTAATTTACTGTCCCTTGCTACCGTGCAGTAAAATGTTATGCAATTTCTCACGGCCAGAGTGTCCTACACCACTGATTTAGACTGAAGAATGTATTTCCAACGGCTTCTACAAATGAAACACTTCTTTCAATCCTTGCTCATTTGTAGCTGTGACCTCTTCCAGCTTGTTGGCCTTTTCATGCCAATTGAACACAACAGGCGAACTGTATAGGCCTTTACTTGCACGGATCACCCTTTACATGAACTTCTCATCGTTGGAAAAAAGAGAGAAATAGGTCCACGCTTCAACTACACTTTGTATACTTTAGCCTATGCAAATGAAAGAACCCAAATCAATAAACAAAAAAACACATAGAAATGAATCAAATTAATCTTCCAAATCACTAAGATGCTTTCAATGCTCCCGTGTGCAAGTCACCTGTTGAAGCGAAGCAACAAGCAAGCAATAATAATGCCAAGAGGCGAGGAAGACAAAATGGCATGATTCTCATTGATAATCTCCTCCAAATTCCCGATGCTTATAGGGAAAACTCTTCAGATTGACCACCACGTTCCCAAGAAAGATCCCGAGACAATGAAAGTGAAGCCCATTATCATCATTATTTCCCCGCCAAGATGCAAGTTATACATCAAACGAAGCAATTGAATGCCAAAACAAATGCAGAGATCTACAATAGATTGTCATTAGGCCCCACCTGCTCTGATACCATATAGGAAATATTGGCAGTGACAAAGAGAAGCTACAATAATTGAAAAAAGAAAACAAAATAATAAGTGCTTCTACATTTTTCAACCAAATACAATACATATTTATAAGATTTCCATATCCTATTTTATAGGGAAGAATATTCCTAAATAGACTGAGTTGTTTTAACAACTCACATTCATACCATTATTATAATAGTCTATTAAAAAACCTAACAACTAAATATTTTATGCATCCTAATATTCCTAGCACCTATGTGAACACTAATTCCCAACAGGAGATAGTGGACGAATACAAGTACCTAGGAATTGCTTTTCACAATAGGCTCAACTAGGAGACATAGAACAAAAAGGATACAAGGAGGATGGAGATTTTCTTACCTACTACTAAACAGGTGTAGGGATATGGAGTTATGGGATTGAAAAACCAAGAAAAGATAGAAAACCCTTTTTAGTTTGTTGGTCATGCCAATTATCCTCTATGGATGTGAGGTTTGAGAAGCATGTCAAATCACAAGTGGAGACAATTAGAAAGAAACCAAAAACATCTAATCACTAGTAGTCTCAAAGTCAAGTCAACATTCCCCTTTGAAATCCTTTTAGCTAAAGTGGGTATGTTTCCAATGGAGGCATCAACAATTTGTTTGCTAAGTTCCTTAAAAAAGGTTGAAAACATAGATAAGCATCACTAGACCAAAATGGTCATTGAGAAGGAATTAAACTGTAGGAAAAAACTTGGATGAACCAGAACAAGTGGATGAGCAAATTGGACATTGATTGCGAGAATTGTTGGAAATGTTGTCATTGATGTCAAGAAGGTTGTTATTAATGTAAGAATGAGGTTGATAGAAGTCTTATCATTGATGTTGAATAAGAATTAGTTGACAAAGCATGATGGCCAAAGAACACTTTTACATTGAGAAGTATGATTTAGAAGAGTTGAAAAGAATACATAAGGCATACACATGATTAGAAGAGAATGAATGATTCATGAGACTAGCGGCAGTGTGTAATATAAATAGATGAAATACATGAATACACAGCAAAGATAATACTGGGAGAATTTGATGATCATTAATATCATAAGTAAAACAGTGATCCTTATTTGTATGCAGCAATAAGCATCCTTGATTGACAGAGATCAGCTCTTTGGCAACGACTTGTGACAGCATATTGAAGAGTGTCAACTTAGCATGGCAATGATTTTTCCTAAGGCAATAATCAAAAGTCACTTATGGTAGTGACTAAATAAGATAATGAGCAGCGATTAATATCAATTAAAGATAATGCTAATCGACTGAGTTTTATGACTTTATAAGCAGCGATCAAGGAGGATGGTGATTTAAAAGGTTCACTTTTGCAAGTTCATGTTTAAAGAAAAGATTTATAAATTAAAGACTTCAGCACACAAATAACAAAGCAATGTGGCAGGACTATTTTCTCAAAAGTTGGCAGCTTGAACAATAGACAGCGATTACCTTGGAAAACAAAATAATACTTTTGTTCAATTCAATAAAACGTATGTGTGTGTGTGTGTGTATTTCACATTATGCCGGTTGATTGTATTCTTACTCGGAACGATTTTATTAAGAGATTCTCATTTAAAGTAAGTGCCACTTTCATAAAAGACGAATCAGCATACATGTCAGAAAGAAGATCATAGCACTTATGAATCTATATTCCTAACAGCAAGCGCAAAGAGAAAGGTGAGTTATCTTAGTAATATTGAATGGTAATCACAAGCAATAAAAGAACAGCGATTACATCCTCTATGATAGTGACAGTATCAAGGCAGAGATGTAAATAATTTAATGAAAAGAATTTGCAATGTAATATGATGGTAATCAATTGACTTAGATTGTTAAAGACAATATAAGGTGCAAATTGAAGAAGACGTCATTATTTCCAAAGCCGAATCATATGATGGGAATTATTTGCCATAATCGTGATGCATCAAGTGTCCCCATTTTCGTGAGCATTAGAGTTCAAGGGGTTAGCCTATTATTTTGACCCTCGTAGGCTAGTGTGGTGGATTAGA
The DNA here is from genome assembly GCF_030272615.1 of Cryptomeria japonica. NCBI lineage: Eukaryota > Viridiplantae > Streptophyta > Pinopsida > Cupressales > Cupressaceae > Cryptomeria > Cryptomeria japonica. The sequence continues at coordinate 446,299,248 of NC_081412.1, read as the reverse complement.
GGGTCCAGTTTGGGAGTTTTGGAGCTCCAAGTGACCGTTGCAACTGTTTATCTCACCAGATCTTTCATTTGGTCTATGGCATTGATATTCAGAGATTCTTGGTTCCGTTTTGAGGGACTTACTATTTATAGTAAGTTAGTGGATGTTAGAGAGTGACCCTTGCTATTTTTAGTAAGGCGTCCAGATTGACAATGGGAGCAGTGGCCTAGCCAGTGATGACGTCAGAATCATTAAATAATGGTTATTAATGGAGTTATAACATTTAATTATTATTAAAGTGTTACTTTAATAATAATTAATTATTTTAAAGGAATATTATATTGACTTCATGTGACTTTATAATTAAAGGGGATTTAATATCATAAAGTCAAATTATAAAGTGAGAGCATTTAATGGCTTTATTTGACTTTATTATAAAAGGACATTTAATTATTATAAAGTGCATATGAGGAATAATATAAAGTACCAATTTCAAGGGAGATATAAGTGATTATTAATATATATACTTTATATTATTTTATTTGCACAAAATGAAGGGATTGACCCTTTTGAAAAGTTATTATAAAGTTTTATTAAAACCCTAAAGTGCATTTCAACAGGGAATTAAAGGTATTTAAGAGTTGAGAGGATATAAAAGGTTTCAAAATGCAAATCAAACTCATTATTGATGATTATTTGTCTTTGCTTTTGGGTGTTGTGCATTGAGACCTAGGGTTTCAGGCAACTTCAGCATTGGAGAACGAAATCTCTTTAGTGTTTATGCAATCTTGAGGCTGTGAAAGACCAGCTGAATCATTGCTTGATTGTGGGATTCATACAAAGGTCCAATTGGTGCTTCATTGAATAAGATTTACATTTCATTCAAAATCTTCAAGCAGTTTTCAAAGAATATCTTTTGCTGATTTGAATACATTGAAAGAAGACATTGTTGAAGATCTCCATTATTGCTGCTACGACTTTATGTCAGAAGTTCATGCTAGAACAGGGGCGGCTACATGAAAGGCACGATTTGGCTTCAAAGAGACTCCATTCTTTGCACAAGGATCTGCCACATCTTCATAAATCATAAGAACTTCTTTACATCAAGTTCTTTCATGTTTTTCTAGTGTAGTTGGCATTTTTTTTACAATTGTATTAGTCGCTATTCTTAAGCAGTTGTAGATGCACATTTATATCAGTTTGGTACTTGCATTGGATACATCATTGTAAGCCAAGAGTCTTGACCTTTTGCTTGTCATTTCAGTTTGTAAGCAATCTCATTGCATTCTAATATCATTGTAGTCACAAGGAGTTTGAATGTCATGAGTTGTCTCTCTCATATTTAGTTTCCATGCCAACTGTTTGTATTAATGTCTAGCTGCCGTAGGAGCACATTCACTTTGTGTGGGTCATCTATATGCATCAAAAAGACAAAAAGAATTGCATTTGCATTATGGTTCTTTGCCTAGACATCTTGGTACCCATTTGAAAGCATTTAAATCACATTTGACATCATTTCAAGCAATCATTATCAGACTGAAACATAGAAACAGCAAGTAAAGAGGTTGTATGCAAAGTGTTTGACGATATTCCTTGAGCCTCTAATCAGCATTTTGAGGCCAGAATTGGCAAGGGATATTACAATGGTATCAGAGCGGTTTCTTGCCATCCTGTTGGGGTTGGAAATCATTGAGCTCCCACAATTGCACTCTTGTTTTTGTTTAAGTATGGGTAATAAAATGAAGTCTATACAAGAACGCATGCTAGAGCTCATGCAGGCCTTTCAAAACTATGATAGGAATTTAACAAGGTTTTTACAACATACGGAAATTTTGGATCCCTTGTTTGCAAACAAAAAGAAAGCAAACACTAATACAAATAATCTTATCAGTACAAAGGAAATAATGGAAAAGAAGGTGAGTTCTGAAGAGAATGTTGACATTATTAGCGCTCAAGAAGTTGTTATCGGTCATGATAACAAGTCTAATCTTTATGACAGCAATCTTCCACTTGGATGATTTGAAAGGCATGGCAAGTTCAAAAAGTGTTGTGGGAGTGACCTTGAGTTTCGGCACTCATGATACCAAGAATGAAGATTGCATGGAAATATTGACCCATAACGGTTCTGATCTACATGACAGCAGTGATGAAATTTTCCATCAGCATGAGACAGCAGTGGCTACACATGTGCAAGATGTTTCTATTAAGTTGTCACATGAAGGTACTCGAGATTTGGGTACTAATGGTGCAATGTGTGATGTGGATTTATGTCATGGTGAGTCTGATTTTTCAGATCAGACTTTAGAAAACAAGCTAGAAGGTTCATATGTTGACATGGAATCCCAGGATCGTGAGTTGGATGGACATGCAGTTATATTGGAAATGGAAGTGTGTGAAGATACTGTCATATCAGCAGCTTCTACCTTGCCAGTTGAGCCATCCGTTGAGGTGCTTAGCAGCAATACCTTGGATGTTGATGTATGCACTCATGATAGCACACAAGTTGCTGCTAATTAGGAGGTGAGTGATGTGGATACAGCCTCACATCACAGTGCAAATTTTGGGTCAGAACACTTGCATAGGAGTCATTGGTTTCAAAGTCCGCATCATTTGGTTGGGCAACTTAAGATTAATGATGGCATGATTGCCACAGCCATAGAGCACTTTGATGTTGCTCGTCAGATGTTGGCTACGTTTGGTTGGGGTACTCCTATGTCAGATGAGCACAGTGATAGTGGAATTTCCCTTGCAGAGTTCCATTCACTACGAGAAGCCATTGGGATAATGAAACATAATTACTTGCAACTACTTGCTAATAGGGACTTTCTTCTCGAGTGGGATTGTATTTGCTACGATGCACTTAAGGGGAAGGAAGAGGAGGTTGACGAGCTCACTCATGAGCTTGAGGTGACTATGGATTCATTAAAGAGTGCCCAGTTGGCCCTTCAAGAGTCGCAATCACGATTGGAGGAGCTTACCGTAGAATTGAGTTTGGCACAATCTTCATCGACTACGGATACAGTACAGTTTCCTACGATGGCAATTGGTGATGATTTGATATCCACGGGTTGTGGTGGGGATGTGGCTACATCCATCACGGAATCTGGTGCAGTAGTCTCCGATGGGATGAGTAATTGGATTGAGAGCAGCAAAGAACCACATGTTGTGTCAGGTTCTCTTGAGGTCAATACTATGTCAGATGATGCGGGTCAGATTGCTGATAGCTCTTGTGTGGCAATGGTGGACTCTCCTGAGAGTTGTGTGTTGGTACGCGACGCTACTCCATCATCTTCACAAGAGATTCACAGGATGTCATCTGGTTGTGAGTATGGCTCTCATGTTGATTTGTTTCCCTCTCCTGGAAGCAAATTTATTACTTCATCTCATGCAACTGATGGTGATAGACAGCTTGTTGTGTCGCAAAGTCAGAGTGATCAGCTACAGGTTTCAGAGGATAAGGTTGATTCCGCCTCATTTCGTTTTTACCGCGCTGATATATTTGTTGAGAACCTACTTGAGAGTTCGGGGTCACTAGGGATACTCTCATTCATGGTTCATGCGCTATCAAACGTTTTGTGGGAGACATTGTAGGTACTCTGACTATAATGTTTCCTCATAGAGATTTTGAGGTTGGGTTTGCAAAGCAAGTTGACAAAGGCCCTACCCAATCAGTGATTTGGGATCAAAGAATGGAGCCGTCTGATTCCAGTATTGCTAGTGATGAGCCATTGACCGAGGTTGGAGCCTTCTACGGTAATTGCATAGTGGGGAATGCTCATCATTTTTCTTTTGATCCACACACAGAGGACTTGATGATGCATCGGCGTGTATTGGTTCCGAGATTACACCATCCGTTGTGGGAAGGGTATTCACCATCTTTAGAAGATGGGATAGATAGCTGCAAGTTGGATTACTTGCGGAGTCAGCGCATCTATGGGAGTTCAGTAGAGTATGGAGATAGTTGTGGTGATGCAGATACCTTCAGTTATTCCTATCTCCACAGAGCAAATGGATGTGAGTTTGGTTTGCATTGGGACTTGAGTAGCAACAGGTTTAGCAGTACAGTTAGGATGAGTCCCATTCGTTGGCTTCACCACTTCTGGCATGGTGAAGTTGAGATCAGATTTGAGCAGTGGAGGTCTGGGAGTGTTTCTCATGGCAGACTTCCATACTGGCTATGGGATCCAGGGATCGTTCCAGCTGGTGGATTGCTTCTTCCTTCTATTGGGGTTGACTTAGTTGCAATATACAATGGTATCAATGCCACATGATTTGGATGGGGTACTCTACAGAGTGATTTGGGATCCTGGCATTCATCCGAGCATTGAGTGTAGAGTTTGGGATTCTTTGGGTGCATCGGGATTCCAGATAGGGTTTACAGTTGAGCATTGCAACATGTTCAGTGCGTTGAGAGTATACCGGTTCATCCTTGAGCCTCTAATCAGCATTTTGAGGTCAGAATTGGCAAGGGATATTACATCAAGGCAATGATAATAGGCAGCGCTGAAAACTAATGCACAGGCAGTGATTTAATTGAAGCAGCGATTTCACAATGAATTAGGGAGACTAATCAGATCAGCGATATGCAAAATTCAGAAATATTTATCAAGTGTTAAGAAAATAGAGATAAATGTATGTTTGGAGGCAGTCACTACATATTTGTATGTAGCAAATCATCAATTTGTCAAATATCTTATGAGCAGCAATCGTAAGTCTGAAGATATTGCCGACTTCACATATTTGAAAGCTGAGAATAAAGTGGCAGCGAATGGATATGAATATGACATCTCAGTGCATACAGTAAGAGCAAACCAGAATGATTAGTTAGACAAATATTCGGCAGTTTAAACTACTACTAAAAGGCAGTGATTCAATAGAGGAAATCAATAATGGTTAAGGTTAAGATAGAAGTAATTAATGATGAATCAATCTGCTAAACAAAAACAAAGTACGTGATTTGTATACGCTTGGAAAACAGCGATAATATTAGTCATGAAGAGCGATAATATTATTAAGGTAGAGTTGGAGTATCTAAGAAACAGATAATGTTAAAGCAATGTTAAAAAGACAAAAACTGTAAAATCCCTTGCTAACTCTGATCCAAATTGCTGATTAAAGCTCAAGGAATATCATCAAACACTTTAAATACAACCTCTATGCTTGCTGGATTTGTGTTTCAGTTTGTTTATGCTTGCTTGGAATGATGTCAAATGTGATTGAAATGCTTGCAAATGATGTTTTTGAATGCTCTAATGATGCATGATTGGTTGAAAATATAATAGAAATGATATACTAATTGTTTTTGACCTTTCTCATACATATAAGTGACTGAAATCAACTTGTACAGTGAGTTGACATATTGTCAAACACTTTTCATGCATCCTAGGAAAACCAATATGCACCTACAACAACTAGGCATTAACTAACAGTTGGCATGCAAACTGCTTGCTATCTATGAAGATTATAAACATAGACATTACATCGAACATTTATCATGCAACCTCTCCTTCCTTTCATTGTTGTTCTATCTCATTCAATTTATTCAAAGGCTTACAAACCAAATTCATTCCCAAAGGGATGAGTAAGTATTTTTATCAAAACCTGATTATAGGCAGCCACTGCTGACGCTGATAACAAATTCAATCCGCTGCATATAAGTCACTGCTGGGACTGATTACAAGTTTGAACTGCTTGGTTGGAATAATGGTACGGCTGGAGATTAGAGAGTTGTACAGCCTGCAAATAATGTGCCCAACAATTAATGATCGCTGCCCAAAGTAACCTGCTCCTTACCATCAACAATCTTCTTGATGCCTGTTGTGACCTTTTCACACATCGCCCCATTGCAAATGGGAACCCATGTTTTTTTTGCTTTTTAGGGTTTGTTTTCTAGGTCTTTTAGGGTTTTGTCAGTTAGCCTTTGCATTTTGAGTGCTGTCGGGGAGATCAATAGGATAGCAAGTCCAGCTTGAGTGAAGTCCTGATCTTGAAATTTGGCTAAGTCTGGAATGTCCTAATCCTGAAATTTGACTAAGTCTTGAAACTGAAAAACCTCAAAAAACTAGATTTTGCAATATAACTCCTAGAGGTTTGAAACCACTCTCAAACATCCTGAAAGTATATATGGAATATAACTTAAAGTATAATACTTAAATGTTATATTCCATAAAAATTATCCTAATAGAGAGTTCAAAAAGTCAAATTCCGCTCCTGTCCTTCATTGAGGATCCATAGCGAATTTCGCTCCTGTCCCTCTCCCAGGGACCAAGGCAAAGCGCTCCTGTCCCTCACCAAGGGTCCAGGGCGAAAAGGCTTATTTGAGTCATTCCTGACCTTGTTTGGTCAAATTGAAACATCAAAGACACAATGAAGGACGAAATGAGCATGATAGAGCATCCAGACTTGACAATGAAATGATGAAGTTTTTTGTCTACAAAGGTAAAAGCGCTCCTGTCCCTCACCAAGGGACCAAAGCGATTTTCTTTATATACACATTTTTAGACCTTTCTTAGACTTGAACTCTTATTCACAGCGTGTAACAAGATGATATCTTCCTTAGCCAAGACATTTCATGGTGAAAAGTGAAGCATTTTGGCCTAGAAGACAAAATTCGCTCCTATCCCTCACTGAAGGACCGGAGCTTGAATTCCAAATTTGCATTATCCTTGCAAGATTTAAGTGATTTCGTGATTTGAAGAGGTCAAGGGAAGTATGTTTTGCCCATTGAATGTAACTTGAGTAGGCCACAAAGAAGAGAATCAACCCAAATGGCAATAGGCGCTCCTGTCCCTCTCCAAGGGACCAGAGCGATTTTCTCACAAGACAAACTTCGGGCAAAGGCAAAGCAAGTTTTATGTTTGAAATGAATGAAAAGGGGCGTGATTGGTACAATGAAGATAATTTCGAAGGCTAGCAAAACACAAGTAAGCTCATAGTTGCAAAATCGCTCCTGTCCCTCTCCAAGGGACCAGAGCGAAATCTTCAAAATGCCTAAGTGCCTAACATTTGGAAATGCTATTTCTTGTTGCCAGGACTCAAGATGAAGTGGGGAGTGATGTTCTACGTCTCGAAAGTAATTCGAGGTTGATATAATCAAGAGTTTGTGCAATGAACCAAAAGTCGCTCCTGTCCCTCACCAAGGGACCAGGGCGAAAATGCCTTAAGGCAAGCTCCTTCCAAAGATCACATGAATTGAACTTAAAGTTCTAGATAAAATGCCATTTTGAACGTCAAGGATGAGGTTTTGAACGAAAAAAAATGAAAGATGGAGGACAAGAATGCAGGAGCGCTACTGTCCCTCTCCAAGGGACCAGAGCGGAGTTATCAAAATTCATTATTTTTTGCCTTATTTTAGCAAATCGCACAAGATGCCAAGTTCGCCAAAAAACTTCGAAATATTTTTAAAAATTCTAATTAAATTGGCATTTAATGAAAATCGCATAGCATTTAATAATTAATTTTGAGCCTTGGAAAATCGTTTTTTTAATTAATTGAGGCATTTCGAAATTAATTATTATTAATTTAAAATTTAAAAGAAGAGCGCTTGAGGTATCATTTTTTATTGCTTAATTAAGTCGGCCTCTTCCTTTTTAGTTTTATTTATTTTTTTGGCCTATTTTCATCAAGTCGGCCTATGGGAGGTGAAATGGTGAGTGCTCTATATATTTGGGTTGTGTTTTTCATTATTCAAATCATTCACTCATTATTTCAAGTGCGATTTGGAGGGCAAAGAAGAAGTGCGAAAGCTGGCCTATTTGGAGCGAATTTTCCTCAAGTGTTGAAGACTAAAGGTGGTGGAGTTGATGCTTGTGAAGACTAAAGGGGGCGCATTTTGCTAAAGGGAGTCTTGATCTACATTTTGCCTAGCGAATTCTCCTATTTTTTTTGCATCATTTTTTAGAATTAATTCCCAAGTGAAGGTATGGCGTAATCACCTTGGCACCATTTTTGAAGATTTAAATTTTTCTTTGAAAATCCTAAATTAGGAAATGATAACTCAAGATTTATCATGAAGTTTCCTAAATTAGAATCTTGAATCTTCCTTTCTACACTTCAAGATATATTATTAATTGTGAAATGTTGTGTAGGTATCAAGATGGCGACTCCCAAGCTCGAAAGATCTACAAGTCGGAAGACTCTCCTCAAGGAAAATCAAGCCAGATCAAGGACGATCAAGCAAGGACAAGGACAACCTTCTTCGATCCAGCCTAGCATCGACAAGGACGGCCTTCTTTGGACTAACGTCATCAAGGGCGACCTCTTCCAATCCAGCATTCCAAGGCGAGGTACATCAATCATCCTACCAATCAAGGACACAAGAAGTTAGAACAAGGGTTCGTTGAAGAAGCAAATAGTACCAGATGAATTAAAGCTAGCTTCTCAACAACATCAAGTTGAATATCTACCAAGTTACAAGTGTCAGACGAGGTGGCATCCTAGTCATCACTTCTCCAATCAGTGTGGTCCACCTCAGCATTTCCAGATTCAATGTACCTAACTCATGGAAGGTGGCACAAACTCCGATGTACCTACCCCAGCTATCCATTGGTGGAATTTTCTAGAGAGGACATGTGTCCAAGCAATACAATTTTATCATTGGTCAAGCATTAAATGTTATTTAATGGTTGTAACAAACCCTAATTAGGGTTTTCATTGTTGAATCTTGGCCATTGATCTCGAATTGATCTAAGCCATCGAATTGTATTGAGGGCACTATATAAGCCCTGGCATTTCATTTTGTAAAGATAATAGCAATAGTTAAAATATAGTTGGAAGCAATTAGAAGACAGATAGAGAGTAGTTAGAAGGTGATTAGCTAGTTGATAGAATAGCAATTAGAGTAGAGTAGAGAGAGAAGGCAAAGATTGTTGCCAAGATGTTGTTGTAAAAGACTTGTAACTTCATTGAAGAAATGGTGAAATTTATGGGTCGATTCGACAATTTGCATGGTCTTTATACTTCTCATATTTGATTTCATGTTATTAGATGAGTGGAAGAAATGTGCTTGATTGATGGTGAAATTCGTATATCCATACTACTAGCAGTTTGTTGATTGCAGACTTGCCTTGTGTAGTCAACTGGAATCATTCAGCTTAAGCTTAACTTCAGTTGTCGCTTTTTCATTGATATGCATCAACCTGATGGTGTCTATGCCTGTAGTGATGATTTGAACATCATAAAAGCTTTCCTTCGAAGATCGCACTAACCTTGTGGAGATGGTCCTGTGATGTCAAAACAAGACTTAGTTAGAATTTCATCGAAGATCAATCATTGCTCCTACATTCTTAGTGTTAGGATTAGATTCTTTCCTCGCCCTCGTCTTTTTTCCTTTTTCCAAGTCTAAGCTAGTAAGAGCCTGTGTTCCAGCAATATTCAAAGCAGATCAGACGTTCAATCATCAAATGTAAGTCCCCTTGTGATTCCAGCAAATCACGTCATACCACAGAGAGCTTATCCACACGTAGAGACCCTACATACAAGAACCTTGAAGTCATCCTGATTGATCCTTTTCGCGACATCTTCAGCATTCGGAGGCTTTACTCAAGAGAGGATAAGGTACCTTTCGGTATTTTATTCTGTGTTTGATAGTGTACAAAATACACGTCAACAATGCCCTTGATTGATTCCTTCTCTAATTCGCACAAATGTGACCTCTAAGTGAAGCCACTCCAATTGCTACCCTCAATGGATATTTCACCACCTTAGAATAGCTATGACACTGAAGAATTGACGTTCTTCAATGGCTACAAGTGCTAGAAACCCTTGGTTTCTTCCCACCACTCAAGAATGAAGAATAACGAATGCTCAATCATAATAAATTCGATCATCTCTTGGCACTTTATATAATTCTCAAAGCTGGTTGATCCCTTCTAGAGACTTCTTAATCATTTAATTGCATTTATTATGTTATAAGCTTGAACTTTAATATTTTATAAATCCTCCTTGGTATAGGCGTCCAAACAATTAATTAAATGGCCCCCTTTAAATGATAAATGGACCCTTGAGTTATAAAGTGCAAATATAACATTAATATCTAACTTATGCATTAATATTTGATTTTATTTCATTAAATGTCCCTTATAATATAAAGTCCAAATATTAATCATTATTATTCTTATAATTAATTATTATTAAAGTATAACATTAATAATAATTAAAAATGTCATAACTCCAATAATAACCATTATATCTCAATTCTGCAAACAACATAGGGTAGCCCACTGTGTCCACTGTTCATTTGAATGCCTTACTAAAAATAGTAAGGGTCCCTCTCAATCAACCACTAACTTACTATAAATAGTAAGTGTGTGGAACAAACTCAAACGAAAGCCAAACTGAACCAAACGAAAAGCAATCCTGAACACTTTTGACCTCTGGAATGGAAATAAGTCTCATGCACTGCCAACTGGAACCCTCTAACTATCAATCTTAGCCTACGAGGGCCAATAATAGGCTAATCCAATCATAAACCATATCATCTGAAAAAGGGGACATTACAAAAACATAGTGCAAGCAACTAGAAGATTAAGATTATGATAACCGACTATGTAATGCTCCATTAAAGCGATTTATTTAAATCTAAGCCGGTGATTTGTCAAAAGGGAAAGGTGCGAGTTATATTAAAGAACAATTAGATTGTTTTTAAAGAAAATGAAATGGTGAGATTTGTTAAGAAGAATGCTTTACCTTTAAAGAAAAATATTTGTTAAAATATTTGACGGAAAATTGTGTAAATATCTTATCATCCATACGCAGATTTAAGAACAGAGCAAACTAAAGATTTACGGAGAGAATTCATTAGTATGTATCAATTAAGTGAAGAATGTAATGAATAGAAGATCATTAAAGGCAGATTTCTGAGTGTATGGCAGCAGATATATAAGTTTATACATGCAGATTTGATATGTATAGAGAAATGTTATAAGCAGATATGTGAAGGAAAGAATAAGTGTTAAAGAGATTGAATTGTCCATCATCCGTTGTAGTAGTAACATTTAGAAGGTGGAAACAAAAATTCAGATTTGGGAGTTGGTGCTCACAAACGTAGGGATTGGTGCCTACAAACATTGTAAAAGAAGAAATTTATAAAAGCATTGATTTGTCGTGGTTTTCTCCCATGAGGGTTTCCATGTATATTTCTTGTGTTCTACTTGTGTTCATATTAGTTAAATCACATATGAATGTTGATATGCAATGAAAATGTTAATGAGTTAAGTTATATAATTGTGATTGAAGTTGAAAAAGTTTAAATTGGTTGTTATACTATTCACCCCCCCCCCCGCCTCTCAGTATAACTGTGTGCTCTTCAAGAATGTCCTAACACTAATGAAGAGATGAAAAAAGTTTGTGTTATAAATATTCAAGACTATCATGTGGACAAAACAGATTGACTAAAAAGAAACACATTATTTCATAGAGTTCGACCCCACATAGTAACTGTAATGTCCCCTTCTTAGTAGGAAGTAATCAGTGGTCCATTAGCCTATTCTGGAAACCCGTAGGCTGACTGGAATGAGGAATTAAGGTTTCTTATTTTCTAGGAGGATTCCTCACAGTTTTCAGGGATGCTCTAGTTGGAGTTTGGCAGAAAGAATTGAGGTTTCCTTCTGGGTTTTATGTAAGCTTCGCAATGGTATGACATGCAATCAATTCAGGGGAGTTTGCAAAACTTACTATTTTTAGTAAGTTGATGTCAGATGATTGGATTTTGGGGTTTTTCTAGGTTTTTCGAGCTCATTCACAGGGTTCGACGAGCATGTTTTTTGGAGTTGTTTTCCTGACTTACTATTTTTAGTAAGTGTTAGTTCAGGCAGTTCTATTCTTGGCAGTTCAGTGCAGAGCTTCAACCCAGTTCAGTTTGATAGTTTCCAGCACTTCAATTCATAGTTCAATTTGGTATTGATCAGTATTTGTTTTGCAAGTGATTTATTAAATATTAATACTTTATTCTAAAGTTTTATATTTAATTATATCGTTGGACGACTTAGGAAATGAATAGTACATCTTATTCAAAAATTTATTTATTCTCCCAAGTCTGGCGCCAAGGATGGAATATATGCTTAGGTATAATGTTCTTTTATATTGTAAGTTTGGACCAAGGAAAAGTTCAAATTTTGTGCCTAGGGAAGGGGGCGCCAAGTCAAGGACATGTTTGAAATGAAATCCAAATGAAAAGATAAGAATTTGGGTGCCATTTGAATGTGAATTTGAGTTTCAGAATCTATAAATATGAGAGCTTGGCCTCTCATTTGGCATCTGTGAAGAAAATTATAACAAAGTGCTGCCAAAATTTGGAGTGAAGCTTTGGGGAATGCATACCTCCTAGCTACCACTTGGTTTCTTGCTTGCAATACAGCAACTAATTGAGCTTGTGACTGCTCTTCATCCAGAGGAGTAGATTTGAGGAACAATGTTGCAAATTTGTGGAACAATGTTGCAAATTTGTGTATCAGTTTCAGATATTTTGGAGTGTTTTCTGAGTGTGCTGAAGTAGAAATCTGTTCGTGAGTCCCTGTGTGTTCGCCAAGTCATTCTGAATATTGGCTCTACTTAATTCTCTCCCCTAGGCGATGGAGTCTACCAATTTGCAGATCCTCATTTGCTGATTTGAATTTAACAATGCAAATCGTACTTCCCAGTTGGGTCGTACCATTCCCTGGCTGCCTCAGGTTGTGTGCAGGTTGTTGGTGGTGTTCGCAGTGCAGATTTGAGGTTCTTGTTGCATCGTCTCAGTCTTAGCTTTCATTTGCTTCTATTCTTGTGTCATTCAGTGAAGTTTTAGGAGAGTTATGAGCATAACAGTGATTTTGGTACTGGTTGTTTTCTGCATGTTGTGTGTACAGCAGATTGCTTTTTTCAATTTAGTGATCAATGGTGTGATATTTCTCTATGGGTGTGTTTGAGTTTGCTAAGTGTGTTAAGTTGGGAAGTATTCATCAGTATTGGACAGTATAATCTTCTATGAATTGTATCTCTTTATTGTAAGGCTGGATAGTAGTACTAACAGCCATTTATGGATTGTAAAGCAAACCCCCGCTGAAAAGTGGAAGAGGTCGGCTTGCCACCTACATTTGGCTCTGTAATATTGTCCTCCCACTGCATCAGTGGTAGAGTTGATTTGTAATTTATTTGTTGTCCTCCCACTGAATAAGCGGTGGAGTTGATAGTGAATTGCATTTCTAGTCCTCCCGCTGCATAAGCGGCAGAGTGATTGTTCTTCAATTTCTTGCATCATCCTTGGCTGGTTTACCGCCAAGTGATTTTTAATATTCTCCATATCCCGCTGAAAAGTGGAAGGGGTTGGCTTGCCGCCTAGATATTGTAATCAGTTTTCAGTTTGCATCTAACGATCCCCTATGCACTGTAAGCTCTCACCCTCCCAGGTTGGGCTCTCGGTGATCAAAAGGTGTTAGGGTTCCTTTTAGTTGGTTTGGATTGCATTATTCTAACCCTAACGAATGATTGGTGTGTTTGTAAATTGTTAAAATCAAAAAAAAATTGTTGGGGATATTACAGTAACATGATGAAAAATCCTATCTAAGAGGTACAATTGAGGACCAATTCTCATCATCTTAAATGTGAGACGGGTAGATGTATGATCGCTAAGAAAGATTGGGAAGAAAGAACTTGCATTTTTTGCAATAAAGGGGTGGTTAAAACTGAATGACATTGCATCATAGAGTGTGTTGTGTATGAGGATATTTGTATTCAATATGAAAAAAATTTGAAGGTGTGCAGTCTAGATGAGCCATTTGAGGAGGCAAGGCTTTTGAAAACAACTAGTTTCTTGATCAAGATTCATAATAGAAGAGCCAACATTGAAAGGAACTTGAAAATGTGTTCAGGATGCAACTTTTAGTCCCTTAGGCTGCTTGGTCTCATAGACATCATTAAGATTCCTCCATTCATTCATCAACAAAAAGCAAGTGGAAATGATCTCCCAGGGACCCAGGCACATTGTTCAGCCTATGGATGTCATTTTAAGGTGAAAAAAACATGCCAATGTGAAAAGTGCATGCACTTTTCAATGTCAATGACCAATTAGATCACTTAAGTAACTCAGAAAGCACTTCTTCACTTAACAAATGTCAAAGAAGAATTAGAATGGAATACTAATGCTTAAATGATTTTTGAAGGACAAGATGACTAAAAAGTTAAATGTCAAAGTGAAAAAATGTCAAAAGTGATTCTTAACCACTTGGGAGCACACCTAGCACTTGTAAAACATAACAAAAGTGCATCTAAGTGAAAAAGCGTGCCCAAACTCAATCAAAGATCAAGTTGCCAAAGTAAAATTGGATGAAAAAGTGCCCTCGTGTCTCCAAGTATGCCCCCTAAGAGGTCAAATTTCAAAGTGTCAATTACAAAATAGACAGAAACTTCTCTCAAGTCCTCAAATGTGCCCTTGGAAGGTCAAATGTCAAAATACCAATAAGAAATAAGGCAAAAAGTGAAATAGAACTCCCAAGTGCAGCCTTGACACTTAAGCATCAATATATCATTAAACAGCACCCAAGAGGAGTTGAGTGTCAAAATTGAACATAGAAATATAAGTAAAAGTTGCACCAAGAGGCTCAAAAGGATGCATCGAGAGAGTGTCACTAAGTGACAAAGTGAATGTCAAATCATAACAAAAGTGCAAGGACTCAATAGTATGCACTAATCATGAAGAAGTCCACGTTTCACCTCAACACAAAAGAACATTGTTGGAGCAAGTTTCTTAGCATCTTTTTGACCACTTGAAAGAGACTCTCCAAGTTTCATCAAGAATCAACAATTGTTTCCTTTCCTCAACATCTAGAGAAATCATTATGATAGATCTTATAATTTCCTTCACTCTGCATTCAAGGAACTTCAAGATGGGTAGTTGGTCACATTAAAGGTCTTCATCATGGACAAGGTCCAAGGTGTTGGACACTAAATTTCACAAGTTTCAAAGAAAGTAGTTAGATTCAAGTCACTAAGATTGTTTGGTGAGTCATTAATGGTCATCAAGATTTCATGACTTTTTTAGAGGATCCGTCATGGTCTAAACAAGAAAGCTTCATTGGAGTCACAAGGAGCCAGCTATCATATTGGCTATTTCTAGGCATCGCTAGTTTTAGTCATTAATATTCTTGGGAGATGAATATTTCAAGATGATCTTTGGGATGATCTATTTATAGACACTCTATTTCAAGACGACCTTTTAGAAGGCCTATTTATAGAGATATGTTTTCTAATCAAAAAGTATTTGAAGATTACTTGATATAGATATTATTTGTAAACCATATTTCATATTGGGTTTGTTGTGTATGCAAGCAACCTATTGATAGCATAGAAACTTCAATTAACTTTTTATTTATTTTCCATGCAAAACTTTGCAAATAGATACAAATATGAGCCATTTGCACTTAGATTTGGAATGGTAATTTTTACAACTTTTTTTGCTAAGATTACTATTCAAGCTTCTATGTAATCTTGTGTATGTGTTTTGGAAGTAAACCAAATTGCTTTTATTGAAAGTGGCACACTTTGAATTATAGCTTTCATCAAAGGAGTAATTGTACCTTCATATGCAATTCCCTCCTTTCAATTCACTTAAAATTGTGAGTATAATCCAATCATAACTTTTGTGTTTTACACACACTTTCCAATATCTACTTCTAGCTTGAAATACAAGCACTTGTTAGTTATTGCAAGTGTTACTTTCAATAAATAATATAAAAATCTTTTTGGGAAGAAGTGTTGATAAGTCTTGTGTCATTACCGAAGAACATAAGGATGGGCAATTTCTTCGCAATGTGTGTTCAAAACCCCAAGATTTAACTTGTAAATATTATTAAAAAGCTAGAGGTCATTTCCTTAGATTATAGGACTTAGTTTTGTTTTATGTTACAAGGGAGGTTCCCCTTCTAATTCAAAGAAAGGTTTATCCTTACAAGCTGTTCCATTTATGTTGCATCAATAGCTACAAATTAAAACACTCACAAATCTAAACATTCTTAAAGGTAAAAGGATGATGGGAGATAAGACCAAGTTTACTTTTCCAAAATATTGCAAGTTCTAATCAAATAGGAATATCAAGTAAATTAAAAAATGAAATATGAACATAAAGTTAATAGCAATGCTCTTACGAGAAACCAAAATGACAATTTCACAACTTATTTGTTGATAAACTATAAAGATGTGTGAAATGGATAGATTCCAAGGCTAAAGAAAAGTTGGGACTAACAATAAACATGTGTAATAACTCAATGCTCGAGCTTAGCAAGAAACTTGTAACAATTATTGTATTGCGTCTGTCTATCGGGTACAATGTACAAACCAAATTTATAGTTTAATGCACGTATATTATCCACATTATGGTATGGGCAAAAAGGTAGATGTTTGAAATCTTAAGTAAATGCCTAGATGATTCCATTCACAAATTAGAAATTTTGACAGGATTCAGCAATGATCCTTCACAAGCAGAAAATATATAAATAAAGGAAATGCAGTGTGCTTTATGAGACTTTTGTAAAGAAAACCTCAAGAACATTAAAATCAATTACGGTTTGATGGACGTCAAATACAAAAATGAGATTTTTACTTGGGACAAAGGAACAAAAGGAAAAGCCTTCGTAGATGCAAGTTTAGCTAGATCTCTGATCACAAATGTATTCTAGATGATAATTGAATTACTGTATCAAAAGAAATTCACTGCTATCCCTTATCACAAGCCATTGTTACTAAAAATAAAATTCAAAGAAAATGAGAGATCAACTCCATACACATTGCACATTCATGTCTACAAATGTTGAAAGTTGAATCAGGAAAACTATCCACGTCCACTTTGGGGTGTGACGTACCTAACGAATCAGACCTTGTACAAGGTATAGTTGAATCTGATAGAAGAAGTACTTCTCAATCATAGCATCCAAGCTTAAGGAAATTCTTCAAGAAGAATTTACAGTAAAAACTTAACAGTATAATAAAAACTCCTTCGGATTTAATCGAGGGCAAATTCCTCACCAGGAATTTTTATTCCTCCAGGTAATTTAAAAGCTGTGAAATTTTATTAATGGAAAAATTTAATGTTTTAAATTTGTATGGAAAATTAATCAATTGGGGAAAAGTGACCATACAGATTTCAGTTCTGGCGGCCCTAGATAATTTTTAGATCCTATAAGATTATCTTAACCTCCACTCTGTCTGCTTTCTAGGAGTCTGGGAAATCTCTGCAATATATTGCACGTGGATTGGCTGGGTTTAGTCTACTCTGGAATTTGTGATGATGTCAAAACCCAGTGGTAGTAAATAATAAATAAATAAAAACAAACCTTATTCAAAGAGTCTACAAGAGACACCTCGACTGAAAATTTGGCTGTAACTGAAAAATGAACCTTTACTTTTAATGGACTTCTAAGGCTACTTTACAAAGCGGGTTTACTCCCCCGAGAAATTGTCTGCTGTTTTCATGGTTTCAGTTGGGCATCTCATTTTCATGTATGAAACCACTAATTAGCTCTGGCCCTACAATTCCCAGAACCACCGCCAAGCATAAATATAACAATATAAAACATGCACATCGGTACAACCTTGATTCTTGTTCCGTTTGCAGAAAAAAGATATGAAACCATTAATTAGAAGCTAAGAGAAAAACTAGTTACAAAGTGGGCGATGATACGACTGCAGTCCACTTGTGGGACAGAATGCTCTCCCATGCTCCAAAATTTACTTCGCTTAACTTCAGCAGAGAATGGGAGGGAAGAAAAATTACAAGCCCGCGCGCAAATCTGTAAAGCTTATGTCTCGCATTGATTCGTATATTAAAATCTCTTTTTCAACAAAAGAAATCAAATGAAATAATGAAATGAAAGATTTTAGTAATGTCCACGAGGCCAAGCAGTCTATGGGACCCACGAACGGCACAAAGACAACAACTAGCACTAAGGCATAGTGTTGTTAAGTAACTGCAACTTCTTTTCCAAATCAGTTCTTTTGTGGTGGATCTTGATCAACAAATTTGCAGTTTTTTCCAACCTAGCATTTTCAAATAATGTGCTTGATTTGTTAATTTTCAACATGTCTTCATAATTCATGCAGATATCGTTATGCGCTGAGCATTCCATAATAAAATGTCATTATATCTCAACTGCTTCTGCATTGCAAAAAAGACACCCTTTTTTCCCACTCTTTTTTAGGTATCATCCATCTGCCTGTTTCACATCTCAAGTGGTGAGAACTTGTCCTTAACTACGCTATCGACATTTTTGCTTTCCATTTAATATTGGCTCCTACGTAGCTTTTTTCCTCGTGATCTCCTATTGGGTTGAATTCTTTGATATAATGATCTTTTTTCCGTCCATTTTCTTTATTCCATATAACATGTGTGAATTTTTCTCTCACATATTTTTTATTTCCTTATTAGTGATTGGGCATTCTATCATGCTAATGTCTCATTTCTTCATCCATTTGTCATTTTGTTTCATCCATGTCTTCTTCCTTCTGGTTAGCTTTTCTTCTACTACCATATTGGGCCAGCGGTGCGCTTCCATATTTAGAATTTTTCTTAAATAACTTACTAATTGAATCATTGATGATGCTTCCAAAGGGAAGAGGTCAGTTTCTGCTAATAAGATTTCATATGGTATTGCAATTTTAATTTTGAGGTTGCTTATGATAAGATGTTTTTGAATTCTTTCTACTTGCCTTCATTTCTGATTGGACATGCTACTGCCCCATATTTCACACCCATATAAGATCACCGAGGTAACCAATGAACCAAAAAGCATTTTCTTGGTTCTCCAATCCCATAGTTCAACATTCCTACATCTATTCTGTAGTGAATACAATGCTTTCCATTTTTCCTTGGATTCTTTTAGCTCTACATGTTTCCCAATTAAGCTTGTTGTGGACATCAACCCCAAGATATTTGTATTCATTCACAACCTCCAACGAATTGCCTTCAAAAATAAATTGATATTGTTTTGTTTGATTTATTCGTAAAGAAAATATCATCACTTTGGTTTTGGAAGTGTTTACTTGCATCCCAACATCTTGACAAAAGGTTTTAAGTGCCCTCAAGTGCTCCCTTAAGCCATGGGCAGTCTTAGCAATTAGGATGAGATCATTAGCATAGAGCAATAACTTTATTACATAGCTAGCCAACTGAATTCCTTCTCCGTTGGTCTTGATTAATCATTCTTCTAACTTATCAATGTATAATCCAAACAAGGTTGGAGAGAGTGGGCAACCTTGTTTGATGCCTATGTCGCTACCAAAACATTCTAACATTCTTTCTGCAATCCTAATTTTAGCCTTTACCTGCTCATATAGCCTATGCACAGCATCTCTAATCACATTTGGTACTCCCAATTCTTCCATTCTATTCCATAGTTTGTCACGAGGTACTGTGTCAAAACCTTTTATAAAGTCTACAAAATAGAAAAATGCTTCACCACCCTGGGTGATCCATATTTTTTCAGCTAAGAATCTGAGAGTAACACCGTGGTCACTAATGGATTGTTTTGGTCTGAAACCCGATTGCCCTTTAGCTCTCTTTCCTTCTCTTTCTGCCCAACTACTAATCTTGCATTCAACCACGCTTCCAAAGAGTTTCCCCATTAGGGGATTAACCATTATGGTGCGGTAGTTTGATGGGTTATTGATATCACCACTCTTATGAAGAGGAATCACCACACTAGTTGTCCAATTTTCTAGAAAACCTTCTTGAGTGACCCTATTAAAGATGTTTTTTATATGAGGTGTGAGACCAACTCTACCCCATTTTAGGTACTCAACTTGCAGCCCATCAATATCCTAAGCTTTTCCACCTGCCATCCTTTTTATTCCTTGATTGATATCCTCAATGGTAAAAAAATCCACTGTCTTCTTTGACTATTGGGGGCCTATGTTTATCCTGATTACACTCATATAACAACTTTGCATACTCAAGCCACTGACAATCTGTGATGTTGTTTACTACTTGACTTCTCTTTCGCTATAATTCTTTCCAAAATCTCTCTGGATTTTGCTTTCCAAGAGCTATCAATTCCATTCTTCTATTGTTCACATTATTTTCTTTTTTACCCCTTATCAGTTTTTCATGTGCTTTCTTATTTTCTTTGGTTGTCCCACCTTCCCGTAGTTTTCTCTTTGCCATTTTGCATTCTTCGTCAAACCAAGGATTTGCTAGAAAAGTATTTTTAGCCTCTCTTATGGGTTTTGACCTCTTGCATTCATCTAGAGCCTTGTGTATTAGGGGGGACCAACATAACTTTATTTATAAAATGATTTCCTGTAGAACTCGACCTATACTCATGTTCCTTAAATTTGTGTTTGAGAGCATCATTGAAGAGTTTCTGATTTTCATGAGTCATGAGTATTTTGCACTGCACATATGTATTCTTCTGATTTGTTTGACTTTGTTCCATTTGCTGCATATCGATCTTGATGGCCAGCTTAATAAATATGGATTGTGATCAAATTTAAGTTCTATCGAGCATTCTCCTATCACTAACTCCAACGTTCTCGAGATGTGGTCTTGTGAGAAAATAACGTAGTCCACAACACTTTGACAGTTGTAAGTTTTGCAAGTGATATTGCCTGAATTTGGCCATGCCCTCATACCATTGCATATGATCATGTTGTATAAACTGCACAGCCCCAGTAGTTTTACCCCGAGTAATGTTTCCCTTATTGTCATGTGAACTTTTGTCCCAAAATTGGTCATTCTCTTCTTCCAACCATAGTGGGTCACTATTTTCTTTGTATATATTCTCCTCAAATTGATGGTTTGATTGTTTGCAGTGCTAGCATTAAAGTCTCCTACTAATATGACTTCCCCCACGGTGTTAAAAGTGGATATGTCTTTTTTTAGTGATGCATATGGATCTTCCCGGTCTAGATTCTTTTTCTCATAGAATTTCGAACCTTTTGGAGTGAAGTAGCAAGCTACTAACATTATCGTTACCTAATTTTTTGTTATTTTCAGCCATATGTCCTGTTTGTTTGGATCTTCTTTCTCTGCCTTTATAAATCTACCCCATGCAACCCCCTAAAGTAATCTCCTATGTTGACAAAAGATTATCAAACTAGACGTTGAGGATGGTCCATAATTGTTAAACAACGTTATTCTCCTTCAAAAAGAGAAGACAATGTATACATACATCCATCCATCCATACATGCATATATGTATGTATACATACCTACATATATGCACATATACATATACATACATATGTGTGTGTACATATATATACATATACATATGCATGGATGTATGTATGCATATATATATGTATGTATATGTGTACATATATGTGTGTATGTGCATATATATGTGTGTGTGTGTGTGTATACATCTCTCTCTCTCTCTCTCTCTCTCTCTCTCTCTCTCTCTCTCTCTCTCTCTCTATATATATATATATATATATATAGAAATACATACATACATACATACATACATATTTGTGTATGCATGTATGTATGTATGATACATATATGTGTATGTGTATATATACACATACATGCATGTGTACATATATACATACACACATATATACATATACATACATATATCTATGTATACACATATATGTATATATGTACCTATATATGTATGCATGTGTGTATGTATGTATGTATACATACATACATATGTATATACACATATATGTGTGTGTATACACACATACATATATACATATATACACATGTATATATGTACCTATATACGTATGTATGTATGTATGTATGTATGTATGCCTACATATATCTATATATACACATATATGTATATATGTACCTACATACGTATGTATGTATGTATACGTACATACATATGTATACATATTTGTATATACACATGTATGTGTGTGTGTGTGTATGTATATGTGTGTATGTGCACACATACATACATAAATGTGTGTGTGTGTGTGTGTGTGTGTGTGTGTGTGTGTGTGTGTGTGTGTGTGTGTGTGTGTGTGTGTGTGTGTGTGAATATAAAACATGTCTTATCATTCATCAATAAATGAGAAATCTTGAGTACTATGATGTGTTTGAAAAGTGTTCAAATATCATGTTAGTGTCAAACAATGTCCTAATTGAATTAGGAGCCAAATAAAACCTTGTGACAACAAATGTAGAATAAGATCAAAAGATGATGATATCTCCTCTAGATATTACTTAAAGTTCCACAAACTACAACAAATGAATGTGGAAAAAGAAAAAGAGGATCTAGCTATGCCCTCACGACATCTGAAGAGGATGATGCAACTCCATTGGAACTCTAACATCAAAGAGGATATGAATCTCCTCAACAGTGCCCTCTAAGTATACAAGATAGGAGTCACAAAATAAATTTAATATATAATTGTCAAATATTCATCTAAAATAGCTACACCAAATCATTGGAAGCCATGAATAAAGCAATATTGGATTAACAAAAAAAGCAAGAAATGATGGATATAAAGTCTTGGTACATGTTTGACTATACTATGCATCTCTTTATGATGTGTTCGTGCAAGATGCTTAAATATGGACATTGAATGTATTTGCAAATGTTGAAGTACAATAACCTATCAAACTAATGTGATTGTATTGGAGAAGTCATTTTAGTTCATTAATTTTCTTTAGAAAATAATCATCTTCATTATGATATTTCTTCTTAGTCTCCACATTTGACCTTACACAATTTAAAAGGATAAGGTAAATTACTCAAATGCAGAAGCTAGAATGAGACATGATTAGCTCCCCCATGATTACTAGTTCATTAATTATGCCTTTCTTGAGACATCATTGCCATTATTAATTTTTTGCATTGTTTCTAAAAATTTATATTGTTGTAGCCTCTCTTGGAATCATCATTTTTTGTAGTTTTAGCGACATATTTAATGAACTTGTCAAATTGTGTTTGTAAATTCATCAAATATTCAATTCAAATAACTAATCTTGTAGATTATTTCTCCCTAAATATCATATTTTATATGAATCATTGTTTTCATAATTATTTTTTGACATAGTAATTCCTTTTTTGCTTTCACTAATTCTTGTTACAAATTTGCATATTTTATCTCACTTCCTTTAAATTTTTTTTTATCATTTTTTTTAATTTTTCTTTTCATTCACTCAACTTTCATTGCATTGTATTTGTTAATATAGATCTAATGTAGATGCTTATCTATCACTTTCCTCCTTTCTTTTTCACTGACCAATTTAGCTTCTAACTTTTCTATTTGATTATTAAACCTCTTTATTTCTATATCTCTCTTTACCAATGATGTGCATACCACTCCATCATTTTTTCTTTATTTATTGTCCTTGTGTATACTTTTCATTTTGTTGAAAGCTAATGATAGGTCACTTACTTCATAGCTAGAGCAATATATTTGATCTTTTCGTTTATTAACTTTGGGTACAAATAGAATTTATTTAATGGTATTCAATTCTATGTTATATTTATACAACATTTGATTATTCTAGACTTTAAAGTTAGAGTAGTTTTTAGCATTTGTTTTTTGTTTGTTTTTTCTCTTTGTTTTTTTTTCCATAAATTTGGTTTTATAATAAAAACTCGTGACTATTAGCATAATCTAATTTTTTATTATGTGTGTTGGGGACCTTAATTTAATTTCAATAATGCATTATTATTGTCCTAACCACACTAACAACAAGAGGTGTGCCTTTTGGAAATATTTCATTTAAGGTGGAGATACCATGCACAAGATTACTCAAAACTATCACAATCTTTTTCCTTTTCTCATGAACTTTTTGGTATATAGTATGTGTCTATTTTAACCACATGAAAATATTCTATTGTTGTAACATTTGCTAATAATTACTACTATCACCAATAGCACCAAATTGTCCACCATCTCATATACCACTTTAATGTTAAACATGTAAATTATATTGAGTATCTAAATAACTTTGTATTTATAATTGTATATCAAACTAAGGATTCAAATTTAGGAAAATTTTGATTTTACTAGTACTTGTATGGACTTGTTTTTTCTTATAAGCTTAAACTCCTTACACATCTAGATATTTTATAATTTCTACCTCTTTTTTCTATCAAATTTCTTGTCCCATTATATCCACACCACGCATTAATATCCCATGTTTTGGGCTATGACTCCTCCTACAGTATATGTTTGATTTGTGAACTTTGTTATAGTATATTTGTATGAATAAACTTCATTGGCATCCCATCAAATATTCAATCCTTTGTGTTCATTGTACTATTAGATTCATAGTTTATTATTTTGGAGGGATGCTCTATATTTCATAATTTTTTAAACTCTTTATATTATAGGATACTCTCAAATTCTAAAGAATCGTTTGGACCATGTAGATCCTTCTCTGTAGATCAAATCATAGTCGATGAGACTCTACCAATCTTATTTTAGAATATTTGATATGTTTTATAAGATGATATATTAACAACTTTTGTATACAAGTTGTTGTATCTTTTGCTTGTTATCTTTTTCTTTGTATATAGATACAATCCTAATTTTTTTGTTGACAACTATAACAAAGTAATTCTCTTCTCAATAAGAATTTATTCCATTTATTTTTTTATTTTTTATCCCATGAATCCTTTTAAATTATCTTCTAGTGAATGTTTACTTTCATATTAAATTATCCTTGCATAATTCTTATTGGTCACTATATTTTCTTTAATCACCTCATGCTAGCAAGAGTCGACATATATTAAAAAAAGAATGTTTGCATGCCATAATAAATAAATATATTCTCTTGAGTGCAAAAGCTCCACATGAAAAATATAAAGAAGGAAATATGCTCCTCTTGTAGTGAATAAAAAAATGCAATTGATCTATATCATTAATACCTTATATTCCAAGGTAAAAGCCCTTAAAGTCACATGTATAGGAATTTCATAGGGCTTTACTCCTGGCTCTTAAAATGTTAGCATAGTATATTCAACCAAATTTATTTTGTATTCTAGTTAAATGGAATCTCTATAAATCGTAGAAAAATTAAACACTAGTGTATTTGTAATTACATTATAAATTGGAGCCAAATTTTAGTTCACTAAATGATTGTATTTTTTTCTATTATCTATCCTTTCATATGTCCACTCAATTATTGGAAGTAACTTATTTTTTGGCCCTAAACATCCTAATGGTGCTCAATTTGACAAACCACCAACTAAATCATCATATAGATAAATAGCACAAGTAGTTCATAAACCCAAAAATCTCAATGTTGGAGCCTCTTTTACTCATTATTTATTGTCCATACATAGATTTTACAACATGCTCAATAAACTTATATTAAATACATGGTTAACCATAAATATTGTTTACTATTTCAAGGTGGGTTCCATCTACTCTCTTATGTTTGTCCAATCCAAGGTAAAATTCTATCATAGAAATTATCTTTGCAATCAAATGTTTTAAAAATGTAATTTCATAAGGAAACTTATCTTTGGGTACCTTACCATCAATTGTTAATTTTTAATAAAAAATATGTGGAATTTTGAATGAATGCTTGATAATCATTATCAATTATTTATTTTATTTTTAAAAAAAGGGGGTAAAAATTTATAAATAAAAAAGAACCACTACACAATAAGAACAAGAACAAACCAAAAAAGCCAACAAATCGTTATGAAAGGAATTGTCCCAAGAGGCTCCAGGGCAGCCCAAAAATCAACCAACCATGTCTTCTAAAATAATCTTCTCTAAATCCTATGAATACTCTTGAGGTAATTGATCCCATTAACCAATATTCCACCCGTCCAAACTATCGAAGCCCATTTGGTCAAACAGTCAACTACTTTATTCCACTCCTATAAAATATGACAAAAAGAGATAGAATCCAAGGAGCCACACAACCTAAGAAATTGACTAACCAAGAAAGTCAATTGTCAATTAACTACATACCACCTCTCATCACTCAACATATCAATCACAATCTGGGAATCTAACTCACACGTGATTCTATGCTAGCCCAAAGCACAACATCTTTCTAAAGTGCAAATAGCCAGAACCTCTATAAAATTATTAGTTTGTTGACCTTTATATATTGAAAATTAAAAAAGGACATCTCCTAAATTTTCCCTACCAATACCTCCAATCCTTCCATGACCAGGATTTCCTTTGGAGGAGCCATCAGTATTAATCTTCAAGACTTACAAAGGACTAGGAGACAAACACTCATCTCTTTGTATCTTTCTTTCAACATACTAAGGTATCCTCTACCTAGTAAATCGTGTATCACAACCAATCAATTCCAAATTCTTAAGTATTTCCAAATCATCTAGATCCATAGATAAAACCAAATCACATTTTGTAGATGAATATTCTTGAATCATTCTAATGGCATTTTGCCATGTATGAAGAGCCCCCAAATTCCTATCCTAAAAAATATTGTGATTCATTTCGCAACCATAGTTGCCAAATAAACAAGGGGCTAACCTTCCAAGCAATATGAAGGAAGGTATTCCTAGTTAGGGGCCTCCCCAAACTAGTCCAGAACTCAATCAAATAAGTAGTATGAAGATAGGTCTTCTTTAGGCCCTCCACTAAAAATGCCAAATCTCTCTAGCAAAGGAACATTGAAAAATATATGCGAGGCACATTCCTCAATCTTGTTGCAAATAACACAAATGGATGGTCCCTACAAACCTCTCTTTTATAAATTCTCCTAAGCCAGACATATATTTTGAATAGCTAGTCACATAAAGAAGTTACATTTGGGACAAGTAAACTTATTACACACTTGTTTCCACCAAGGAACCACTTCTCTCTGATGGACCTATCGATCTAATTCCTAATTATACCTTGAAGTAACCATGAACTATCCTTTCACATATGTATCCTAGGCAATAACATCCCTTTCACTCAAGGATTTATACATTATATTTGCTAAGATCATAAAAAGAACAAAACAATTATCCTCTAAACCTCCTGGAGGCCACTCATGTAGCTCTTTTCACTTGCAAATCTCCAATTTATTTAAGACATTGACTATTTTAAAGTCATCAACTCTAATCCAACCAGCTTCTATAAATCTATTACAAAGAGGCTACAAACGAGGAAATATAGAAATGATAGGGGGATTACCATCCCAAGAATTAGGGCAAGAGAGATCCTCAAACCCCCTATTGAAAATCCAAAACTGATGCAAGAGCATCCTCAGTTCATAGCAATCTTGCATCAACCAAAAATACTTTCCTTTTTGTTTTGCTTTCTATTTACAGTTTCACTTTTCCTTTATGTGTGTCCCAATTTTGGCTCACTGAATCCTAAGGAGTTGGATTCTACTTGAAGGCTTGATCATCTTTCTTGCTTCCAGACCGCATCACACTTGGATCATTTTTCAACAAGATATCACTATCAGTTTCCATGACAGTTTCTTGTTATTGGTTGCTTGAGACTTATTCTGGTGATCTACCAGAACCTATTCTGAAGCTTGTGGAGCCTTGGGAGTTGATTCCGATGTTCCTTGGCATGTGGCCAACCTTTTCCCGTGATCTATGTTTCTTCCTTTGAATTTTCCGAAGGAATCTCTTGGTAGAGGCCAACCTTGTTTATTTTGCACGTTAGGTCTTGTTCTTTGGGTTTTGATCCCTTTTAGGGCGACTGGATCCTTTGGATCGATAGATATATTTTTAATTACGCATTAGACTACAATCAATTAGAATCAAGCACCTAGACTATGCGTAGAAGATAGATCCTACGATTCAAGGTCCCAGTTGTGACCTATTCTGTATGTTCTACTAGGCTCATGAGCCGGTATGTTGTAACTCGGTTGTTACTAGTTGGATGTAATCAGTTTCATGCAATAAAACAATCTGTTTTGCATTACCTCCATCATATCTTTGTGTTTTTGTTGTGTTTACTCTTGCTGACTGGTCTGGATTGATCTCTTTGAAGTCCCTTCAAGTAGTATTAGAGTGAAGTTTCGTTCTGGAGGTTGTGTGTCCTGAAATTTTGTTGTAGGGTGGCAGATTGCGGATCCGACCTGCAGTTGCAGAGGAATAGCATGAATGATGGCGTGAAGAGGAGCTAGGAATGGTGGAGCACGTGGGAATGCAGACCTTGTTGTGATGGAGATGTTGCGATGAATAGAAGCCTGGTTAGAAGACATGGAGACAACCCAGAGAAGAGGCTGACATATTAAAGATGTAAGTGAAGATGAAGGAGAATAAGCCTTGGTAGAACAAGCAAACCTACCGACAGTTGATCTTGATGAGGAAAGGTTTTTGATGGTTTTGAGTAGGGCAAATACTAAACCTCATTTTACCCCACCGGAATATGATAGGAAGTTAGATTCAGATGAATTGATGGATTGGATCTCGGAGATGCAGAAGTATTTTGATTTTGAAAACACTGCAGAAGAGAGGAAGGTGAAATATGCTTGTACTCGGTTGAAAGGTCATGCATCTCTTTGGTGGGAGCATTTGCAAGTTGATAGACAGAGAAGAGATAAAGAAAAGATTAAGAAATGGGATCAGATGATTGCTAAATTGAAATTGAAGTTTGTGCCGACGAATTATCAAGTGGATTTGTTCTGAAAGTTGCAAAATTTGAAATAGAAGGAATCTAGTGTGAAGGAGTACATTGAAGCATTCTACAAGTTAAATATCAGATCCAGACATGTTGATGATGAAGTTGAACAAGTTGCAATATATTTGAATGGATTGCGGATGTCTATACAAGATGAACTAAGTTTGATCAAATTGGAGAGAGTTGAAGAGGCTTACAAGTATGCCCTAAAGGCAGCAAAGAACTTAAACAAAAGACATGAGTAGAGGCAGAGAGGTAGAGGTGGAAGGTTTACTGGATAAAGATTTCAAGAAGGAAGAGGATATACCAGAGGAAGAGGAACCGATACAGATCATAACAAGGACAAGGAAGTGATCAAAGAAGGTAATTCATACCGAAAGGATGATAGAAATTTTTACAGAAGGAGAGAATCAGATAGTTATCAGAACGAGAATTTTGGAAGACAAGACAAGAGGACATTCAAAGGAACCTCCTTTAAGTATGGAGGAGAAGGACATCATGCATTCAAGTGTAAGAAGACACAAACTATCATAAGAGTAGCAATGGTGGAAGAAAACCCCACTGGATCAAGCAATAAACCAGAAGATGGAGAATTGTTGGTGATGAGGAGAGATTTGTGTCATACCGAAGGAGATGAAGAGCCCTTGCAGAGGAAGAATTTGTTCAAAACCATATGTAAGGTATACAATAAGTGTTGTGAAGTTGTTATTGATAGTGGTAGTTCATATAATCTTGTTTCAGAAGAAATGGTGAATAATTTGAAATTGGAGAGATTGAAACACCCTAAGCCTTATCAGATAGCATGGATTCAGGATGAACATTAGTTGTTAGTGAGTGAACAATGTTTGGCAAAATTGAAAATTGGGAATTATCATGATGAAGTCTTGTGTGATATTATGCCTATGGATATTTGTCATCTTGGCAGTTTGATAGACATGCAGTACATGATGGGAGGAAGAATACATACACTATTGTGCCCAATGGGATGAAGCAAACCTTGTTGCCCTTGGAAGAACCTTTGAAAAATGAAGTCTGTACGAATGCTAGAATCTGTTTAGTAGATGGAAGGAAATTCATGGATGGACTGACACATGAGAATGTGTGCTTTGCCTTAATTCCTAAGAAGACCGAGAGACCAGAACCAGAAGGAGAACACCCAAAAGAGATAAGAGATTTGTTGACAGAATATGAGGACATCATTTCAGATAATGTACCTGATGGATTGCCACCTGTAAGAAGTATTAGTCATTGCATGGACTTGGTTCCCAAAGCTAGTTTCCCTAACAAAGCTACACACCGGTTGACACCAGCAGAGAGTGAAGAACTGAATAGACAAGTGCAAGAGATGTTGAAGAAAGGTTTGATCAGGGAGAGTTTGAGCCCTTATGCAGTACCAGTAGTATTAGCACCTAAGAAGAATGGAGAGTGGAGAATGTGTACCGATTCCAGAGCAATAAACAAGATCAAAGTGAAATATATGTTTCCTTCGCCTAGGATGGATGACATAATGGACTGTTTGAGTGGAGCAAAATACTTTATAAAGATAGATTTGAAGAGTGGATATCATCAGATCAAGATCAGAGAAGGTGATGATTGGAAGACAACATCTAAGACAAATGAAAGACTGCATGAATGGTTGGTGATGCCTTTTGGATTGACTAATGCACTAAGTACTTTCATGAGGCTGATGAATGAGGTATTGAAGAAATTCTTGGGTAAGTTTGTTATTGTGTATTTGGATTACATTATGATTTTCAGCAAGACAAATGAGGAGAATTTGTTGCAGTTAAGACAATTTTTGCAGAGGTTGAGAGAAGAAAAGTTGTTGATTAATATCAAGGTGTACTTTCATGAAGGATGAGTTAGTCTATTTGGGATTTGTGATATCTCAGGATGGTTTGAAGATGGACCCACAAAAAGTGAAAGCAATAGTTGAATGGCCTACACTAGAAAGCATTAGAGAGGTAAAATCATTTCATGGATTGGCTAGTTTTTACCAGAAGTTTATCAAAAAATTTAAATCAGTTTGTAATCCTATGACTGAGAACTTTAGAGGAGATCGAAAGGAATTCAAGTGGACCACCTAAGCAACCAAATTTTTTGAACTATTGAAACAGAAAGTGACTAACCAACCTGTGTTGGCTTTGCCGGATTTTAATAAAGTATTTCAAGAAGATTGTGATGCAAGTGGAACAATAATAGGAGTAGTCTTAAGTCAAGAAGGAAGAGCAGTAGCCTATTTCAGTCAGAAATTGAATGATGCCCAGAGGAGATATTCAGTGTATGATTAGGAATTTTATGCCATAGTTCAAGCCTTGAAGAATTAGAGACATTACTTGTTGCCTAACGAGTTTGTGTTGTATACAGATCATCAAGCTTTGTAGTATTTGAATAGTTAGAGTAAGTTGAATTAGAGACATATGAGATGGGTAGAATTATTGTAGAGTTACACCTTTTTGTTGAAGCATAGAAGTGGGAAATCTAATGATGTTGTTGATGCATTGAGTAGGAGAAGGAATTTCCTGACAAAGATGAGAGTGACACTATTAGGATTTGAATATTTGAAGACCTTGTATGATGAAGACCCAAATTTTGCAGAATCTTGGAAAGCATGTAGAGAACCGATTATGGTAGATAGAAGCAAGTGGTTGGATTACTTCATTCAGGATGGGATGTTATTCAGAGGAGTTCAGTTGTGCATACCTAAGAGTTCTATGAGGGAGAATATGATAAAGGAGAAACACAGTGGAGGACTAGCTGGACATTTTGGCATTGACAAAACAGTAGCATTGGTGAGTGAGCAGTACTTTTGGCCCCAAATTCATAAGGATGTTAAGAGATATGTGTAGAGTTGTAGAGTTTGTCAAGTTGCAAAGGGTAGTAATCAGAATGTGGGATTGTATAAACCTTTGACAGTACCGGTAAGATCTTGGGAGGATATAAGCATGGATTTTGTACTTGGTTTGCCTAAGACATCAAGAGGGAATGATTCTATATTTATGTTAGTGGATAGATTCTTGAAGATGGCTCATTTCATACCTTGTGAGAAGACATCAGATGCATTGCATGTAGCAAACCTATTTTTCAAAGAAGTGGTGACATTACATGGATTACCTAAGAGAATAGTTTCAGAAAAAGCTACTAAGTTTGTTGGATATTTTTGGAGAACACTTTGGAAGAAGATGAAGACAGATTTGAAGTTCAGTTCTACTTTTCATCCATAGACTGATGGACAGACAAAAGTTGTTGGTGCAGGAGCACCTAGTTTTATTGATGCATTTTTCAAAATTTTGGAGTGAGTGATCATGTTTGGGATCAATAAATGAATAAAAAACTATTGATAGTTCCACAAGTGTGTTTTGGAGTTATTTGGAGTGCATTTGTCAACAAGGTTTGTTTGTTTTCTCAGTTTTGGCCAATGTGCCCTTGTAAGCCAAAAATGGCATTATTTTGCAAAATAGTGTAAAAATATTTGTAAGGCCTCATTAGGAATTTGGTCATGTTAGTTTGATGTTAGGGAACCATCCTAAGGGGTTTAGAGTGAATAGAAATTCATAAGTTGCAAAAATGCAAAATGGAGCAAAAGTTGTCATTGTTGTTTGACAACTTTTTGCAACTTTTTGAGCAACTTTTCAAAATTGGTCAAATTGGTGGTTGGTTATGAGAAAGGAGGAATATAAAATTCTTTTTCAATTATTGTAAATGGGTTGGAAGTTCCGAGATCAAATTTTGAATAATATTTGAAGGCAATTTTTCAGGTTTTTGCATAAGATTTTGTCATTTTGGTAATAGCAGCCCATACCAAATGATCTGATCTTGGTATTGTCCTTTCATGGTGGTTTATTATATGTTTTTGTGTTGCTCAAGAAGTGATTTTATTCTTTCTTAAGTGTGGGTTTGGTGTTTGATTACAAATTGTCTTCTACTGCACTGCTCTCGGTCTGAGCAGGGGTTTAAGACCCTAGACATGGTTCTAACTTGAAATCCCATTGTGTTTGTTCAATGGCCCTTGGGATTCAATTCATGGAGCCTATTTATAGTTTAAATATTATTTTTAATGTCCTGGAGGTTGCTTGGAATCCATTTGCCATCATATTCTAGGTGAGCTCTGCCATAGCCCGACTAGGAATATGACTGTCATTTTTGTCATTGCTTGTAGGGAAGATAAAATGTGGATGTTCCAAGTGTTTGGAATGAAATAAAGAATCCTATTGGAGTCTCAGTAGAAGCAGGGAGGTGTGACAGGGTTTAGAAACCAATAAACCCTATTGGAAAAGACTATTAACTCTCAAACCCTCAAAAAGAGCCATTTTTGGGCTTCGTACTTGTATGGACGTACCAGACAGTCTACCCTACTTATTCTAAAATTTTGTCCAAAAGGGTATCCGGATCACTAAAGCTTTTGGGAGGTTTTTTGGAATTTTTCTGAGCAATTGAACAAAAACTGTGAAGGTAGGGCTAATATGGGCTCTAGGGCTACTAGGCCTAGAAAATAGGAACAAGAGAAAGCGATGGGAAAATGGAGAGAAACCAATCAAAGAACCACATGAATGAAACTGAAAAATCTTCTCTACACCCCCTGAGACCCCTTCAAGTGTATGTTGGAGGTTTTGACAATTTGATGGTTGGATTTACTCTAGTGAATCCCAATCATGCTTGTAAGCAATAGGAACAAACAAGTTGATAGGGAGCACTCCAAAGGAGTTTAGTTGTTGACTTGATATGGGACAAGAGAAGAGTGTAAACAAGAATGGAAGCCCACTAAAACATCTCTTCCCTACCTATTAAATAAGGTGCAACTCTTTTGCGAGATCCTCCCCGTCAGTTGTTAACCGAAGTTTGGGAAACTGTTGAGATGTTTAGTGGGAGATAAAACCGGAAGTTGGGATTTGATCCTTGCACAAGCAGAGTTTGCTTGCAACAATTCAGTGAATAGAAGTACCATAAGAACACATTTTGAGATTGTTACTGGAGTGCATCCTAGAGGTATATCAAAATTGAGAGATATTAGTAGTGAAGACTGGAGAAGTTCAAAAATAGAAGACTTTGCAGATCACATGACATCATTGCATATTCAAGTTAAGAAGCATTTGGAAGACATAAACAACAAGTATAAGGAGAAGGAAAATGAGAAGAAGAGACATGAGGAATTTAAAGTTGGCGATGAAGTGATGGTATATCTGAGAAAAGAGAGATTCTCGGTTGGAACTTATAACAAGTTGCAGATGAAGAAGTTTGGACCTTGCAGGGTTTTGAGGAAGTTCAGTTCTTGAAATGCATGTGAAGTGGAGTTACCAGATAGTCTAAGTATTTCACCAGTATTTAACATTGCAGATCTTCATGAGTACCATGAACCAAAATTCAATGAGGGCAGTGTTGCAGACTTGGAGAAACAGTTAGCCCAGAAAGAACTGGATCAGAGTGAAGAGATTTTGGACAGTAGGATTGGGCGTAGTACTTGGAGTAGTCAGTATAAGGAATATCTTGTGAAGTGGAAGGACAGAGCAGTTGAAGATTCATCTTGAATTTCTTAGGTAGAGGTAGAGCGCCTTGGTTTCCCTTTGACCCCGACAAAGTGAGAGGCTCACTTTTTCAATAACCCCAGATGTCTGATCTAGGAGCATCCCCAGTTCATAGCAATCTTGCATCAATGAAAAATATTTTCCTTTCTATTTTTCTTTTTGTTTACAGTTTCACTTTTCCTTTTTGTGTGTCTCGGTTTTGGCTCACCGGATCATGTGGAGTTGGATTCTACTTGAAGACTTGATCATATTTCTTGCGTCCAGACCGCATCACACTTAGATCATTTTCCAACAAGATATCACTACCAGTTTCCAAGACAGTTTCTTGTTATCAGTTGTTCGTTTGTTACTGGTTGCCTGAGACCTATTCTGGTGATCCACAATAACCTATTTTGAAGCTTGCGGAGCCTTGGGCATTGATTCCGATTTTCCTTGGCATGTGGTCGACCTTTTCCCGCGATCTACGTTTCTTCCTTTGGATTTTCTGAAGGAATCTCTTGGCAAAGGCCGACCTTGCTTATTTTGCACTTTAGGTCTTATTCTTCGGGTTTTGATCCCTTTTGGGCCAATTGGATCCTTTGGATCGATATATATTTGTAATTACGCATTAGACTGTAATCAATTAGAATCAATCAGAGAATCAAGTAGCTAGACTGTGCATAGAAGATAGATCCCACGTTTCGAGGTCCCGATTATGACCTATTATGTATGTTCTACTAGGCCTGTGAGTCGGTATGTGGTAACCCGGTTGTTACCGGTTGGATGTAATCAGTTTCATGCAATAAAACAATCTGTTATGCATTGCCTCCATCATATCTTTATGTTTCTGTTGTGTTTACTCTTGTTGTCCGGTACATATTGATCTCTTTGAGGTCCCTCCTCATCGGTGACTGCTTCAAAAACAATCCCTTCTTTATTAACTTAGCACCTTTCTTGAGAGTGCTCCATATCATAGAACCCTTACCTACAAGGTTGTACCAAGGAACATCTTCCTTATACACCTCCCTAAGATACTTTAGAGTAAGGATTCTAGCCCACTCTTGATCTTGATTGTAACACAAACACAAATAGAGCTTGGTTGCCAAAACTTGACCACTAAGACCAGCTAAATGAAGGTTGATACCACCTTCTTTCTTCAGCCTACAAATAGATTCCCACTTAACTAAGCTCCACCTTGTAGAAAGTAAATTTCTAACCCATATAAATTGAGAAGAGAGAGCCTCAAGATACTAAATGAAACTTGAAGGAGTAGTCGGCACAAAGAATCTATAGATAGATTGATCCTAAACCACAAATTTCAAGAGAGTAACTCTCACAATGCTCCCTATAGTCAACTGTTGGAATCCAAGAACATTGAGAGGTGGGGGGGGGGGGGGGGGTGTTGAATCAGTGTTCTGTCGGTTAAGATATTTTTAGCCTTATTAACAAATCCACTTATTAACCGATATGCATAAAAGAAAGTAACAACAAGTAATATTAATGTAACCACATGAATCAACACCATAACATAGAGATTTATACGCGGAAAGCCTCAAAGAGGAAAAACCATGGTGGGATTGGTGACCCACAATATCTATCCACTGGCCAACTAAATAAATATTACAAGATGAACCTGCACATGCGGGAAGGCACACTGCCTAGAGCACACTACTCATCACAAAAGGAGCCTCACTGGCTATAGATCCAAAGTACTAGATTACAAACAAAAACTGAACTCAAAATGTGCATCTTCTATGTTGGATGAGTTTCGTTTTAAGCATTGTTTGTATCAGTTTATACTGTAACCTCCCTTACTGGTAACTTAGATTGCTTCCCAAACCTCTAGACAAATAATCAAGACTAATTACAGATCTTTACATTCTCATTCTATCGATCAAGATATTGCTCGCATATCACATAACCCTTTGCATCCCCTATTTGTCATATCCATAAAATTACCTAACCTAGACTGACTTATATACCCATTTACATGAATAAACACAAATTCCTTATGTCAGCTTACAATCATATTACAAAAGATAAGACACATGTTGGCCCAAACAAAATATAAACATGAAATAATATGATCATTGCCGCTTCCACACTTGCCAGATCAATCTCCTATGTCGGCCTTACAATACCGGTTCCAAGTTTGCCGGTTACATGCCTGTCGGTTCCCAGAATGCCAGTGAAGTGAATGTCAGTTACCTTGATTGTCGGATCTACCATGAAGTGTGTTGCCATCAATGACAACACCTATAATTCGAATGAGTGTCAATTGCCAACATCAACAACCTGCAAGTGCAATGACACACCTTTTTGCAAAACTTATCGAAAGTATCATACCACAAGCCTACAAGTCCAATGACACACCTTTTTGCAAAAAATATCCAAAGCGTCATACCAAAACCCTCCCAATAGAGGACTCATATCAAGAGGGATACCAAGATAAACATACAAAATTGAACCAATCTGAAATCTTAAAATTCAAGCAATCATAATTTGGATGAACCTCAAAGTATTAAAGAAGAAAACATAACATTTATGGACTCATTAATCCTCTACCCAAAGGTATCCACGTATATATCCAAGGTTTTTCTTATATTCATTGCCTTGTTGATTCTGGCCAAGCCCATTAAAGTTGTATCATTCACAAACCGCAAATAGGATTGAGGAGGCAAACTATTACCCCAGCCCCACCCATAGATTATTACCAATTATTTATTGGTTAACAAGAATGGTTCATAAAATTTTGGGTATATACTCCAACCTAATGCAATTTTGTTCTTGGTAATGCATAAGATTTCTTTTTGGGTGTCTTTGTTAACATTCACTTTTTTTCACCACAACTCTCAACACAGACCATTATAAATTTTGAACAAGGTAAGTATTCATGGAACATCATGCATCCTAATCCACTTATCCATGGTGTAGTGACACATTTTTATTAGTTCAAAATTTTGATCATTTTCTTTTGACCAATACATGTATCTAAGATTTGAGGTGTACCTATTAATGACTATGGGATCATAAATATCATAATATTCATCAACAAAACCTAGATTTTGAAGTAAAATTTAATGTAGGTTTTTTTTTTCAACTATTGCGGTGGTAGACATGCTCATAAACCCCTTTAACCTTAAACACTGAGATTTTTTTTTTGAATTAAAATCTTATTTTATAATAATTTCAAAAGAATGTAGAGTTTTACTTACCATCAAAATAAATATAATGACTCCACCACAACCCACATTTGATATTTAGGTGTGGTCTCACATCTAACAAATATTGTACCATTGAACACTTAAATTGTAAATTCATAATACTAGAACATAAGTTTATTGTTTTTCTAAATTTCTTACTTTCAAAGCCAATGTAAGTGTAAGACAAGTGCCAAGCATAGGTGGTACAACCTAAACAATAGCAAAGTTTTAGAATTTTAGTATGAAGAAAATTGAATGATTTGCAATTTTATTAAATTTATGTTATTGATACCACTAATAAAGTGGGGTAGAAGTAAGAAGTTGCAGGACACTTTTATAAAGGAAACAACCATCTTTGAATCACTAAAAATTGACATATAATTTGGTTTTTTGCAATGATGTAAAATTATAAATATATATTATTCAATATATTTTATGTTTGTATATATTTTTGAAATTTAAAATATATATTTGAATATAATGTTTTTTTAAGTGACACTAAAATTTAGTTAATGATAAGAAGCTAAAAAACGAAGTTAAATGGGAGACCCCTCTTTATATAATAGAATTTATTATTTTCACTTCAATTTTTTTGTATATTCGTTAATTAAAACTCTAGTGCATGGATGTATTTTTTTCCAATTTTGATAAATATTTTTTTAAAATAAATATAAAAATGTTTGTATTGAAAATACAATTGTTTCCATGTATGACACCTTTTATATTAACTATTTATCCAAAATAGAAAAAAAAATAATAAAATAATATATATATATCATCTTGCATACATTCTTTTATCTAGCAAATCATTTTTTTTTCAAATTTTCAAGAAAAAAAATAATCTTAACAAGATAATCAACCTTATATTTTGGTGTTGAAAACCTACTTTTAGCAAAAAAATTAAAAAAAAAAAGATATTAAAAATAATTAAATTATTTAAAAGATATGTTTTTGAAAACTATACCCATAGATCTCCAAACGGGTATTTTTATGTATTTTTAAAGATGATTTTTATTAGAGGTAAATCAGTTTTTGATGGGGCCTTGAAACCCATAACAAAAGACCACTAAGGGTCTAGATCAAAGAAGGACAACTGCTTAAAAGATCATAGTGTGATCAATCAACAATAGAAGACATATTGCTGCTGCAAAAAATACAACATGTCTAAACAATAGCAAACCAACAACTTACCAACATGCAAGCACAAACAATGAAGGGCACAACAACCCACCCCCCAAAAGGGACTAAAATTACAATAACTAAAAAGATACTAAACAAATTGGTAATTGGAATAATGGGCTTTGAAAGGATCCCATAACCTTCATATGTAACATAATAAGATCTAGAAAACTCCACCACTTGAAATCCCAAGCTAGCCCCAAAGGAATCCATCATATCTCTATCGTCAAAAATCAAAGCATGCAAATTGTAGCACTTACCAAGGCTGCCAAAATTAACAGAAGGAAACTGTCCATAAATATTGTTAGCACAAACCTAAGCAAAACAAAATTGAATCAAGAGAGCAAACCAATGGGAGGGATATAGGCAAAAGGAGAGCCATCCAATAGTGGAAAACTCCTTTATGTCAACCATCACAAAAATTGCAACAACCTCTTGTATGCCAACAAGAAAATGGTTCTCACAATCACCAAAAAACCTATGAATAATAAGAACACCTCTCACAATCTGCAACATGTCCTTCCTAGCAAAAGAAATGGAAGAACATAAAACAAACTAGGAATACATATGAAAAGTATGGGAAGATCAAGATTGAAGGAGGACCAAGCCTTAGGAACAACTTACTCTATGGCATTCATAACAAGAACCATACATGTAACCTCCTCTATGTCACCAACTGGACAAGCCACTCTAACACATGCTAACCCCAAACTTCAAAACAAACATAGCCTCCAAACTAAAGCAAAGCAATCACAACAAAGAAGAAAATCTAGGTATAAACAAGACAACACGACTAGTGAATTCAACAATGTCAAAACAACCTCCAAGATGATAGCATCCCCATTCGTCATATTTTCCTCTTTAATCCAGAAGTCTAAATGCACTATAAATGACTCCAAAGAGAGTCCCAAAACCCACAAATGGGCCAATATGGGAGAATAAATCCTCCACCATAGAATAAAATGACCAAAAAAAACCCCAAAATACTTCACCTTAATAGAAATAAAAAAAGAAGGGCCAATAAAAACAAAGGGACACCCATAAGTGGGCACCCAAACAACTTACTAGCAATGTCTTCCCTCTCTAGAAGGAGTAAAGGAAGACCACAACCAAAAAACACCAAACTAGAAGGCCACCACACAATATTTTCAACCCATCCCTTACCAATTTGCTAATACAAACAAAGCCCCAAAAAAACCAAGAATGGTCCAAGAAACCCTCCATTAAGAGCCTCTAAATAAATAAGAGACCCAATCAAGCCGAGTCAATCTCTAATAGGGAAAAATTCTCCAAACCAATGAAGCACATCGACCCCAAAAAGAGATCAAGACCATCTGCATTAGTCTCCCATCAACAACATCGACTATTCCAAACATGATGAAAACCCCAACGAGCCCACCAATATTAGAATTCTAGGATTCACCCACACAGACTCCTCCCCAATTGCTCCAGTACCATTATTCTTTAGATCCTCTACTCCAATGGAATAACAAAGTGTAGAAAGGAGGTGTTTCAAACAAAGGTCATGGCCCATTCCACTGCACCAGTTGAGAAAGACACAACACCAAAGTTATCCCAAGCATCATATCATCACCTAGATTATCGACTTCACAGTTACCATTTACCCCCTCACCAAATGAAACCCTACTCATAGAATGTTCGCTCTCACTCACACTCCAAAAACCAATAAATCGCATCGGTCTAGCCAACCCACCAACAACATCTACATCAGTCTCCTCATCAACAACATCGATAGCTCCAAATAGGGTAAAAATTCTAGCAAGCCCACAAATATAAAAATTGGGTTTCACCCACATAGACTTGTCCCCAATTGCTTCAACACCATTCTTCTTTAGATCCTCTAGGTACTCCCCATGAAATAGCAACATGCAAAAAGGAGGCATTCCAAACAAAGCTCGCGGCCTGGTCCACTACATCAGCCAAACAAGACACATCACAAAAGTTGTCCCAAACATCACCATCATCATTTGGATCATCAGCTTCATAATTCCCATCTATGCCCTCACCAAATTAAACCTACCCACAAAGATCTCACTCTTATTCACACTCCCTCAGTTTAATATCCTACTATATTGTTTTTAAAGATACTTATTCACATGAGTATGAATCATTAAACATCAATTTTTTCAAAGTTCTTTTTTTTTTTTTAAATTGACCTCAAAGTGGTGCTACATATGCATTTTGTGAACTCTTTTAATTGGGTAAGTTGTGGTCATATCTAACTTTATTTATTAAGAGGCTAAATTAATCATTCATGACATTAAAATAAATTAAAATTATTGACATAAACCAACCTAATAACTCCTAGCTAACTCTAAATGTTTCTAATCTAATCTTTGATTTTTGAGATTTATGTGCTAGAATTAAACTATAGTCATTGATTGTCATTCATCAAATGGTGGAAATTTCCCAAGCAAAGTTAACTATGAAAGTTAAATTTTTTTGAGTAGAGTCTTAGAGTGAAGAAAATTTAATGACACTAAGTTTTGATACACATTATAAATAATGATAATTAATTTACTCCTCGTTATATTCTAAGAAAGGTTTGGAATTTCGAGAATTATTATAGAGAATTATGATTCATTTTAACAAGTGTTTTAGAATTGGAAAAGTGTAGACAGAGAGAAGATAATTGAATAGGAAAAAATTGGTGTTAAAATTACTAAAAATAAATGGAGAAGTTGTGTATTTTATTGACTTGAAAGGGTATGCACTATCTTTGTTTAATTCTATCAATAGTTTTAGGTTATATGTTTTTCCAAATTAGTTGAATTTTGCAATAAGTTTTCTTTGTGAAAGACCCAAGAGCCACAAACAAATTTATGTTTACAATTGAATTGTCATTTGTAAATATTTTTTATTTTTACGTTAACACAAATATGGTTGGTATTATGGATGGACAATCATATTTTTTATTATTAAAACATAGTTTAGGTATGAAAACCAAAATTAGGGTCATCGTATCACAACCAGTTAATATAAGAATAGTTTGTTGATTAGATATCAAATTGAAAGTATATACGACCCACCTACATTACTGACCATATCCAACAACATAATTAAACCCAAGAATAGACATTAGTTGTTAACAAAAAACATAGCAAAGCCTAATTGGGGTTCTAAACAAATTACATGGGCTGATGTCCCCCTAATAAACAAAATTCGATTTCAAACATATCAAGTTTTGAGATTGTACCTCATTTCCCCATCTTTAACTTCTACCTCCATCAAAGAAATTAAAATTATTAGAAATTTCCCTCATGACAATTTGTCGTCACATTTTATGGCTTAAGATATGATAATATTTTCTAGAATATGGTTAAGATGACTGTCCTCCAAATGAAACATATCCCCCATGTCCTAGTGCAAAACTAATGAGTACACAACACTACAAAGCATCAACATTCAAGACAAAGATTGTGTCATGTCGGAAACATTCGATTAACCTTGAGAATTTAACATGATTCCAACGATAATTTCTTCATGGACTTGTGAATATATACGTCTACTAACCCGCCCCTCCAACTCTTTAGCCAAATTCCAAATATTGACCAACCAAGATAGAAGTGAAAGATCACCAAAATCATAATTAATAAACCTCATGAACATTGCTACAACCCCCTCACCATACGTCCACTTAGATTACTTGCTAGGAGGAGCACCACTATATTCCCTTTCCCTTACCCAGTTCTCCTTGAAGATCCACAACGTGCTTGAGTAAGATAATGATTTATAAATACCAAGCATAAAATCATAGCACATAGCCACAAAGAGAGAACCATAGTGAGCAAAAGAGTAAGGTATAAATTAACCACAAACTTGTAGACTATTGGTCATCTAACATAAGAAAGAAACATTACATGAACCAAATATCACATGCATCCACCATTGAAATATCCCATTATTAGGAGGATGGACATTCAACTTTAGTGGCCATGTAAAAGTAGTACTAATCATCAAATTCAAAGGGTGGAAATTTATTTATAGTGTATTTAATTTTAAAATAAAACTAGTACACAAAATTCTAGTTTTTTTTGGCCTTAGTGCTATTACAATATTGACCTTTGTTGCATCCACAAGGCACTTTTCAATGGTTATAGCTTTGTTGACACTATATCTTCTATATGTTGGAAGAAAATTTGAAACTATCACTAGCAAACATATTAGTTTTGGGGATTATGCTATGTTATTTGTCGAAAGTAGATATTTTTAGAGATTAAGATAACTCAAACTATATAGATTATTTTCAAATATGAATATATAGTCTTGTAAATCAATATATTGCAATGCAAATATTATTATTGTGCTTCACAACTCACACCCCACTTTGATTTTTTCCTTCTCTGCCAAGGGTTTTTCCCCTTCCTATTTTCCTTGTGTTATCCCATTGCCTTTTCCATTTTTTCTTCCCTCTTGTCTAGGGTTTTGGCTTCAATTTAACTTATTCTATATTTTCACCTTGTGAAAATAGTAAGCCCATAAGTCTAATCCCTATTGTCGTGACTTGCAAGAATTGGGGATTGAAGGTGATGTGTTCACTTGGTAATAAGTGAGCATACCACCCCAACCCCTAATTATACTCTCATTCTTGTCCTTTATTCTTGGTGTCTTTTCTACCCCGAATATCGACCCTGCACATTATTGAGGATAGGTGACATCCCCACATCACATATTGGCCTAAATAAGAGCCCAATTCATGTTTTTTTCTCACCTTGTCCATTCAAACTCAGAGCTCTGTACAATGCACTTGCAACTAGTGGTCGTACCTATACAAGTCTTTTACCTTAACCCTTAGATTCCCTCTTCACCAACAACTGGGATCAGACTTGCAAGGTTGTAGGTTAGTTTTCTTTCATGTCTTTTGTCTATGTTGTTTCTAAGATGTAATTGTGGGTTTATAACTTATTCTATTGGTGTTTTTGGTTATTTTCTCTCTTGTTGAGTCCCCTTAATCACTTCATGTCCTTCCTCGACATTGAATCCTTCTCATTTCATCTTCTTTGTTTTGTTTTTTAATTAGCAAGGATTTTGGTGTTGTGTGTGCCCTTCTCCCTACAAATGAAAAATCAAGGGTTTTCTTGCAAACCCTTTCAAAATTGAATCTGAACTAACAAACACATTACAAACTACACACTAAGGTAAAAATTAAAAAATGCATTCAAGACAATTTAAATGGTATCGATTTTAAGCTACCAAAGAATACAAACTAAAAAAATCATTGTCTTGCGATGATCAAACATTGGAATTCCTATGGTCTAAGTTCACTAAGCCTAGAATGCCTAACTAATAAACCCATAACCTCAACCCCGAAGAGAAGAATGAAAATTAAAAATATAAGTATTTAGGAAATTAAGGATTGAGGTATCCTATTCATTGTTCATCAAAATTTGTATCCTAAACAAAGTTACCTCAATCCTTGACCTCCCCAGGGTCATGAAAGAACTTTATCACATCGTGGGATAGGGGATGTCCTATTCAAGGTTCGTTCAAAAAGTTACACCTGAAATTAAATTACCCAAACCTCCCAAATCCCACCAAACATAGTACACACAAGCCATCACTTATTTGGTATCAAGGTTAGCTTGTACGAGTTCCAATCAAAAGCTTACA
Source organism: Cryptomeria japonica (assembly GCF_030272615.1). Lineage (NCBI taxonomy): Eukaryota > Viridiplantae > Streptophyta > Pinopsida > Cupressales > Cupressaceae > Cryptomeria > Cryptomeria japonica. The sequence continues at coordinate 446,255,255 of NC_081412.1, read as the reverse complement.
ATGGCCAATGCAACCCTAACCCCTGACACTAATGATTATCATGAGCATGAATTGAGTAAACCCTCGTGTATAAATAATTGGGGGTGCATTATGATTTGTTCTATAAGGAGAAAACATTTCCCATCATACCCTCAAAGCTCGATGTCAGTGGTGTGCCAATTGAGTTTTATGATCACGGGCATCAATGATTCGGGCTGGGTTGTTCAATTTTCATAGTTTAAAGATAAGTTGAAACAACAATAGAACAACATTGAACTTGGACCTCAGTCAAGGTGTTTTCTAAAACATGTTTAGGAGTTTAAATTTGTCAAATTGATAGCTTTGTGATGTAATTAATAAATGTTCTTATTGTTACGATACAATTATCATGTTATACTTTTCTTCACGAGAGTGAAAGTTGATGGTATGTTGACTTTTGTAATAGCTAAAATGAAATCCTCATTTTCTTAACTTGGCTCATTTTCCTTGTAGGCGATACTACGATAGAAGCAGAAGGAACTAAATTCTACATCAATGAAGTACACTTTCCTTACATATATTCCAGCTCCAAGGATGTTGTCAAATGACATCAACATCTCAGACATAGACCTAGAACATATAAACAATAAATATTTTATTAAAAGAGTGAGAGATGAAAATAGAAAGACTCTATGGGCCATATTGGCCAAGTCAAGGCTAGTTAAGAAGCTACAATTCCTACGTCTCTCCACTCTATATACCTAGTGAAAGGTTGTGCAAAGTATTATGACACAAATAAAAGGAAAATATTTGGGACCATGGGGGAAGTTGTAGTAGAAAATTATCCTAATAATATTGAAAGGGTATTTGGTGTACCCACATAATGATTGCTCTATTATGAATATTGAACATGGAGACAAGTACTATACAGAGTTAAAAGGACCCACACATTTGATAACCAAGAATATGATGGACAAGTTTAGGAAAGTACTCACAAAGTTAGCAAATATTATCCACAAAGGCATGCTCCATGAGGATGCCAAAGATCAGGTGAATCTCTTGAGAATATTTATGGGCTTTCCAAATTCTAGAAGCTTCCACCCATAGATGCTCTTGCTCATTAAAATTGTTCTTGCTCGAAAAGGACATATTGATTGGGGAATAATCATTTATGATCTCTAATTGATAGCACTAAAGAGTGATCCTAATTTCTACATGACATCCATTCTTGGGATTATCTACAATGGGATCAAGGATAGACTAGAGAATGAGGATTTATAGATATTATTGACAACTAATCTTGGCTAGAAGCAAAGAGTACTGTTATGTTGTAAATGATCCATCAAGTTTTGCTATAATTAGACATTTAGAAGGGGATTTTGCTAAGAGACTTACATTTGATGAAACCTTGAAGATTTAGGGGTTTTCCAATTATTTCATTCACTTCAAAAATTTCACATATGCAAGGGTTGTAGGTCACAATCAACTACTCAACAGACTATCTCAATATCCAAGTGAACAATTGATTTTGATAGCTTTGTAGAAAAACTGGGGAGGCATAAAAACTTAATGTGACAAAGAACAAGCCTTGAATCATTTTCCCTACTAAGATTGGTGATCATAGTTGTGCAGATACAAAGATTACCAAAATAACAGAAATAGAGTTGGTTGCCTATTCTCTTAAGGTTTTGTTAACATTAATGGCCAGGGGATGGTTTGGCTGGAAGATCAATCCAATTATAGGAGCATATTTTAGGCACGACCGTAAGGTAGAGGACCATTGAGAAAATTACACAAATGATTATAATGTTAGACTAAAATATTTTTGTATAATGGACCTCAAAATGACACACTTAGATGCAGGGTTATGGATTCCTAAGAATTTGAAAGAAGATGGCATAAGACTACACCCCTCTTCTAAGACTATCAAGGTTTATAATTTGGCCATATTCAATTTTGATCCCAACATCGATGAGTAGGTATATCTAGAGGCAAGAGATTGTGAAGTGCTCTAAAGGATTATGGATTGGATATCTTAGCCATACGTGATGTTGGACTTACTAGGACAAAGTGATAAACTTGTTGAGAAAGGAGAGTCTAGCTCTAAGAAATGGGAAGCTAGTTCTAAAAAGGATAAACCACCTTCTTCAAAGGTGACTGATACCAATGTTGCCCTGAGTACTCATAATAGACCAATCAAAATGATGTTACAAAATATGTTACCCCCATCCAATAAAGGACGACAACTATTACAAAATCTATAATGGATACTCGATCTTACATAAGAAAATATAAAGGCAAAAAGACATAGGAGCCTCAACCTCAAGCTTTTAAAAGGAAGAGAAAGTTGTAGAAGATGGCGATTAGAGAGTCTATAGAGGAATGAGTGGAAGAAGAGATACCACTACAAACAAGAAAGAGGATATAAACTTTAGCCCAAGCTGAGCAAGAAATAGATCTTCCTTCTCCTTCTCTTTCTCCAATTGAAGAACACCCACCCTTTGAACAAGATAATCAACTCTCTCCACCTCCCAAACATCCATCTCCATCGCCTAAAATACCTAAACCACTCCATTCTAAGCAACCCTCTCCACTTAAAGATACCAATCCATTCATCCACTCAAGATGAATAGAAGAAGAGTAATAATGGTAAGGGCAAGCCCAAGGAAGGTGAAATTCCTAATGAGGGAAATGGAAAAGCAAGAATTGATGAAGAAAAACAAGAAAAGGAGAAGGATGATAAAGTTAAAGAATAAATAATAGAGCAAGAAGAGCCCAGGGAGAAAAAAATAAAAGACAAAGGTGAAGAATATAAAGAGGATGAAGAAGATCAAATTCATGAGGAAGAAGAACAAAAATTAGAAGCAGATATGCCCCAGGTTGATGACAAACAATAACAAGAAGAAGAATTTGGGGAAGATGTTTTTGAGGAAAGAGAGGAAAGAGCCTTATAAGCACCAAACACTTCATTTGGTGTTGCACATAGACCATTACCAGTTTGGTTGACTCAAATCTCAAAGAAAAGACAAAGGAGACATAAGGAGATGAAGGAAAAATACTTTGTTGTGTTGGAAAAAAACATTTAAGACTCCCGAGTCAAAGAAGAAGAAAGCAAGGAAAATATTTGTGGTAACAATGGATACACGTGATCATCAAAGTGCACAAGTAGTTGTCCCTCTTATAAATAAGCCTAAACACAAAATGCAAATACAACATTATCAAATGTAGGAAATCAACCTCGGGATTGAAACATGAGAGGGTGAGAAGCATTATTGCAACAAGAAATATTGACCATATTCAAAAAAAATTAAAAGGACAAAACCACAAAAGGGGAGTAAAAATCGCAAATTGAAGTGAAGAAGTACATCAATCACCTCATGGGACCCTTGGACTTTGTTTCTCCTTCAACGAGCTTACAAGCTACACTTTCCCTGGAGATAAGGCTTCATCATGAGGATGGTTTCTTAGTAGTTGCCCTACAATAGAGATAGTAGATTGAAATCATGGGAGAGAAAACAATTAATAAGTCAAAAAAAAAATATCGATCAATCACAAAGAAGCTAAATCTTGTGCACAAGATCTTAACTAGTGAAGATAAAGAGACAAGGATAGAAGAAAGTATCCTCATGTGGGAGAATTATCTTCTTATACTTTGTATAATTAAGGCCATTGATGAATATGTGTTGCTTCAAGCAATAGTGCTATATAAATCAAACAAAGGTATGCAAAGAAAGTAGATAATAGACATCAAGATGGTAATTACTACATTGAAAAAGTCAAAAGATAATATATTGGAGAATTATGAAGCTATGACTACATTATTAGACAAAGTAGAAGAATTTGTAGCATCACTCTCGTGCACATTTTGGTAGATTGACGTCAATATGAATGATGCTCGCATAATTGTGAAGCAATTGAAAGTCACATTGCACAACCAGTGTACTAAAGATAACATTGATCATATGATAAGAATAAAAGGTGAGTTGAAAAAATACAAGAAAATCTTCCTTAGATTGAGTAGATGAAGAAGAAAATAAAGAAATTGGAGAAAATATAGGCAATTAAGTTCAAGTATACAAAAACCCTAGATTTGGAAGAATTAAATATAGTTGTCAAAGCTTTCAATTAGGAATTTATAGAGGTCGTGGCTCATTTGTAGCTGTTGGTTTCACATATGAATCCATTAGTTAATAAATTTTTGTAGATTCTAGAGTTTCAGGATAGATTCCAAGTGTTAAATGCACTTAGTTATTTTTACCATGTTTTAGAAAAAGTAGCGAGTTGAAGATTAGTTTGGTGTACTTTCTAGTGGTTTGCAATCTTCACATGTCCTAGTTCCAATTGAACTTCTAAATCCCATCTTTTGGTAAATAATAAGTTGTTTAGATGTTACCTACATTGAAACTTTAGTTTGGATCCTTTTTATGGGCCACATTTTGTTGTTGAATTGAGCCACTTACCTCTTGCATAGGGTATGGTACAAGTTAGTATCAGTGAGAAATTATTTTTTCTATGGTTAATTTTTTATTTTATTTATATTTAAACAATAAGACTTCTAGTTATCACACTAGGAAATCCTAGCTATGGGTTGACAATTTTGAAATTTAAATCTATTTAAACTCATTCAGTTTACATTGCAAAGGGTTGGAAAAACCTTGATGCATAGACTATAGGAAAATATACCGCAACTTTAGTGTGTCATACTGTTGAACTTGTGAATTTGAAAATATAAATTAAATATTCAATCATTTTTGGCCTGCACTTTGGGTGTTTTCAATCATTCGATATTGATAGTTCTGTGTTTATTTTGCTTGATTTGATAGCTTGGTTGAAATCTCACTTCAAGTGTGCTCAATAGGATTTCATCTCAAATATGCACATGGGTACGACTTTGTGATTTTGATGAATTCTGAAAATTCTAAGTATTTCATGAGTTTCCTTTGATGATAACATTTTTTATATATGAATTGTGGAATTCCTCGTTTATATGCATATCGAGTTTGTGAGATTCAATATAACCGTCCATTGTAGCAAAGTTAATATGTTGATCATCACTGTCTAGTTTGAGAAGATTTTTTTTATTTTATCTCTCACAACACCCTATCTCTTTTGATGTTTATTTCATAATCTATGTTAGAATAGGTTGTTAGACTAGAAAGCATTTCATTTTCATATTCGTTATTGCTGATGTTATATCATTGGAAATCTAAAAATCATTATATGAGAGACTTGACACTGAATTCTAGCTAAACTTCAAGGAATACCAACAAATGCTCCTTGAACAAACTATTGCATAACACAATTGGACTATCTTGCATGGCTTAGACCTAATTCACAAGGAACCTCAGAGAGATTCTCATCACTTTTCAAGAGAAGTAATTCATCACTGGGTTACTTGTCATTGGATGTGCTAACATCATGGTCAACAACTACCTATATTTGAATACTAATATAAAAAAATAGAGCTAGTGTGAAGTAGTTCCATGGATTTGTTACCAGGGATAATTAGAATTACATTTTATCAATAATGTATAGAACATTTATATAATTATATATTTTAATTTTATTAGGACTTGGGCCATGTAATTGTATTATTTTATAAATATCAAATACATCAAATTTTTAAATATAAATAAAAGCATTAATGGAAACATCCCATCTATATTTATATGATGTGTTATGTCATAAAATATAGCAACCTAGCCTATACATTCACTTCTAAATCCTCTCATAGATGATTGACATGTTTTCCTTTGATATGTTTGTTCTAGATCACCAAATGTGGGTGTATCAAAAATTCCTCCCAAAAATAAACTTCAAGTTTAGTCATTGATCTTATTATTCATCAAATAATGTAGATTATTTATTTAAATTGAAACAATAAATTATATTCCCCTTAGCCTGTACAACATGAACAAATATGTTTGGTTTAGTAGTAATTTTAAATGTTACATATATGGTTACATAAAACTAGTATAAATATCTTAAATGCATGTAACTAAAAGATATGAGTTGGAAGGTACTATTTTATTAAAACTTACGATATGTTACAAAATTTAGGGATTATGTAGACATGGATCTTTCTGTGTGACACAAATATATATGAATATCAATTATAACAAAGAACATAGATTGATATAGACAATAAATCCCCAGTAAATACATTTTCTAAATAATAAATCATTATCATTACACTCTCTATTTCAATTACCTAAAGTCGATAACATGAGCCTCCCCAGGTCTTGTCCCAATCACAATAATTTGTGTCAAAAAATTAATCAAAATCCTTGTCCTTGGTATAAAAAAATAATATAGCTCATTTTCATGGACAATAAAAAGAAGTGAAGGCTCATTATGAGTGTAAGCAAGAAGAGGTTATGGCCAATGCCATGGATCACAATGTCCAATATTTGCTTTGAACCTCATTTCCACTCGAGTCCCACTACCTTTTACATCGACTTCTTCAACATTTCCTTATTCATACCACACTTTAACTAAATGATCTTTATTATTTAATTAAATTCAATTTCTATATTCCCATAATTAAATAATTTCTTTAAATTATTTAATAATCTAACAATGTCTTCTCATTAAATAAATTTCATAAATTTATATAATGTCATGTGATCTTAATTTCAACTATATTAAATTTCCCTCCAAATTCAATTCCCACTAATTCCAGTTTCATTTGACATTTTTGAAAACCCAAATTCAATCTAAATGGCATTTCATCCTAAATATCCTACACACGTAGAAATTGCTAATTGAGACTAACACTCAGTTCTAACTAGTGACTCAACAATCACTTTTTTTGACTAGTCAGTTACTTCCCCCTTTTTTGAAATCAACTACTTGGTCAAGTTAGTTCCACTCCCAATCATGTCTCTTGACTAGTCAGTCAAGTGAGCGATTCTCTCAATTAGATTTAGTCAAAATGAGTAATTGTCTCTCACCAACTTGTCCATTGAATCTCAATCGTCGATCATTTCAATATTTAATTCAATCTCAGCCATCGAATCAAACCTCTTGAAATCAATAAATTAAACATCAATCCTCCCTTTTCAACAACCACTATCTTTGTAAATGTTGTGCTTACATCTTGAAGGTATTTCCAAAGTACAAATTTGAGAGCCACCTTCCCCACAACAAGAAGAAGGGCAATGGAGGACAAGCGCATTGGAATAAAAATGGATTTAATTATATTATGATTTCATGCTATTCATTGTTGATTTCAATTGTGTTCCTCTACTGAGCTGCAATAGGAGTTTTTAGTTAGATTTTAGGTTTTGTGGTTACCTCTTGATCTAATTGGCATGCTAATTTTCCAATGACAAACCCAATAGTTCCTATTGTTGTTGTCATTGGATGACACATGAGATAAAGGTGAGGTGGGGATGATGAGGGAGATAACAAAGATTAGGGTGGAGATAATGGGGATGATGGAGGATAGGGAGATAGAGGAAGAGGGAGAGGTAGGAGAGGGAGGGGAGGTGGTGATGGTGGGGGCAGTGATAGAGGGGATGGGGGCAGAGTTCTGGAGGAGATGGAGATCAAGTTTCCCTAGTGATAGCACCACCACAAGTAGCATGAGGGGACGACAAACGACAAGATGCCCCAACTATTGGTTGACAATTGATAGCGAGAGGGAAAATTAACATGTCAATTAGATCAATAGGTAATAACAAAACCTGAACTCTAACTAACAACTCCTATCACAACTCAATAGAGGGACACAATTGAATTCAACAATGAAACAAGATGAGATCATAAAACAATTAAACCCATTTTGATTCCAATGCATTTGTCCTTCATTGTCCTTCTTCTTGCGAGGAAGATGGCTCTCAAAGTTGCACTTTGGAAATATCTGCAAGATATAAACACAAGAATTGTAAAGATATTGGTTGTTGAAAGGGAGGATTGATGTTTAATTTAAAGATTTTATGAGAGGTTTGATTCGATGGTTGAGATTGAATCGATCAATGGTTGAGATTCAATGAGATAGGTTGGTGAGAGACAATTACTCATTTTGACTAAATTTGATTGGGAGAATTAGTCACTTGCTTGATTAGTCAAGAGAAATGATTGGGAGTGGAACTGAATTGACTGAGTAGTTAGAAAAAGTTGATTTCGGAAAAGGGGTAGTAATTGACTATTCAGATTAAGTGATTGTTGAGTCACTAGTAAGAATCGAGTGTCAGTCTTAGTTAGCAATTTTCACATGTGATGCAGGAAATTTAGGATGAAATGTCATTTAGAATGAATCTAGGTTTTCAAAAATGTCAAATGAAATTGGAATTAGTGGGAAGTGAATTTGAATTAAATTTGGAGAGAAATTTGATTTATTCAAAATTAAGATCACACCATTAAATAAAATTATGAAATTTATTTAATGAGAAGACATTGTTAGATGATTAAATAATTTAAATACATTATTTGATTATGAGAATATAGAAATTGAATTTAATTAAACAATAAAGATCATTTAATTAAAGTGGAAAATTGAGATTTACCAAATAATTAGATTGTTTAATTAATTTAAATGAGAAATAGTTAATTGATTAAATGATTAAGAGGGAAATTGAATAATTAATTTGAAAGGAAAAAAGAAAATTAATTCAAAAGAATGAAGTTAGATTAATTAAATAATTTAAATAATTTAATTAATATAAAGGAATAATTAGCAATATTGACGTTTGCAGGTGCAATACATGTAATGCCCCTCTAGGTCGGCTACAAATAAGGAGGTATTGTGATATTATACCCTTGCTATAATGTCATCAATAGATATATTCAATACTATATGCTAATCAATATAGTTAGGAATATGGATAAGTGAGGATGTGTGGTTGGCTTAGGAGTTGATTCTTATTATGTATATGATTCGGTAATGTATTCATAGGATGAAGAATGACTATTTTTGTAAGGGATTTTGATGTACTATTCTACGTGGTAGCAGCCAAAGTTACACTACTGGCTTGTGAACTTTATATTATTGGCATCTATGGTAATGTCAGGCGTATGTTAGTTATTTATTTTTTTGTGTAGCATTTTATGTTGGTTTATGTTGGTCTTAAGGCCCATCTATGTACACTAACCCTTGTTGAGTTAGAGCAATGTCTATTGTCTTTGCAAGCCAATCAGATAGCCACTTAGGCATTAATCCAACATCCTTGTCTGTCATTTGTTTTAGTGTGGCTAATTATCTTATGTGTTGGGTAATTTTTCATTAAATGATGGTTTTAAAGAAGTCAATTTAATTTAATTTTTTTCCCATTTAATAAATTAATTATTGATGTTTATGGTTTCACATTTAATAGTTATTACAGGATTAAAATTAATAAGTTAGTTTTGATTAATGAATTAATATTAATCTTTTGTTTAATAAATTAATACCTTAGTTGTATTGAATAATGAATGAGCAAGCTTTATTTATTTTATTTAAATTAATAAAATCTTGATTTATTGATTTTAGAATCTTATTTTATTAATAAATTTTATGATTTTAACTCCATGTGAATTTATTATTAAAAGTTTAATTTAACTTTTCTTTGAGAAGTTTTTTTCTTTGGTCTTTTGTGCGTGCGTGAGTCTTTTTGGAAATTTCTTTCTGGATTGTTGTTTTGGAAAGGAATTCCTTTAAATTTAATTTCTAGAATATGGGGTTGTTCATTGATGCTTGGTTTTTGGGGGTGTTTTCTCTTCCTTTGAATTTTTTTTGGGGAAGAGGATTTTGGAAGGAAGATTTGTGCAGAGGTTTTCGTTCTGTGGTGTGGGGGTTGCTATGTGTGCTAGGTATTGGAATTGGTGGCTCTTCTACAATAATCTCTTCTAGGAGTGCATTTTTAGGTAGGGGCTGGAAATCCTTGTGTAGATTATTTTATGTAAAATTGGGGGTGAGTATTTTGGTGATGCACTCCTTGGCATTAATCTAGTTCAAAATGTCATATGTAAATTATAACTAGCACTTTATATATATTCTTAATGCTCCATGTTATCATATTGAGTTATATTAGTGTTGAAGTCAGCGTTGTGATCCTTGGGTAGTTATAGGGAAATTTTTGTACAACAATATTTATATCATAGTTATCGTCTCTATTCCGCCTAAGTGGGTGGCAACCAACGAGAGTACTGTCTAGGGTACGAGACCCTAGAAAGGGTTGTGTACCCACATTTGTTATGATTTTTTTTTAAGTCAAACTATGAAGTCTCTACACATTCATGTAGGCAAGGCCATCTACGATGAGCCCCCGAGACTGTGTTGATATGTTGGGACTGATCATGCAAGTACTATACACTCGTTATGTACACTCATATTGAACATCGTGGAATAAAGGAACAACCGAGTCCAACAATTTTATCCAGTGGGAGCTACAAGTTCAACAGTGTCATCTAGGATCAATCTCCAAGTGGGAGATTGTTGATATGTTGTGACTGATCATGCAAGTACTACAGAGGTTCAGGGGTGCAACCCTCGAGGAATTTTTTTTTGCCATTTTTGTTGAAAAAAAACCGACTTTGAAAAAGCCCTAAAAATAACCGACTTTGAGTTCTGGCCTAAAAATTGCTTGTTATAAGCGGATGGAATGTAAAAGGGCATAGTAATGGTGTTGTACTGATTTACTGGATAATAAGAAAAGTTTGGACAGTTATGTTTTGTGGATGTAGCCCATCTTGGATGAACCACGCTAAATCTCTATGTTATTTGTGTTATGCATTTTTCTCCATCTTTTGTGTTTGTATTTGCATATAATTGTTGATTTGTATTTGCTCCGGATATGCCTAAACCCTAACAATTGGTATCAAAGCCATGTATTTCTATAAATTGGCAAGGACTTTCAAATTTGAGTGGGAGCAATGGAAGAAACCAAATTCAAGGTCGAGAAGTTCAACGGTTAAAATTATCAGTTATGGAAAATGCAAATGAAGGATGACCTATATCAAAAGGATATGTGGCGGCCATTGGAAGGAAAGTCAAAGAAACCGACTGCGATGTTAGATGAAGATTGGTATATTCTAAACAAAAAGGCATTAGGAACCATTCAGTTGTGCCTTGTATCGTCTGTAGCATTCAATATATCAAATGCAACAACGACTTCAGATCTAATGGTGACACTGACTAAACTATATGAGAAATCCTCAACTTTGAATAAGGTATTTCTTATGAAGTGTTTGTTTAATAGGAAAATGAGTGAGGGAGGATCTGTAGCAGATCATTTAAATGAATTTAATACAGTTACCGATCAATTGACTTCTATAAAAGTTAACTTTGATGAAGAGGTTAGGGCTCTCTTAATTTTATGTTCTTTGCTAGAAAGTTGGAGTAGCTTAGTTATGGATGTAAGTAACTTTGTCTCTAGTTCAAATACTATGAAATTTAATGATGTTGTTGGTGTTATCCTAAGCGAGGAAATGCAATGGAAAAGCAAAGGTGAGACTTCAACATTATCAGGCACTATTTTGAATGTTGAGAACTGAGGAAGATCAAAGGAAAGAGGAAAAGGCCCTAGGCGTGAGAAGTCACGAGGGAAGTCAAAGAAAGGATGCTCTCAATCCAAAGGAAGAAAGGATTGCCGGTACTGCGAAAAGCCAGGACATTTAAAGAATGATTGTTGGTCTTAGAAAAACAAACAAGGAGATGGAAATGAAGATGACAATAAGGAAGCTAATGTTGCAAGTAATACTTTACAAGATGCCTTGATTTTGTGTTTAGATAATGTTAATGATTCTTGGGTAATAGATTCAAGGGCTTCATTTCATGCTACACCCCATAGAAAATATTTTCTAGATTATGTTCAAGGTTATTTTGGACAGGTATATTTGGGTGATGATGAGCCCTGTCAGATTGTTGGAAAAGGCAAGATAAAAATCAAGTTGCATAAATGACCGGTTGTTGCAAGAGGTAAGGCATGTTCCTAATTTAAGAAGAAATTTAATTTCTGCAGGACAACTGGACAGTGAAGGCTACATAGTTACCCACTAAAGGTGCATTAGTAGTAGCTAAAGGTGCAAAGGTAGGCACATTGTATTTGTGTACTCGTAGTACTTATTCTACCTTAGCTACTACAAAAAAATTTGTTGCAGGGACAACTACAATAGATGTTGCAAGGACAGATTCAAAATTGTGGTACCATAGAATTGGGAACATGAGTGAGAAAGGGATGAAAATCCTGCACTCTAAAAATTTATTGCCAGGATTGAAGCAGATTGATTTAGAATTTTGTGAAAATTGTGTTTATGGTAAATAAAAAAGAGTCAAATTTCTCAAGGTTGGGAAAGAGAAGAAGAGTGAGAAATTAGAGCTTGTGCATTCAAATGTATGGGGACAGACTCAGGTATCATCTCTTGGTGGCTCTTGTTATTATGTTATTTTTATAGATGATGCAACCAGGAAAATATGGGTATATTTCCTAAAACAGAAATCAGATGTTTTTAAAACTTTTAAGAAATGGAAAGCTTTGGTTGAGAATGAGACAGGAAAAAAGTTGAAGCATGTCAGATCTAATAATGGAGGTGAGTATTGTTGTAAATCATTTGAAGATTACTGTTCTTTCAATGGAATCTAAAGGTAGAAAATAGTTCTAGGAACCCCACAAGAAAATGGTGTGTCTACAAGAATGAATAGGACCATCATGGAGCGTACAAGGTGCATGAGATTGCATGCTAGACTGCCCCTACAATTTTGGAGAGATGTTGTACATACTGCTATTTATTTGATAAACAGAGGACCTTCTAATCCTTTGGATGGTGGCCTTCTAGAGGAGGAATGGATTGGTAAAAAGGTAAACTATTCTTTTCTAAAAACCTTTGCTTATGAAGCTTTTGTCCATGCTAATAAAGAAAAACAGAACCAAGATTGATGTTAAATCTAAAAAATGTACATTCATTGGATATGGAATGGATGATTTGGTTATGAGTTATGGGATTTTGAAAATCAGAAAATAATTAGAAGTGGAGATGTTATATTCAATGAGAAGTTCATGTATAAAGAACAAATGCAGGAAACGAAGCATGAACAGGTCAAAAAGGAATATGTGGTGTTGGATGAGATTCCTGAAAATAAAATGCCATTGGTACCTAATGCTCAGCAACAACAAAATATCCCACAAACTCCTACAAGTGTTAGATGTTCTACGAGGTTAAGTAGACCTCCTAAAAGATTTTCTCCTTCTTTGTATTCCATTTTATTAACTGATTCTAGTGAACCATAAGGATGTGAAGAAGCAATGCCGGTTGATGCCAAATAGTAGTGGGAGCTAGGCATGAAAGAGGAAATGGACTCTTTGATGAAGAATTGGACAAGTGGGACTTAATCCCATTATGCGTAGGAAATAGAGTGTTGCCAAATAAATGGGTTTATAGGCTGAAGGAGGAGGATGAAGGACATAAAATATATAAGGCCATACTCTTGGTGTTTTGCACAAAAAAAAAGGGTATAGATTTTGATGAAATATTTTCTCCAGTTGTAAAAATGACTTCAATTAGAACTGTTCCAAGTCTTGTGGCTACAGAAGACTTGCTTCTTGAACAACTAGATGTTAGTATTTTCTCTATGGGGATTTGGAGGAGGAAATCTATATGCAACAACCACATGGACATGGGGTCAAAGGTAGGGAGGAGTTAGTGTGCAGGTTGAAAAAGAGTTTGCATGGCCTAAAGCAAGCACCACGATAATGGTATTTAAAATTTGATAGTTTCATGGCTGAACAAGGTTACCATAGATGTAATTTTGATCATTGTGTTTATTTTAAGAGATTGGATAATGACAATTATATTATCCTGTTACTTTATGTTGGTGACATGCTTGTTGTTGGGTCTAACATGTAGCATATATATGAACTTAAAAAAAAATTAGCAAAGGCATTTGCCATGAAGGATTTGGGTGCAGCTACGCAAATCCTTGGTACGAGGAATTCATGATACATTAAAAATAGAACATTTTCTCCCAAAGTGAGTATATAAAGAAGGTGTTGAAAAGATTTAACATGCAAAATGCAAAAGCAGTTGGTACACCTTTGGCTAGTTATTTCAATTTGGGTGAGGAGACGTGTCCAAAGACATAGGAAGAGGTAAATAAAATGTCTAACATCCTATATTCATCAGTTGTTGGCAGTCTGATGTATGCGATTGTATGCACACGACTAGATATTGCACATGCAGTGGGAGTTGTGAGTAGGTACATGAGCAATTTGGGAATGGAACATTGAAATGTTGTCAAATGGATTCTAAGGTATTTGAGAGGTACTTATAGAAAGGCATTATGCTTCAAAGGATCAAATGTTGCTCTACGAGGATATGTTGACTCGGATCTAGCAAGTGATATTAATACAAGGAGGAGTACTACAGGGTATTTTTTTACTGTAGGGGGAACTGCAATTAGCTGGATTTCTAGACTGCAAAAGGTTTTTGCACTTTCAACTAGTGAGGCTGAGTATGTAGCTACTACTGAAGATAGAAAGGTGTTGATTTGGTTACAACATTTTCTGGAGGAACTGGACCAGATGCAGGAGGATATCCCATTGTATATTGATAGCCAAAGTGCCATTCATCTTGCAAAGAATTATGCTCTTCATTCGAGGACAAAACACGTTCAGCTCAGGTAACACTTCATACGTTTTGTTTTGGAGGATGGCCAGTTACGACTTGCAAAGATTCATACAAGTGAAAATCCTACAGATATGTTCACGAAGGTAGTCCCATAGGAGAAGTTGATTTCCTCCTCAATTTATCTCAGCATTCTTAACTAAACATTGTGGAATTAAGGAACAACCGAGTCCAGGACTTTTATCCAGTGGGAGTTGCAAGTTCAACAGTGTCATCTAGGATCAGTCTCCAAGTGGGAGATTGTTGATATGTGGTGATTGATCATGAAAGTATTGGAGGGGTTTGGGGACGCAACCCTTGAGGAATATTTTTTTGCCGTTTTTGTTGAAAAAAATTGACTTTGAAAAAACCCCAAAAATAACCAACTTTGAGTGTTGCCCTAAAAATTACTTGTTATAAGTGGCTGGAATGTAAAAAGGCATAATAATAGTGTTGTATTGATTTACTAGATAATAAGAAAAGATTGGACGACTGTGTTCTATGGATGTAGCCCATCTTGGGTGAACCATGTTAAATCTCTATGTTATTTGTGTTATGCATTTTCCTTCATCTTTTATATTGTATCTACATATAATTGTTAATTTGTATTTTCTCTAGATATGCCTAAACCCTAATAGACTGTAGGTCTAGCCCTTAGGACTAGCTCTTCTAAGTTGTCAGGTCTTGACACTCATCCTATGTTATATGTTTACCCTTGTGAGTTCATTGGTAGATATTTGATCCAGTTAAAGTTATTGTATGGTTTAACCTGTTGAACATATATCTAACAGTTGATAGATCTAATGTGTGCATCTAGTGGTGTAATCTTGTGTGTAGGAACATGGGGCAGGTTGAGTCATGTACTATATCGGGAAGAGAAATCTCAGGTATGAGGTGATAGGTTTGTTATTTGAGTGTTGCTCAAATCAGAATTCATTATGTTAGAGTGTGTATAATCATAATATTTTAGTAATGTTGTAATATGTGATTATTATTATTTAAAAAAATTGTTACTACTTTTAGTGACGTTCGCTTAAGTAAAAGTGGGCATTACAAGACATTTTTAAGTGTCTACAGTAATTATTAAATTATATTGTGTCTATTTGAGCATGAAAAGGCAATAATTTACATGTATATCATTTTTTAATGAAATTGCATGTTCATCATAGTTATGAGCTCGTTTATTAGATCCATGAATATTTTGTCGTGCTTCAAATTGATTGCTATATTTTTTATATGATCAAACATTTCATTAGTCTTCCGATATACAAGTGATAATTTATAGTTATGAAACTATGATATCATATCCCATTCTTTTAAAATGAGTTTATTTAATTTTTAATTAGGGGTGGACATGCTACAAATTGCATTGATGGTATGAGTGAATAGCATTCAATGTGGATTTGGTCTCTCCTTAGGATTTTGCAGGTTTGGAGGTTGCTTATAGTTTGTCCTTATTATTTGTCCCATTTGCAAGTTTGTGTTTCTAACACCAATATGTTGTATTTGTGGTCTCTAACAATGCATGCAGCCCTCAAATTTGTAGGGTCCCTTGGGAAGCCTCATCGACATTAACATTGATCCACTCAAGTTTTGGAGGAACCTACCAACCACCAACCTTTAAAATATATCTCAGATTAACTCAATAAGCCCCATAAATGAGGAAAAAATTATGAATAGGCCATGTCTTCCTCATTTCCTTGTCCTAGTACATGTATTTGATATGTGGGCCACTTGTGTTTCTTGTTGTATTATTTACTACTTTCGTGATGGCATCCTCCACCTTACATGCCATCACTTACTTAGTTAACTTAGTTTTTTGAAATTTTCTCCTATTCTATTCCTTCCACACTTTTCATATTATCATATACAAGCTTGTTGTCTATAGGTTGTTGAAAGATGCCTTTTGTTTAGGAATGACCATATTAAAGATTACAAGTAGATTGTTGAGAAACAAGCTTTGCTAATTTATCTTTTTGATCACCATTTTCTAGTAATATTCCACCTATTCATAATTTAGTAGGAGATGGTTTGCATTTTCCTCTGCTTGCCTACATAGAGGGCATTTGTGGGGGCCATTAATATTTTTTAAAATCTATCACTTGTCAAAATTCTTTTTTGAATGACCATCCAAGTGAAGAAACCAACCCTTGGTAAGAATTTGTTTCTCCATAGGAGGTGGGAGGGATAGTCATCTTTCTTAGCTACAACTTTGATTAGTGAATATAACCAATTTTAACATTGTATTTTCTAATTTTTTCTCCACATCACCTTATAAAATCCTCATCCACTGATAAATTGATTCTTCGTGTGTTCAATAGATCTGTGAGTTATTTTTTACTACTGTAAGAAGGATAATCCATGAAAAGGCCTCCACTACCAAAAAGTTTGCCTATTCATCACTTTATTTTTGACATAATTCACAAGGAGACTGCCCCAATTGTTGGTCAAAACTATTTTTCCTTCTTCAATCCTTACTATGCTTGTAAATGCTTTGTGCCCATCCCAAGAGTCTTTTGAAAAGTAAGCCTTCCTTTTTTTTATTTACTTATGAGGTTATGTACCTAGTTACAAGACTTTTGCATGTCAACATGAAGTTTTATATGGTCAATCTAGCCAATATATTTTCCACTATGAAAAATTAAGAAGGATCCTTTGAATCCAAGTATTTATTGTACAAGGTTTTTTTCCCATTTTTTTATTTGAATTCTAGTACATGTTCAAATTTATTTATGCTCCCAAGGTATTATTTAGAAGCAACCATTATCTTAGACCCACACCACTTGTAATGCCCCTCTACTAGTCTATTTTGTATTCTTGCTTCTTGAAGTGGATTTGGGTATGTGCCGATGTTTGTACCATTTACATTTTGGATGTAAACCTTTTTGTGGTGCTTTGATATTATTTTGGATGCTTCATTAGTTGTAGTGTATGACCTTGAGTGCATATTTGATGCTCTTTTTCATATATGTGTTTCATGATTGTTTTAGACTTTGTGATGTGTTGGTTTTCCTCATGATGATTCATGATTATGTAGTTGCATTGAGATGGGTGATAATTTGTTGTGCCTTTGATGATTATGATGGACTGATGTAGTGATTCAAAATTGCCTTATGTGAGATGTTGATATGGATGTTGATTGATTAATGATTGGAATGTAACAAGTGAGGTTAACCTAATTGGTTGAACTAAGAGTAGTAAATTGTGTTTATTTTACCTTATTATGTTAAAAATATTTAAATACTTATTGGTATAATTGATGATGCTCATGTTAGATTTAGTAGAGGGATATGATGGAGATGATGTTATGATGTTTGACCGCTCGAGAAATAATTATATATTTATTGTTGCAATGAAAGAATATTGATGTTGTAATTTAATGCATTTAATTAGATGAGACTTATTATTTTGATTTAATTGATGGTTCAATGTGAAAGGGATGATATTGCATCATTCAAATGTATTATAATGCATGCAATGTTAAAATTCCCTTCTAATGATTTTAGTTACTTTGATTAATTTTTTTATATAAATGTATGTAAATGCATCAGAAGGTACACTTTATGTGTGAATGTTTTAGTTACTATAGGTACAAGGCATTGACTCCACCTAGCTACACAGGTATGAGCATACCCATATCCCCGACGGTGGTTATAAGAGATAACACACTAGCCTTTAATGTTACCCAACCATAGCCATCGCTCCTAATTTGGATGATTTTCCTTAATTTATATGTTTATACCTTTGGTTACCATTTTGGTAATGTTTGGTTACCCCAATGCATATTTGTGAATGACTAGTAAAGACTTTTTGTGCATAGTTGGTCATATGTGAATTGTTGCCATTTAATGTGCATATATTAATGGTATTTTAATATTACTATGCCAATTTAATATTTAATTGTGAAATATGCCTTACAAGTATTCATTTTAATTGGCATTTACCCAATTGGACATATGGATGGCTTTGGGGGGTTAAATTTGGACTTCTAGAGAATTTAAATTTAATTTTTAATTTATTTTATGTTGATGTGACTTTTAATTGTTTAGTGATTATTTGATGTTTTTGGAATATTTTTACAATGCTTATTTATGTTCATTTTATTATGTAATTTATTGAGGTGAGTTTACGAATGTGAGAATTAAAATTTTATTTAATTATTTATTTATTTTATCATTTTAATTTCACAAAGTCAATTGGGTTTCATATGGGAAAGTAATGATTTTTGACACTTAGTTATTTTTCTCTCATTTTGGCTCTGAAAAAAAAAACCCTACACTTGAGATTTTGAATTGATGATCGAGGGAGACATTATTGATGGAATTTTGTTGGTAGAGGCTCAAAATATTTGTGTGGGTGAGCTCTACAAGCTGTCCAGTTTTCATGGCTTCTTTTGGTGTGTTTGGCCTTCACTTTAATTTTGAATATTTCTTCCATTTGAAGGTATGAATCTTGAATTTCTCCCTTGTTTCTTAATTTGAATATTTACATCTTGTTTGGAACAATTTAGAACATTTCCATTGTTTTAATTTGATCTCTAAATAAGTTATGTAATTGTATTGTTTGAATTTGTATGCTTTCAAATTTGAAAACATGGGTTTGCACGGGGAAAATCTACCCAAATTTTGTTGGATGCATTAAATGCCAATTTTAATTCATTTTCATGTGGTTGTGTGGTAGAGGACCAATGGGTTTTGTCGGATTTTTAAATTATGAAGTTTAAACTTTTAAGCTTTTTAGAGGTCCATCAATGGTGGATGGCCTCCATGACTGGTTTTTAGCTGAATTTGATATTTTATAAAAGTGAGAATTTGATGTTTTAAATATTATTTTATTTTGTGGAGTCATGATATTATATAAGTGAATTTTATTATTAGATCAATTTGGAACCATTTTCTTGGCATTATGACCAATTTAGTATGTTATTGTTGTATGTGAAAATAACAATGTAAATATGAGTATTTAATCTGTATTAAGGATTTTGGAGCTCAATTGATGATAGTAATTGGCTCTATAAATTGGTATTTTTTTTATTTGGTTCTATGTTTTGGACTTCTTTGAGAATAGGGTAGGTAATAGGGTCAATGGTGGGAGTGGTGTCCTATGGGGATCTAGGCACAAAGGGGCCGCTAGGGTAACTCATTGGGAATTCCTATAATCAAGTGGAAATATTAATTAAAACTTTGGGTTGGGAATTAAGTAGTAATAATATAGTGGATTCCCCAAGCATGCCTTGAATACTACCACAAGGCCAAGGGTGTTTGGGGAAGGCATGCCCGTACATGGCGTGATTGGGACTTGTCTGGAGAGGCATGCTTGCACATGTAGCGATTAGACTTGTATGATCATCATTCTTGTTCGTATGCAAGAATTCTCAATTTCATGTGGGCCATCCCTTTGAGATATGAGATGACACTCCTTGCTTTTGTTCTCTATGTACCTAGCCCTATAGATATGAGTAGTGCCTTATGAAATTAGTATTGTTAAGCAATTGGTTATCTTGTTGTACTATATGCCAAATGGTAAGTTTGATGTTGCTCTTGATGGTGCCTTCTTTACTTCATAATTGTTGATCAAGGATGATTCCTCTCCTTTGATTTTGTTTATTGTTTTTTGGGAACCTATTCATATCTGACAATTGTTCTATGTTGCAAGTGATACATTCTGGATGTTTCAATCTTGTTGTAGCATTGTGATCCTTACATTTTTTATGTGCATAATGTTGAGCGTTGCTCTATGTTTTCTCTTGTGTAAGCCTATTACTCCCCTTGCATGTGTGTATGAATGTTTGGGCCATGTCACTATCTCCACAAGCATGGTGGGGTGGACCTACAATTTCCACAAAGTCAGGTGGCATTGCCAACCACCACTAGGAACTAGAGTACTTGGATCGTGAGTGGCATGAAGAGTACTTCCTCCTCCCTCAATACTTGTTTTTTCTTCCTTCATTTCTTTCAAGGTTGTAATCCGTGTAATTTGAGATAAGCATTGTAATCATGGATGATTTGTATGTTGAACACTCCAAGAGGAATTGAATGTAGTTGGTAATATATTATAATGGACATGGACAAGTGTTGGGATTAACCATGACGTATGACTTTATATGCTTCTTAGTTAAGGATGTATCATGTGGTTATCATAGGAACATTTCAATTAGTGCCTTAAAATGAATATAGATGTGATTTGAATTGTGTTGGAGATTGATTTAGTCATCTCCTACCTTGGTCTTAGGTTTTAGCTACTCTTGGATGTGTTTCTAAGGTAGCAACATTAGGGAACCTTCAGAGGTGACTTGGGTTATCTCAGTTGGAGTTTCAAGAGTTTAGCCTTTCGTATGTGCACAATTGGTTAAAATTTAGTTGATTGTATATTGAGTTGGAGCATTGCACTTATACATGTTATGCACGATGACACTCAATTACTAAAAAATAATATATTTTCATGCATTTCTTGTCCTTTTTGCTCGTGTCCTCTAGTATTCCTTGGCAGGGCGTTATACCACTAGCCACCTTTTGTCTACACATTTTTTTTCTCAGACAACCAATGAGACTAATTTATTTTATAAGGTTCCACTCAATAAGAAGGTTCTCATTTTTATTTTTTATCAATTCAATGGTTTTCTTGGAGGATTTGAGGAAGACATGGAGAAGATGGGAATTGGAGATATGACCGATTTTAGATTAAAATTCTTCTTATTGTGGATAGCCATTTCCCTTTCCACACTTCCAGTTTGTATAGGTAACTAAACAACAAGAAATCCCATAGTTTAGGTTTGTTTTCCCCTGATAAGAGTGGAACATGTAAGAAACTTCTAGGAAGTTTTCCAATTTTGAAGCCCAATATTGAGGTAATTTACTTTTGTTTCATTATATTAGTGTCGAAGAAGAAAATGTCATACTTCATCCAATTAATTTTTTGGCCATGCAACCTATACATATATATATATATATATATATATATATAATTTGACACCACCATAGAGGTTTTATTTAAGGTTTGTATTGTTACTGTTTTATGCTTTTGAATATATGTTTTTTTATTGTATTATATTTTTTGGATCTTGCTAGGGCTTGTGTGCCTTTCATTGCTATCTCATTGATAGGCATTTTATTTTATGGGTTTAAATTTAATTTTAATTATTTATTTTTTTGGCAAGGTGGCAATGCCACTTGATATATTTTATTATTAATATATAATTTTTACAATATATTTAAAAATTGGTTCAAACTAAGCTCCCAGAGAAAAGAACCAACAAGAAAAACTCCAGTCATTCCTCATCAACATGACTATAGAAGAGAAGTAGTGAACGATCCTCTAGCCGGAGCTAGTTACAAAATAGAGATCAACAAAGGAGCATGCAGGCTCATTTACAAATAGGAGCATGCAAGCTCATTTTACAGAATAGGAGCATGCAAGCTTATTTACCAAATAAGGACATGAAAAAGAAATAACATAGGCTGCCCAGTGAGTGAAGAAGAGAGCTCCAAAAAGAATGAGGACTAAACCAGCATTGAAGGACAAATCCATCTTCATGGGATATCTTGAAGGCCCTGCAACAAAGAACTCTTGCAACCAAAATTGACATGCCCCTGCACCAAAAAACACCTGCAACCAAAATATATATATACTACTGAACATAGAGAATTTACAAGAAACACAAGGGTCCAAAACATAACTGACACCAACGACATGAGATCTACGGTCCGCCATTATAGACAAATACCAAAGGAGAAGAGGTGAATGCGGAAATGCTGGAGAGAAATGAAGCCCAAAATTTTTATGCCATAAATGAAAAGAAAGAGGAAATATATCATAAAAAATTTGACAAACCAAAAGAAGCGGCGTACAGAGATAATCATGAAAACAACGCCATGCCAAACTTTAAATGGCATATGAAGGATGGATTCCCAATGTAAAAATAAATATCTCCAAATTTCGCACCAGAAGAGAGTACCAAACACACGAACAACATCAATAACAACCAACTCATCATTAATGAATGCCAAGTGATGATCAAGTAAAGCAAAGTACCTCAAATCAAAACCAAATGGAATTATGAAAAGGAATACCTCACCAAGAGAAGAGAATATCAACTTGTATAAACGAGCAATCATATAATAAGAAAGATTAGATACTCGACTCTCTACAAGCTATACTTAATAGGTTTGGGAAGCTCATCAAATCACACCCCAATCGAGAGGAATCAATAACAGTTTTGTCACAACCCATATTAGCGAGGCAATCAGCCAATGCATTACCTTCATGATAAACATGTGAGATGATGAGATGCTCAAACATATCAAGAAGAGTCCATATTTGTTCAAGAATATACTGGAAATGCCAATTATCAGCTTTTCTTGCCTTGCAAGCATTAATGACAATAGCCGAATCACCTTCAATATGAAGGTATTTGAAATTCAAATCCTTAGCCATAACAAGAACTTCTAAAAGAGCACAAGCCTCGACCATATTATTTGTGCCAGAATAAATTGGCATAGCTTTTAATGCTAATAAAGAACCCAAATGATCACGAAAAACTATCCCTATTCCTGAATCACCAGGGTTTCCATGGGAGGATCCATCAAAATTCAATTTACAAAAAGGGGCATTAGGAGGATGCCATTTTATAGAATTTTTGTCTACAGGTGTTTTCCAAATCCTTGGAAAGGCGGGTGATACAGGAATAATGATACTTTTCCAAGAAGAAATCATAAAATTGTCCTAGGAAGAGAACTCTAAATTCATATTAAAATATTTATGTACACGAGCATTAACTTGCTCAATAATACTTCTTTCCAAAATATTAAGAACAACAGATAAATCCAATGAGTCACATCTAAAAATGCGCTTGTTTCTTTCCCACCAAATGGCCCATATGACTGAAGAGGGAATTATAAACCACAAACAAGCAAATAGAGAAGATGAATACAAAACTAGCCAAGACTGAAACATGTCCCATAAAGATAAAGGGAAAGGGAATGAAAGAGATAACTTTTGGAGGACAAAATGCCAACATCTACTCGCAAACTCACAATGAAGAAAAATATGATTGACATCTTCAAGAGCTTTACCACATAAGATACAAGAAAAGAAGGCTACAATATTAAATTTGACTAAATGATCACTAGTCAAAATTCTATTTTGTAGCGGGAGCCAGGAAAAAACACTAGCATTAGGTAATACTAAATTATTCCAACAAAACAAAAAGGCATGATGAGGAGCATTTTGATTGGCCTTTTGTTGAATAGCAAAATATCCTTCTTTAACATAGTAGTTTCCCGATTCAGAAGGGCACCAAATAAGTTGATCTTTGATGTTAGAAAGGAAAGCCACTCGGTCTCGCAAAACAGATTTAAAATTTTGAATTT
This sequence comes from Cryptomeria japonica, assembly GCF_030272615.1. Classification (NCBI taxonomy): domain Eukaryota; kingdom Viridiplantae; phylum Streptophyta; class Pinopsida; order Cupressales; family Cupressaceae; genus Cryptomeria; species Cryptomeria japonica. Next base: position 446,231,349 of record NC_081412.1, on the reverse strand, counting down.
CCTGCAAGGACAATGGAAGAGTAGAGGGATCCTTCCATGAGACATTGTGAGAAAACAGATCAACACTATCTACATAATCAACCAATCTAACTCCCCATGATTGAGAAAAAACAACTAAAATAGAAGCAAGAGAATCATGTTGCGAAAGAGGGGGAAAGCCATTCGAAGAGTCTTTCCAAAAAATAATACCCTCCCCTGAATGGACCTGCCAGGAGAGAAAATTAGAGACCACTTCCCTACATGAGATCATAAAGTTCCAAATAGCAGACCCCTGTGGAGGATTAGAAATTGTGAATATCCTAGTAGGATTCTGGGAATCCAAATACTTAGCCTGCATAATTTGGCACCACAAAGATTGGGGCTTAGTATACATAGACCAAAATAGTTTGCCCCCAAAAGCCCTATTTCTTTTAGATAAGTCATGAATCCCAGCACCACCAACTTGCTTGGAAAGAGACATCTTGGTCAAAGAAATCAGTGGAATCTTTTTATCTTCTGTCATGTTATTTTTCCAAAGAAAAGATCAAATAATCTTTTCGATTTGGGAGATGACTGATCTGGGAGCTTGAAGAACTAAGATACAGTAATTAGGAATGGCAGATAGGACCGTTTTAATGAGAAGTATCCTACTTGAAAAAGACAACCACCTAGCCTTCCAAACAAAAATACAAGATTTAAGTCTCTCAATAATCGAATTCCAAAAAGAAGACTTAGCAGATCCCATAAAGAAAGGAATCCCCAAATAGGTAGAAGGAAGAGAGTCTACTGGGAAACCTAAGATATTCACAAGTCTATCAGCCACCAACTGAGGAGTATTAAAAATGAAGATCTTGGATTTATGGGGGCTAATCTGTTGGCCAGATCTAGCAGTATAAGTATCTAGAATAAATTTAATATGAGTAGCCTCTTGAATAGAAGAAGACCCAAATAAAAGTGTATCATCAGCAAAAAGGTTATGCGTGACTGAAATATCAGAATTAGGAATTAACACCCCTTGCCAAAAGCCCAGATCTCTTTGCTTAATAACCAATCGACTAAAAGCTTCTGCCATAATGATAAATAAGAAAGGAGATAAAGGATCTCCTTGTCTAACACTCTGGGTTGAAGAAAAGTATCCAGAGTGAGATCCATTAATGATGACAGAAAATGAAGCAGTAGAAATACAACTCTTGATCCATTTACACCAGCTTTCAGAGAAACTAAATTTTCTTAAAACTTTGAGCAAAAAAGTCCAACAAACTTTATCATAAACCTTCATCATATCAAGTTTGACCACAAAAGTTGGGATATTGGACGAATTTATGGAATGTAAAGTTTCATGAGCAACAATTACTCCCTCATGAGTTTCCCGACCTAGAACAAAACCTCCTTGTTGTGGAGAGATGATATGAGGAAGGAGAATTTTAAGTCTTAAATAAATAGCCTTGGTGAAGATTTTGTAAATAGAGTTGCACAAAGAAATGGTCTAAATTCAACAAAAGTTTGGGGATTCTTAGATTTCGGGATAAGGGCAATATAAGTGATGTTAATTTTTTTAAGGATATACCCACCCATCCTAGACTCTTCTAAAACCATTAATAAGTCAAAACCAATAAAATCCCAACATTTTTGAAAGAACAAGATAGTAAACCCATCAGGACCCGGAGCTTTGTCAGGGGCCATGGAAAAAACAACAGAATGAAGCTCATATAAAGAAAAAGGCTTCATAAGAAAGTCATTATCCTCATGAGAAACAAGGGAGTCATTGTAACAATCAAATTGAAGGATACAACATGTACATTTTTTTAAGGTTTTGAAAAATTTCTAAAAATCAAATAAATTCCTAAAATATACCTAAAAATCAAATACAGTCCTAAAAAAATCCTAATTTTTAAAAAATGTCCTTAAGAAAAAGACCAAAAACATTTAGATTCTATCCCCTCCCCCATAAATCCAAGATCTTCATTTTTAATACTCCTCCCTTTTAATTCTCCAAGATGTATTAAAAGACCTTGAAAATAAAAATCAGTTATTTCCTTAGCATTCCACCTTTCTTGACTACCCCTTAGATTTTTATTTTCAAGTGTAACATATTGTTGATATTTTTCATTTTTAGATCTAAAAGTGAATTATGAAGCTTTCTTTTCTTATCACTAGTTAATACCATTAGATACTCTTGAAACTAATATTTTGTTGAGTTGTGCACATTAAAATCCTAATGTAGCTATCCAATTTAACAAAACTAATATTTATTCCAATGCTTGTGTTGAGAAAAATATTAAGGATTGTGATCATATTATTCATATGGCCAACCAAGTTTTTGTAAGTGAGCTAGCTAGTTTGGATAATGTTAAAAAGTTACAAACAACTAATTGATATGATTCGCAATTTGTATTAATAATTCACATATATATTAGAGATCTTGTAAGTTGTCAGTGCTAAGAGTACTTAATAAATTAGAATCATTGTAGACCAAGAAAAATCATCAACTTGCAAGGAATATAAGAGTAACCACTAAAAACTCAAATTACTTGCAAAGATCCTAATCTAACAATAGAGAAATGAATTCAAAGAATAAATGAAATTTAAATTAAAACATCAAACCATTGAGTTCACGAAATCTCCATTGTCTCCTCTTAATTTTCTTGAAAATGTCTCTCAGATTTCATGTGCACATAAGCAAATTGAAAGCTTCAAAATGATAATGATAGCAAGAAAATGTCGAGGATAGTGATTCTGATTATGATTATAACTAGCCGAAAATGATAGAAGAATAGGGGTTTAAAAAGAAATTAAGAATTGAAAGAACGATTGAGATTGAATTCATCCTAGGAGGATGAATGGCCAAGATAGGATGAGAGAAGATGAAGATAAGAGAGACTAGAGAAGATAATGGAAAGTTTTTTATTTTTAGATGCACATATCTTATTTTCCAATTTAGTATTAAGAAAATAAAATAGGTTGCCGAACTCATTAATTTGAAAATCAATAAAAATAAATAAAGATATTTGCTTCCATTTTCTAATTTGAGGAAAGATTTTAAAAAATAAATAAAGATATTTGTTTCCATTTTCGAATTTGAGGAAAGATTTGAAGATAGATTCTGAATTAAACAATTCAAGAATTATTTAACTAATCCATATGAAAATAATTAAATTTATTAAATTATCTAGAAGAAAATGGTAATAAGTAATGAGATTAAATAATTTAAAATTATTTAATAAATGTGAAAAAGTGGAGAGACATAAATGAATTTGAATTTGGAAGAAAATAAAATTAATTTGAAATGAGAGATAAATGAAATTAAATAAATTTGGAAATTTATTTAATTAAGAGGACATCATTAGCTAATTAAATAGTTTAAAGAAATTAATTAATTGTGGGACTTATAGTAGATGAATTTAATTAAACAATTAAGATCATTTAATTAAAGTTGATAATTGTAATTAGTTAAATAATAATATTACTTAATTAATATTAGAGAGAGAATGTTTAATGATGAATTGATTATGGAATTAGAGGAATAATGTCAATTTCGAAGATTGAAGATGAAATAATTAAAGAATTAAGATTATTTAATTATCAAGGAGAACAATTAGTAAAATTGGTGTGTTCTCGAGTGTGGGACGATTTTAGGTGTCTACATTTTGCCCCTCTTTGAGACAATGTGATTTTGAGTGTTGTTTAAAAGAATTTTTTTTTGAAAGATCATGCCCTAGCAACCCAAGAATGGAGGTAGGATGCCCATGCGAGAGGTTGTTTATGTATGAAAGGAATGAATGATCTCTCAAAAGAAGAAGAAGAATGTTAGATGAAAGAGGAAATGTGATGAAAAAGAAGAATGGATAATAAGAAGGGAAGAATCTTAGTTGAGAGATGATCGATATCAACATTGCATAAGTCAGATAGAATAAATAGCATGAGTTTGATTGTGATTGAGATGATTGATATATAGGAAAAAAACTAGTGAGAAGTGAAGAAAATTTAGTGGGATGAGTTTTGAGCATTCTAAAGTGCACTTTTATCATCATTGAGCTTTTTTATGTGTCAATCAAAGGTTTTTTGCATTGGGGTATGAAAGACCAAGGTCTAGATGCTTTCCCATTGTATTAGCAGACAAGGATTATTTTTCCAGTCTAGGATTGTTGTATTAAGGGTTGAGGTATGTGTGACGTTCATAAGCATAGTTCCTCTATCTTTATTTTTTTTGCATAAGATACTTGCCAACTAAATGTGCCTATCACAAACACCTAAGATAATTGTGCCCCAAAACTTCACAAAAACACACCACAAACAAAAAATAAAAACAATTTAGACCATGAACCATCCCAACCACTCTCATCACCCTTGGATATCCTTGAGTAGCATAGGAACATGATCAAAGATAAATAAATAAAAGATAAAACTTGCTAAATGAAGTGAATCAACAACCATTTTGACCTTGTTGTCAAAGTTGAATGTTTGTTTGATAGGACGATCATGATTTTTGGTTTTAGAAATGAAGTACCCCATCTAAGATAGATACAATTTGGTTTCGAGTATATCGCACCCTATATATGACATATGATACTGATAGGGATTGTTTGATGTTGTTTGAGTGATCTGACAAGTTGGATTTGTCTGATTGCTGACGTGATTGGATAATGTGTCCATTGATGCGTGACTTGTTAAGAGAAGTGTTTTTACGTGTTTTAAGTCCATGTCTTCTCTAATGTCTATCTTTACTAGGGACCATTTATTAACAAAATGTAATGACTGATTATTTTTAAACTTTGAATGTTTTTCTAGTTTTAGGATTTTTGGGTTATTTGATTTTCTTTAGGCTTTCTCCATTTTGGATTTTTGCAAGACATTATTTAAATGTTTTTGTTCTTTTTTTAGGACAGTTTATGATGTCTTTGTTCTTTTTCATGACATTTTACAAATGTTTTTGGTCTTTTTCTTAAGGACATTTTTTAAAAATTAGGATTTTTTAAGGACTTTATTTGATTTTTAGGTATATTTTAGGACTTTATTTGATTTTTAGAAAATTTTCAAAACTTTAAAAATATGTACATGTTGTATCCTCCAATTTGTTTGTTACAATGACTCCATCGATCAATCATGTTCAGGAAATCTCCCCCATACAAGTTCAAAGCTATGTACATTGGCCAAGTAGAAGCAAATTTATGTATATACAAACTGGATTTGAGTGGGAAAGACACTAAACATTGACTAGTCTCAGGCCACAAGAGAACAATAGGGCTGGATAGGGAAATGGATGGAAGGTGTATTGTGAATGTGGATGCACTATAAGTAGAGTGAAGATAGATGGAAAAGCAATAAAATGCTAAGTGTGGCACTTGTTTGCCAGGTTCTTGCCACAATAATTACCCAAAGCACCCATTTACCAGGTTTTCACTATAGGGTGAATGATTTATTTTTACTATTTATTTCTTTTATTTTATTTTGTCACAGAAGATGCCTGTTTGCCATATTTTCATCAAGGCGATTCTCTTTTGATTTTTTATATTTTTTGAGGATCTTTTTTCAATTTTTTTATGTATAGTTTTTTTAAGATCATTTTACTTTAAAAAAAAAAAATTATGAATATTTTGATCATGTAAAATACTTGTGGAGGTACATGCTGCTAAGTGGATTTGAAAGTGGTTCTCCCTTCGATGTTGCAAACTGATATGCGCCTGACCCATAAGCTATAGTGACTATAAAGGGTCCTAACCAATTTGGCTTGATTTTTCCTGGTTTTTCTCTAACTTGCTAATTCTTGGGATTTTCTCTAAGGACCAGGTCTCCAATGTCAAACTTTTGACCTTTGACTTTCTTGTTGTAGTTTTGATGGAGATAATTATGATATGCTTGTCGATTAAATAGGGCAACCTAATGTCTCTTATCTGACATTTCTAGCTCATGTATTCAAGATACTCTATAGTTTTCTTCATCAATAAGGTGATCTAAGGAGACTCTCAATGATGGGATTTCAACTTCAACAGGCAGTATGATCTCAACACCATAGACTAGGGAATAAGGAGTGGCACTAGTAGGAATACAAATGTTAGTATGATATGCCCACAAGGTCGGATTTAGCTGCATATGCTAATCTCAACCAGCGTCATTGATAGTATTTTTTAATATTTTGATGATAGTTTTATTTGATACCTCAACTTGGCAATTACCCTATGGATAGTATGGAGTAGAAAAACGGTGTTGAATGTGAAATTATTTGTAGAGTTCCCTAACATCCTAATTTTTTAATGGATGTCCATTATTAGTAACAATTTTCCAAGGGATCCCATATCGACATATGATGTAATTTAGAATAAACTTAGAGATTTGCTTGCTAGTGTTGTATGTCATAAGAATGTCCTCAATCCACTTGGTAAAGTATTTAGTGGCAGTGTTTATAAACTTGTGGCCATTTGCAGAAGTAGGATGGATTTTTTATATGAAGTCAAGTCCCCATTGAGAGTGGCCATGGAAATATAATAGGTTGAAGCTCTTGAGAAAGTGTGTAAATCAGGTCCCCTTGCATTTGACACTTGTAACATTTCTTTACATTATTGTGGGTCTCTTGCTCCATCGTAGGCCAATAGTATCCAACTCTAATGAGTTTCTTTGCTAGATTTAGACCATTGAAATAACCTCCACATATACCATAGTGTACCTCATGTAAATTAGTTTATGCCTTTTTTTAATCAAGACACTTCAGGAGGATTTGGCCAAAGAATGATGATAGAGGGTGTCACTAATGATAACGTATCTAGAGGCCTCGTGAATAAAAGATTGATATTGGTTAGTGAACAGGCTTGGGGGTAGGATTTGGGCATATAGGTAATCACAAATCTCTTGGTACCAAGGAGAATTGGGACCAACAATTTCGCACACAAGCTTAGATTATGGAACTTCAAAAGGAGGTATCAATAGTTATTCCATTAAGAACTCACATTTTTCAATATTTTGTGGTATATCAAGCATGGATGCAGTTGTGCCCATAGCATCTGTTGGTTTATTTTATAGTTGTGGCACTTGATGGAACTTGATTATAACAAATTTAGTCTTGAATAAGTCAACCAATTTCTTGTAGGGGACAAGTTTTTCATGTTTGGTTTCATAGTCATCATTTACTTGACAGATGACTAGTTGGGATTCATCATATATATGAAGGCTCTTGATATTCCATTGCGTTGCAATCCTAAATCTAGTTACCAATGCTTCATATTCAACAATGTTGTTGGTACATTAAAAATTTATTTCATAGAACTTGGGAGTTGCATCTCCCTATTGAGTGATAAATATAATTATTGTCCATTAGCCATTTCTTGTGTGTGAACCATCAAAGTAAAGTTGCCACTGATTAGATTACAAAGGGTGATCATCTTGAATTGGGGCATCTACGAGTTAATTTGCTATTATTTTTCCTTTAATTTCTGATGCTTTGCAAAAAGGATTAGAAAATCTGTTTGATGGCAACACACACAAGAGCACAAGAAACAAACGTTAGTGTTAGCAACAAAAGATTATCCTAAACAGGCATATCAAGAGAGATATTAAGCATGAAATAGAAAGCATATAAACATAGAATAAAATAGCTAATCAAGATGCTCATAGTTGCTCCTCCCTTGTTCCTCTCCTCTCCAAGTCCCAAATGAGTGTAGCTCTCAGCTTTTAGCACTAGCCATGGATGTCATATGGAGATTCAAGATGGTTGAATATGATAAGCAAATGCTATGCAAGTGTAGATAGTGATGCTATGAAAAAGCTCTATGCTAATACCAGTATAACAACAATACTCTAATGCTTCTCTTTTTGCTTGAGGAGAAGGGTTCTATTTATAGAAGAAATGGGGAAATGAAGGGTTAAGATTGAGTAATCTTAACAAGGGTTAGGATTGAAAGATATTCAATCCATGTAAGACTTTCAACCCAATCCCATGTTGACAAGTGTCACCATGAGGAGGCTTGAGAGGAGAGATAAGGAGCATTAAATGCTTGAGGGGACATGATGGTTACCCTAGTCAAAGAAATAAATGCTTTGAAGAGACACATGGGTTACATGAGGGTTAAGTTAGGGGTCAAAGTCCTTAACCATGGGTGCAAGTGGAATTAACCATTAATGGTCATGTAAGAGCCATAAGTGGTTTGGAAGACTTTAGAGGTTAATTTGTTGAACACACAAAGTATTAATTGCTTTTCAAAGACTTTGGAGTCTTTGAGAAGTGACTCCAATTTGCTTAGGAATGTGACAATATTTAGGGGATGGATTAGGTTAAGTAGGAAAGGTTTAGAAGAATCTAGAAGGGGTTTAGACATGCAGGTGGATTTTGTAGGAAAATGCAAGTGGAAGGAATTTTGGTATTTTCAATTAAAATAAAATCATTTATTTCAATTAAATGGTGTAATGTGCATTTGGATAAATATTCAAATAAATATTAATTTATTTAAATGAGAAAAAGGAAAATAAAGCATTAAAATGCTTGAAGACTTTGAGGGAAACCATTAAAGGCTCGAAGACTTTAAGAAAAACCATTAAAGTCTTCAGAAGACTTTAAGGGAAGCCATTAAGTTTGAAGACTTTAAGGGAAACCATTAAAGGCTTAAGAAGACTATAGAAGGAAGCCGTCAAGTTTGAAGACTTTAAAGCCATCAAGTTTGAAGACTTTAAGGGAAACCATTAAAGGTTTCAAGTGGGTGAGGATAAATAGGATTTTAAATAAATAATTTATTTAAAATAGTTGTGCAACTTGCTTTTGTAGGAAAATACAAGTGGGTGGAAGATAAAGGTGATTTAAATAAATAATTTATTTAAAATAATTGTGCAAGTTGCATTTGTAGGAAAATGCAAGTGGGTAGAGGATAAAGGTGATTTAAATAAATGTTAATTTATTTAAATGTGCAACTTGCATTTGTAGGAAAATACAAGTGGGTGGAGGATAAAGGTGATTTAAATAAATGATTTATTTATTTAAATGTGAGAGGTGGGATTTTGGGGGATTTAAATAAATATTTATTTATTTAAATGTGAGAGAATATTTAATTAAATAAATATGATTTATTTATTTAATTAAGTGGACAGATTTTGTTAAGTGAATTAAATCAAATAAATTGAATAATTTATTTAATTAATAGGAGAAGAGGGTTAAGATGAATTAATTAAATATTAATTTAATTGATTATTAATTGATGGTTAAATAATCAAATAAATACTAAGTATTCATTTAATTAATTGGACAAATTTATGTGACTACATTTGCCCCTCTTTGAGACGGTGCGGTTTATTCGACGAGTATCGTTGATCGTTGAGAATCGTTGATCGTTCCTGTTGTGTACTATCAGGGAGAATGTCAAACCCTTCATCCTCAGGCACCTCAGAGAGGTTTTCACCATTGGATACGCTCTTTCTTTTTACTTTTGTTGGATCAAACAGTGCCACAGTGTGGTTTTCACTGGAAGATCCATGTTTTATTGTTATATTTTTGCAGTTGAAAGGTTTGGCATCCGCCCCAAAGTATGTTGCGCTATTTAGTTCTATGGTGAATCCAGCTTTGTGATCCCCACTTGGTAGGTTATCCCTTAATTCCAAAAAGTCAATGATGGCCTCATCGTTTTGGAAGAAGTCAAGACATGGGGGATTTGGTTGATTCCATTCGATGAGTTCAGGGTGGATAATGGGCATTACTTCATCGATTAGGTTAAGTGCGTTAGATGTATCAGTGAGGGTTAAGACATTATGGTGAAGGTCGTTAATGGTACTCTCCCTATCAGAATTAGGCGTAGAATGAGACGTAGGGTCTGTGGAAGATGTTTCCAGTTCAGGAACCCAAGTGGTCTTTATCTGTGCTTCTCCGTAAACAAGGATGTCTTTGCGTGGTGGAGGTGGTGATGTGTCTTCCTCATCTGAAGTATTAAGCTGTACCGAATCAAATTCCCATTCATGTGAGTCGGTCTCTGAATCACTTTCCAACATCCGATTGCTATACCATACTGGGATGTCTTTTGAGTTAAACACTGCAGGTGTGATTGGTTGATGTACCTTTGTAGTGATCGGTGCTACAGGAAGTTTGATGGGGATAAAAGAATCTGGCACAGGAAGTATCGGCAGTGTTGACTCAGTGGCTTCTGCGGGAACTGCTGGTACCATAGATGGTGCTGCGGGTTCTGATACAGTTGCTGCTGCTAATGGTACTATGGATGTAATGGTTGTTGCGAATGGGATTACTGGTTTGATTGGTGGGATGATTGGTATTGTAGATGGTTGTGTTGGGGTTGTGAGCCTCGATGGGGCAGTCGGGATGGTGCTTGAGGCTGCTTTAATGATGAAAGGTGTCCTTTTTGCAGTAGGTTGACATAATGGTTTGCTGGGTTTTCCTTTGAATCTGAGTTTAGGAAAGATTTCTTTCTCAAAGCCTAGGCCTGTATTACCTTTGGGCTTTAATTCTAGGAGCAGAGGTTCATGTCGTCCTTGTTTGCAATATCCTTAAGCACTCTGACCATCATACCCCATTCTTTGCATAATGAGGAGGCCTTTGCCATACTGATCCGTAGGAAGTTTAACTTGTGGTAGATCAATGGTGATGGGATCTTTATAGATCCAGTCCACCAAGTCCTCATCTTGGGTTTCTTCTTCTTGAATCTTTCTGATGCAGAGAGATCAACTCTGGAACTCTCCCTAAGGATTAAATCAACTCAAGGAGACACATCAAAGGATCCTCTACATGCTAGGTGATTCAAAACCAAACTCAACTCAACACACCCAACCAAGGATAACATCAAAATGGTTTGTTCCAACACCTCTATTGGTCTTAACACATCCCAAACACCATAAGACAAGGTTCTACACACCCCCAAACTCAGACTCAAACTCATAAACCAAACTTGCTCTTCTAGGCTCTATTCCTTGTAGCCTCCAAATCGGGTATTTTCAACTTTTCTCCAAATCATCCCAAAACACTTGACAAACAAATTACATATTTAGATAACCTTTATCAGACCCTAAAACATATCCCAAAACTAGATATTACTCCTTTGGACCACCTGTACAGATCAGCCTGCTGTTATGCATGAATTTAGGCCTATTAGGCCACTTTTACAAAGAAACCCCTATTGAATCAACTCCAAATGACTCCAAACCAAAAAAAAGTCTTAGGAAATGTTCCCAAACAAAGGATTTTCAAGGTTTTAGGGGCTGCCAATCTCATCTATCCCGTGAAATCCCAAACCCTCACTTTTAGGCCTCCAAAACTAGGGCCTTCTCAAATCTGACTCTCCAAAAACTTTCAGATCCTATTAATGGATCAAACACCTCATATTTAACCTGCACAAACATAAACTAACATAAAACCAAGTACTTGTTAATACATTTTTCTCAGACCTTGAATGTGGCACCCCAAATGCACTCTTTCTCACTCAACCCCATACTCTTGGGCATCAAAAACTTCAACTCCAGGTTCTTCCCTGCACATGAATGATTAAAGCACATATTTTACATTATTCTTGACCCATTCCACAAGCCACATTAACCACATAAAGTAGAATGGGTCAGATTCACAAAATGACTCTCAAACCCCTCTTAAGCTGTCACCTACAGCAGATTTTAGGACAGTCAATATAAAACGTACAAAGTGATTGATTAAACCTTCAAACCAATGCAAAATGAAATTTAAAACATTTCCCTATCACCTCCAAAAAGAATCAGATCAAAAGGTCTTGTAAAAATGAAATTACAATGGTTGCAAGTTCAGATTTTTGATCAAAATTGCAGGGAAAACTGCGTATTCATTGCTCCAACTTCAAAACTCTTACATTTCAATCAATTTCGACCATACTCCAATAACAACCAACCTCTCCCCATGTGAGAATGAGGTTTTTAAATGCATTTAGACTCCCAAAACCGAAATCAACCTCCCTAACTACCATTTTAACCAACTTTGGTTGTTTTACACATAATCACTCACTTGGTTTACATAACAACTTTTGACCTCCCTTGTGCTATGAAACTGATAAGAATTTATATTACATGAATATGGTCTTTTGAGACCTTATGAACACAAAACATTAAACAAAACTCCTACTTTACCCTTGAACCCCATTACATGCTCAATTTGCCCAATTTTGCCCATTTTGACAATTTTTACAACTCATTACAAAATAACTCATTTTATGAGTTTCATGACTTCCAATGGTCTTATTAACCATGATTACATATTAAAATGGTCAAGATTGACCTTACAACATCAAAATATTTATAATCTTCATTTCCCTTCAATGTGCCCTTATGATGGCCATGTTTGCCTTGGGTGCTCCTGCACCACTTTCCAAGGATGAAAGGCGTCAAAGCACATGCAGGCGTGATTAGTGGTTGCTGGAGTAACTGCTGTGGTTTACCATGTGTTCGAGGAGAAGTGGGCATTTGTCCCACACAAAAGAGTTGACTCAAGTTGTATTCCCCAGGACTTTCCTCTGCTATCTTCATCTTAAGCTTTTCTTGCTTGGGTATAGTGGTGTTTGAACTGGCAAGAGAGGCAGGACTTATATATGATGTGGAGGAAATGGCTTCTCTATTATTAGGAACGGTAATCTTTGGTTGATGGCTGATATTATGGCAATATGCAAAGGGATTTGCATCGCGCAGGATAGTGATCTCTACACCGTTATGTGGGAACTTGATACATTGATGGTAGGTAGATGGAACGGCTTGCATGGCATGTATCCAAGGTCTCCCTAATAATAGATTGTATGGCAGAGGAAGGTCCAAAACCCGACAGATGATGTGCTTTACCATAGGGCCCATGCGGATTGGTAGTACCACAGCTCCTTTGGATGAACGCTCTACATCGTCATAGGCTTTGATTGTGATCTTCTTATGAGGATCCACTGATTCTACCGCATAGCCCAATGTTGTGACCAACTATAGTGTACAAATGTTCAGGCCTGCTCCATTATCGATCAAGACTCGCTTGATCCTGTGTTGGTTGATAAAGCCTTCAATGTGTAGCGAAACGTTATAAGGTTGCTGGAAGGAAGAGTTGTCACTTTCGAAAAAAGTGAGACAAGGTGATGACTTTAGACTTCCAACCATTGCTTGAAATTGGTCTGTATTTAGGTTTGCAGGGACTGACACCTCTTGGAGTGCTTGATCCAAGATAGTTTTATGAGATGGCGATAGACGCAAAAGCTCTAAAATGGATATAAGCGCAGGGGTTTTGTCTAATTGTTCCACAAGATTGTACTGCTTTGGGATGGAGGTGGTGCCTTGTGGAGCTGCCTTTATGGTAACTTTGCCACGACGCATAACAACATTGCAATTTGAGTTGGGATTTTTGAAGGTTATAGTTGCAACTTGTTCGTTGGCATCATACAGATGATTTACAGTGTAATTATATGCAGCCTGTGTATAATCAGTGGTATCAGTGCCTCGCCTAGAAGTGGAAGGACCCCTTTGATCTTGTGATGGAAGTGGATTTTTGAACATCAAATGATCATTATTTGTTGTTTTTGGGTCATGTCCTTCAATTTCAATTTCTCCTCGATCAATAAGATCCTGAATGAGATCTTTCAATCGGTGACAATTACTTGTCTTGTGCCCTCTTCCTTGATGGAATTCACAGTGTTCAGTATCTCTCCACCATGCTGGTTTGACCTAAGGCTCATAGTTTGATAGTTTAGGTAGAGTAACCAAATTTTGAGAAATGAGTTGTCGCAATACTGTTTCAATGGGTTCCCCTAAGGGAGTGTATGTGCGTTTCTATTTTTGCTGACAAGGTCTAGGTTCATCGTGAGATGTGATGTGACCTTGATTAGAAGGAACATTTGTGTTGTTTTGAGGTGGAGGATTTTGTCCTACAAACCGAACCACAGGTTGTGCGTTTTGGATAGTCCGGGCATCCACAACCCCATTGTTGACGATATTCTTGTTTTTATTCCAGAAGCTTGGTTTATCACTATTGAAGCGTGGGCGAGGACCATCTTTTGGTTCATTAAAGATTTTGATGAGTCCTTTCTTGATGAGTGCCCGTTCACATTTTAAACCCTTGATGATCATATCATTAAAAGAGTCTGTGTCTTTGACATCCAGGTGAAATTCCATTTCTTCATTTAAGTTGGAAATGAATATTTCCACTAGTTCTCGTTCAGGTAACTGAAGAGAACGTTTGCTAGACATTTGCAACCTTCGTTGCAGGAATACTGAGAATGGTTCACCTGGTTTTTGTTTGGTGGTGCACAGATCAGCCATGGTGATGTCGCGTTCAATGTTATGAGAGTAATGAGTGAGAAATTTTTGGATAAGTTCCTCAAATGTTCTAATGCCACCTGGTAGTTGGGAAAACCATGATGTGGTTATTCCTCCCAAGCTTTGGGGAAAAAGGTGCATTAGGTATGTGTCTTCATATGCTACTTCGAGACAAGCGGAATGAAATTCTCGGACATGATCGCGGGGATCCCCCTTTCCTCTATATTTTTCAAATTTGGGTGTTTCGAATCGTCGTGGAAAGGGTGGCATATAAAGATTCCTATCAAAAGGATAGGGACAGATGTCATTGAGTGAGAATTGATTGGTCTTGACACCACTATGAAGTTGTTGGGCAAGATTCTTGACTTGTTGCCGCAACATCTCCATTTCATTTGGAGGAGGAGGTGGTGGGTTACCTCGGGGAATATTATATCTGATGGGATCTCTACCTCTTTCCTTTTCATGGCGACTTTGTCTTTCTGATGCTTGTCTTAATTGGGCAAGATCAAAGTCAGAGGGGATTTTTGCTCCTTCTTGAGCGAGTCTTAAGAAGTGAGCATCTGCATTGCTCCTGAGTATTTCGTCAAAAAGTCTGTTAAAGAGAGGGTTATGCTGAGCCCTTTCTATTGTTGCAGGAGTGGGAGTACTTGGGTTTTCGTCATCTGCATTTCCTCCAAGTGCTTCTTGAAATTCATTGAGATTTTCCTCTTCTTCTTCTTCTTCCCTTTCTATTTCTCGTTGCCTGGACTGTGATCGGGTTTGGGCCATTTTGTTTATAAGCTTTTTGTTGAAGTTGTGTGAAAATGATAATGAGTTTTTGTTGAAATAAGAGATTGATGGTTGGTGAATTGTGTTGCATGTGGATCTCTAGCACCTTTAAGGTGGATGTAACCGAAATTCCTTCTTTGAATTGCTTGTTTATTTGATAAGTTTTGATGTGATAAGGTGTAGAGAAATCTGAGATGTGTTACAGATTTAACTACCTAGTAATGAGAGGATTCACTCATGAACTAGTTTTGACCTGCGTAGATGTGTCTCTTAGGATGAGCTTATCCTAGATGTAGAAACAATCTAAAAAGTGATGTGATGTGTTTGATTGAAGCAATATCTAAAAGAGAACTTTGGACAAGAATCTCTTAATGTTTTGAGAGTTGGAACGGATTGATGATGAAGTGATGATGAATGAATAAGATGATGGATGAAATGTTCTTAACTTCAATAAAAACTTTGTGTTACAAATGGGACAAACTCTATCTCTTCTCTTTCGGTTGTTGGTGGTATTTCTCGAGCTGTGTTGTATGTGATACAGATGTTTGGGAAAAAGTTGGGATTAATCTTTCCTCCTTGGTTTTTGTGATAACTCAGAGCTCTATATTGCAAAAAAAGCTCTACGGTTCAAAGTCTCTGAATCAAATTCATTTGTTTTGCCTTGAAGGTAGAGACGCATGTGATGCAGAAAGACTCTATGTGAGACAAAGATTTTTCTATTTATATAGAAGAACTTCCTTCTTTTGATCAAAGCCTTTGAGCTTAATAGTCTTCTTTTCAAGTTGATATTCTGATGACGCTTCTTCTTTCGCAAGATGTGAAGAATGGTCATAAAATTTTGACTCTTTGTTGTTTGCACTTTGTTTTTGATGTGTTTGGTTGTTTTGAGAAATGTTTGGTTGGATGAATACTTTGTTTTTGGGATTGATTTTCTGATTTTTCTTTGACAAGAAAACAAAGCAAGCACACAAACACAAGAATGTTGCCCTCAAAGGCACAAATGAGTATGGGTCTAGATCAACCCAATCCTTGGACTTGTATATGACCCTGCCTTTAGATGTATTTTAAGGTGTATTTCCAAAGCTTGAAGTCGGCTCAATTTGCACTTGGTCTTTAAAACGAACACACTTCAAACACTTTTTATCCCTAAGGTCAAATGGCCAGTTGTGATAAATTTAGCCCACATCTTGATATTTCTTCGACTTTGGTACTACATACCTTATGAATCCCGCCGTGGCAGGTAAAGATGTGATATACTAAGTCTTGCATGAGTATAACAAATAGATGATCCCTATGATGGGGGAGTCACCACTTTTATCAAGCCACAAGTGACTTTTCAAAAAGCTATGTTTCTACTCAAGGAAATATGTATGGTGAGTATCTTGGGAGCAAAACCATCTATGCTCTTGCACTAAATTATATCGCAAATATCCTCAATCAATAGAATGGGTGGGCTACTACTTAAAGGTGTTTAGTCATGTTCGATGTTTTTGGACATAAGTTCATTCTGCAGTGACTCACTTAAGAGCCTTGTAACTGGTGGTGGGGCCCATTTGTCCTTTTGACCAGTTACACTATAGGAACAGCTATACCCAAGGCTACAGCTTTCGCTCTCACCTTATTTCTATAGCGGCTCGAAGGATTTACCGCTTGAGGTCGTTCCCAAGAGTATCGATCCCTTGGCAGGCCTCTCTTAAAAAGATAAAATTCGAGTGTTACTAACACTTTTCTCTTGCACCTAGGACCACGAAAGCCAAGGGAGAGGATAGTGTGTGTTAGAAGTAGGACCACTCAACCAACTCTTTGCACAAGTGTGCCAAGCACGAAAAACACTTGTTCTTTTTAATCTGTCATTGCAATGTGATCTAACTATTTGGAGATGTTGCTCCAATTGTCATGGTGTTCTTTCTAACTTCAAAGGCAAAATATTTTGTAAACTAGGAACTTTGAAATCCTAGTCAACTGAATTGAAAACACGTCTTGCTTGAAGTAAAATTGTTTTTGAGCTTGAAGGAAAAATGACTTGTTCTTTTTAGATTGCCCAAAACAAAGTGTTGATTGTAAATTTCTTTTAAGTTGATGCAAGAAAATAAATTTTGTTTTGTTGATTTTAAGCACCAAAACGAAGTTTGTTTCCTAACTTGCAAGAAATAAAGTTGTTTTGTATAAGTTTGTGGTTCTTTTTATCTTGGAACAATGAAATTCTTTTTAAGAGCCCCAAACAAATGTGTGATTCTTTTTTAAAAGCCCAAATTTGAAATGTGAAGTTAATTTTAAACCAAAATAAAAAGTGAATTCATTTTTAAAACCAACTTAAAAAACAAGTTAGTAAAAAATATAAATCTACTTTTTAATCTAATTTATATCTGCACAAAAGAGAAAAATAGTTAGTAAAATCCACCTATTTGGTGGGCTTCTACAAGCCTTTTTTTTTTTTGTTACAAGGTGATTTGTACAACGTTCTGTTACAATAGCGCTAGTCTGCGTTTAAACAGAGGCACTATTTAACACAAACGCACTAAAAGAAAGGGAAAGACAGAGAAGGCAAAAGCGCTGAAATAGGGTGAATAGTGCCAAAACAATGTCAAACGCGCCAAAACAGTGTCAAAAGCGCAACTTGTGTGACATTTTCAACATTCAAACATGTTATTGGTTAAAAAAAGTTGATCTTTTTGGTGTTTGGATTCACGTCAGGTTCACCAAATGATGCTTTGCAAAAAGGATTAGAAAATCTATTTGATGGCAACACACACAAGAGCACAAGAAACAAACGTTAGTGTTAGCAACAAAAGATTATCCTAAACAGGCATATCAAGAGAGATATTAAGCATGAAATAGAAAGCATATAAACATAGAATAAAATAGCTAATCAAGATGCTCATAGTTGCTCCTCCCTTGTTCCTCTCCTCTCCAAGTCCCAAATGAGTGTAGCTCTCAGCTTTTAGCACTAGCCATGGATGCCATATGGAGATTCAAGATAGTTGAATATGATAAGCAAACGCTATGCCAGTGTAGATAGTGATGCTATGAGAAAGCTCTATGCTAATGCCAGTATAACAACAATACTCCAATGCTTCCCTTTTTGCTTGAGGAGAAGGGTTCTACTTATAGAAGAAATGGGGAAATGAAGGGTTAAGATTGAGTAATTTTAACAAGGGTTAGAATTGAAAGATATTCAATCCATGTGAAACTTTCAACCCAATCCCATGTTGATAAGTGTCGCCATGAGGAGGCTTGAGATGAGAGATAAGGAGCATTAAATGCTTGAGGGGACATGATGGTTACCCTAGTCAAAGAAATAAATGCTTTGAAGAGACACATGGGTTACATGAGGGTTAAGTTAGGGGTCAAAGTCCTTAACCATGGGTGCAAGTGGAATTAACCATTAATGGTCATGTAAGAGCCATAAGTGGTTTGGAAGACTTTAGAGGTTAATTTGTTGAACACACAAAGCATTAATTGCTTTTCAAATATTTTGGAGTCTTTGAGAAGTGACTCCAATTTGCTTAGGAATGTGACAATATTTAGGGGATGGATTAGGTTAAGTAGGAAAGGTTTAGAAGAATCTAGAAGGGGTTTAGACATGCAAGTGGATTTTGTAGGAAAATGCAAGTGGAAGGAATTTTGGTATTTTCAATTAAAATAAAATCATTTATTTCAATTAAATGGTGTAATGTGCATTTGGATAAATATTCAAATAAATATTAATTTATTTAAATGAGAAAAAGGAAGATAAAGCATTAAAATGCTTGAAGACTTTGAGGGAAACCATTAAAGGCTTGAAGACTTTAAGAAAAACCATTAAAGTCTTAAGAAGACTTTAAGGGAAGCCATTACGTTTGAAGACTTTAAGGGAAACCATTAAAGGTTTAAGAAGACTATAGAAGGAAGCCATCAAGTTTGAAGACTTTAAAGCCATCAAGTTTGAAAACTTTAAGGGAAACCATTAAAGGTTTCAAGTGGGTGAGGATAAATAGGATTTTAAATAAATAATTTATTTAAAATAGTTGTGCAACTTGCTTTTGTAGGAAAATACAAGTGGGTGAGGATAAAGGTGATTTAAATAAATAATTTATTTAAAATAATTGTGCAAGTTGCATTTGTAGGAAAATGCAAGTGGGTAGAGGATAAAGGTGATTTAAATAAATGTTAATTTATTTAAATGTTCAACTTGCATTTGTAGGAAAATACAAGTGGGTGGAGGATAAAGGTGATTTAAATAAATGATTTATTTATTTAAATGTGAGAGGTGGGATTTTGGGAGATTTAAATAAATATTTATTTATTTAAATGTGAGAGAATATTTAATTAAATAAATATGATTTATTTATTTAATTAAGTGGACAGATTTTGTTAAGTGAATTAAATCAAATAAATTGAATAATTTATTTAATTAATAGGAGAAGAGGGTTAAGATGAATTAATTAAATATTAATTTAATTAATTATTAATTGATGGTTAAATAATCAAATAAATACTAAGTATTCATTTAATTAAGTGGACAGATTTATGTGACTACAATTTCTTTTTGATCCCAATATTCAATGTCAAATTCATTGAAAATCATTACCCATTTAGCTAATCACCCTATGCGGGTTGCTTTACAAAGTAAGTATTTTAATGGATCTATTTTTTCTACTAGCAATTTCTAGGATTTTGGGCAACAAAGACAATTGCTAGACATCCAGACTCAATGGGGGTATAATTTAGCTCATAGCCAACAAGTGTTCAGCTAATATAATAGATCGCTCTCTTTTCCTTTTGCATTATGCTACGTTAAGAGAGCTCCTAGTATTGTTGTTATTGCATAAATATATAAAATGAATGGGTTGCCTTTAATTGGAGGCATCAGGATTGGTGAAGATAGCAGGTAATCCTTAAGCTGCTAAAATGCTTGCTGACATTGATCATTCCATCTAAAAGTTACACCCTTGTGAAAAAAATGTTGAAAGGGATGACATTTGTCAGCCAATTGTGCAATAAATCTTCGAATAGATTGTAATTTTCCCTAAAGACCTTTCAATTGTTTTAAAAATCAAGGGCAGAGGCATATGCATTATTTCTTTCACTTTTGTCAAGTCTAATACAATGCCTTGGTGGGAAACAATATAGCCTAAGAGTTTTCTTGATATTACCCCAAAGAGACACTTCTTAAAATTTTAATGGAGCTTTTACTTCTCCATTTTGGCAAATATCATATCTAGGATACCTAGATGATTGTCTCTGGTGACTGATTTGCATAACAAGTGATGCGAGAGCATCCAGTGGTGTAAGGGCAATCCTGCATCACTCAATTTTTTTTAATCTTTTTAATAGTTTCCATTTAATGTTTTTGCATTTCTGGATACCCATTTGGACAAATAAAAGATTCTAAGTTTTCAGAATTGTTTTGTTGCTTTTTCTAGCCAACATGCTATTTTTAGAAAGTTTTAATTTAAAGGCAGATAGAGAGAAATTTGTGAGAAGCTTTGGAATGAAAAAATAAGCACTTTGGCAAAATAATCAGGTCAAGATCATTTACGATTTGAAAGTTATTCAAGTTTCAGTTTCTCAAAAAATTGATAAAAATTCTTTCGAGTCATATTTGAGGCACCAAACGACCCAAAAAATGGTGAGAATTACCAAAGCAGATTCCTAGAATATTCTTCACTCAGATAGCTTTCTAATGGTTCAAATGACACGTCAATCTGATCACCAGATCAAAAGTTATGGCTGCCGAAAGTTGGATAACTTTTCAAAAAGTGTCCAGTTTTTGAATTTGGCTTTTTCAAATTTCCAATTTCAAGTTTGGGTGCTTGTCCACCAAATTTCAAAATTCAAGTTGTAATTTTGACTCCAAACCGTAGGAAGACTATTTATGACCCATTTGGGAAAACTTGTAAGTTAGTTTTTGGGTGGGAAAAGTTGGATTCTGAGAAAGGGGTTTTCCAGAACATTCTGTAAGCTGTAATTTGTTACAGTCTGTGAGGATTTATTCATCTTGTTTTCTTTTGCATGTATTGAATATATTTTTTAAATAATAATTGTAGTCACATAAATCTGTCTACTTAATTAAATGAATACTTAGTATTTATTTGATTATTTAACCATCAATTAATAATTAATTAAATTAATATTTAATTAATTCATCTTAACCCTCTTCTCCTATTAATTAAATAAATTATTCAATTTATTTGATTTAATTCACTTACCCAAATTCAGACCATTAATCAAATAAATAAATCATATTTATTTAATTAAATATTCTCTCACATTTAAATAAATTAATATTTATTTAAATCCCCCAAAATCCCACCTCTCACATTTAAATAAATTAACATTTATTTAAATCACCTTTATCCTCCACCCACTTGTATTTTCCTACAAAAGCAAGTTGCACAATTATTTTAAATAAATCATTTATTTAAATCACCTTTATCCTCCACCCACTTGTATTTTCCTACAAATGCAAGTTGCACAACTATTTTAAATAAATTATTTATTTAAAATCCTATTTATCCTCACCCACTTGAAACCTTTAATGGTTTCCCTTAAAGTCTTCAAACTTAATGGCTTCCTTCTAGAGTCTTCTCAAACCTTTAATAGTTTCCCTTAAAGTCTTCAAAACTTAATGGCTTTAAAGTCTTCAAACTTGATGGCTTCCTTCTATAGTCTTCTTAAGTCTTTAATGGTTTCCCTTAAAGTCTTCAAACTTAATGGCTTCCCTTAAAGTCTTCTTAAGACTTTAATTGCTTCCCTTAAAGTCTTCAAGCCTTTAATGGTTTCCCTCAAAGTCTTCAAGCATTTTAATGCTTTATCTTCCTTTTTCTCATTTAAATAAATTAATATTTATTTGAATATTTACCCAAATGCAAATTACACCATTTAATTGAAATAAATGATTTTATTTTAATTGAAAATACCAAAATTCCTCCCACTTGTATTTTCCTACAAAATCCACTTGCATGCCTAAAACCCCTTCTAGATTCTTCTAAACCCTTCCTAATTAACCTAATCCATCCCCTAAATATTGTCACATTCCTAAGCAAATTGGAGTCACTTCTCAAAGACTCCAAAGTCTTTGAAAAACAATTAATGCTTTGTGTGTTCAACAAATTAACCTCTAAAGTCTTCCAAACCACTTATGGCTCTTACATGACCATTAATGGTTAATTCCACTTGCACCCATGGTTAAGGACTTTGACCCCTAACTTAACCCTCATGTAACCCATGTGTCTCTTCAAAGCATTTATTTCTTTGACTAGGGTAACCATCATGTCCCCTCAAGCATTTAATGTTCCTTATCTCTCATCTCAAGCCTCCTCATGGTGACACTTGTCAACATGGGATTGGGTTGAAAGTCTCACATGGATTGAATATCTTTCAATCCTAACCCTTGTTAAGATTACTTAATCTTAACCCTTCATTTCCCCATTTCTTCTCTAAATAGAACCCTTCTCCTCAAGCAAAGAGGAAGCATTAGAGTATTGTTGTTATACTGACATTAGCATAGAGCTTTCTCATAGCATCACTATCTACACTTGCATAGCATTTTCTTATCATATTCAACCATCTTGAATCTCCATATGGCATCCATGGCTAGTGCTAAAAGCTGAGAGCTACACTCATTCGGGACTTGGAGAGGAGAGGAACAAGGGAGGAGCAACTATGAGCATCTTGATTAGCTATTTTATTCTATGTTTATATGCTTTCTATTTCATGCTTAATATCTCTCTTGATATGCCTGTTTAGGATAATCTTTTGTTGCTAACACTAACGTTTGTTTCTTGTGCTCTTGTGTGTGTTGCCATCAAACAAATTTTCTAATCCTTTTTGCAAAGCATCATTTGGTGAACTCGACGTGAATCAAAGAGCAATCATTTTGAAGACTACTAACTTTTGAATGTTTTAAATGACACACAGGTCATTCTCTTGCGTTTTTGTTCTCAATTTAGCACCTTCGCAAATTGATACTTTAACGCTATTGTCTATATTGTTGCTCTTTCGTGTTAAATAGCACTTCTATTTTCACACAGAGTAGAGCTATTGTAACAAAGAGTTGTAAAAAAATTCTTTGTAACCGAAAACCAAAAATTTTAGGCTTGTAGAAGCCCACCAAAACATTCAGATTTTTCTAACTAATTATCTTTTGTGTAGGTTTTAACTAACCCCTACAATAGGATTTTTTAGCAATTTTAGCTTAGGAAATAAATTTGTTCATATTTCTAACTTTGTCTTTCAAGTTAGGATAAATAAATTCATTTTCCTTTTGGGTTAAAATCAACTACACATTCATTTGGAGTTTTAAAAAGAACCACATCTTTCGTTTAGAGCTCTAAAAAGAATCACATTTGTTCAAAGTTAAAAAGAATCACAAAAACAAACACGCAAATTTATTTTTTTGCAAAGTTAGGAACAAATTCTTTTGGTGCTTAAAATCAACAAGGCAAATTTTATTTCTTGCATCAAGCTAAAACTCACAATCCACACTTCCATTTTTGGTGCAAATAAAATTTACAATCAACTTGTCTCATTTTTACAGCAATTTTACTTTATGCAAGCATGTTTTTCATTAAGTTAACCAGGATTTTCAAATTCTAGTTTACTCAAACAATTGCCTTTGAAAATTAAAAAGAACACCATGATTGTTGGAGCAACATCTCCAAATAGATAGAAAATCATTGCGATGACAAGTTAAAAGGAACGAGTGAGTTTTGTGTTTGGCACACTTGTGCAAAAGAGTTGGTCGAGTGGTCCTACTTATAACACGCACTATCCTCTCCCTTGGCTCTCGTGGTCCTAGGTGCAAAAGAAAAGTGTTAGTAACACTCAAATTTTATCTTTTTAAAAGAGGCCTGCCAAGGGATCGATACTCTTGGGAACGACCTCGAGCGGTAAATCCTTCGAGCCGCTATACAAATTAGGTGTGAGTGAAAGCTGTAGCCTTGGGTATAGCTGTTCCTATAGTGTAACTAGCCGAAAGGACAAATGGGCCCCACCACTGGTTACAAGGCTCTTAAGTGAGTCACTGCAGAATGAACTTATGTCCAAAACATCGAACATGACTAAACACCTTTAAGTAGTAGCCCACCCGTTCTATTGATTGAGGATATTTGCGATATAATTTAGTGCAAGAGCATAGATGGTTTTGCTCCCAAGATACTCACCATACATATTTCCTTGAGTAGAAACATAGCTTTTTGAAAAGTCACTTGTGGCTTGATAAAAGTGGTGACTCCCTCATCATAGGGATCATCTATTTGTTATACTCGTGCAAGACTTAGTATATCACATCCTTACCTGCCAAGGTGGGATTCATAAGGTATGTAGTACCTAAGTCGAAGAAATATCAAGATGTGGGCTAAATTTATCACAACTAGCCATTTGACCTTAGGGATAAAAAGTGTTTGAAGTGTCTTCGTTTTAAAGACCAAGTGCAAATTGAGCCGACTTCAGGCTTTGGAAATACATCTTAAAATACATCTAAAGGAAGGGTTATATACAAGTCCAAGGATTGGGTTGATCTAGACCCATACTCATTTGTGCCTTTGGAGGCAACATTCTTGTGTTTGTGTGCTTGCTTTGTTTTCTTGTCAAAGAAAAATCAGAAAATCAATCCCAAAAACAAAGTATTCATCCAACATTTCTCAAAAACAAACAAAAATACCAAAAACAAAGTGCAAAACAAAAAAAGAGTCAAAATTTTATGACCATTCTTCACATCTTGTGAAAGAAGAAGCGTCATCAGAATATCAACTTGAAAAGAAGACCATTAAGCTCAAAGGCTTTGATCAAAAGAAGGAAGTTCTTCTATATAAATAGACAAATCTTTGTCTCACATAGAGTCTTTTTGTGTCACATGCGTCTCTACCTTCAAGGCAAAATAAATGAATTTGATTCAAAGACTTTGAACCACAGAGCTTTTATGCAATATAGAGCTCTGAGTTATCACAAAAACCAAGGAGGTAAGATTAATCCCAACTTTTGCCCAAACATCTGTATCACATACAACACAGCTCGAAAAATACCACCAACACCCGAAAGAGAAGAGGTAGAGTTTGTCCCATTTGTGAGACAAAGTTTTTATTGAAGTTAAAAAACATTTCCTCCATTATCTTACTCATACATCATCACTTCATCATCATCAATCCGTTCCAACTCTCAAAACATTAAGAGGTTCTTATCCCAAGTTCTCTTTTAGATATTGCTTGAATCAAATGCATCACATCATTTTTTAGATTGTTTCTACATCTAGGATAAGCTCATCCTAAGAGACACATCTACGCAGGTTAAAACTAGTTCATGAGTGAATCCTCTCATTACTAGGTAGTTAAATCTGTAACACATCTCAAATTTCTCTACACCTTATCACATCAAAACTTATCAAACAAACAAGCAATTCAAAGAAGGAATTTTGGTTACATCCACCTTAAAAGTGCTAGAGATCCACGTGCAACACAATTCACCAACCATCAACCTTTCATTTCATCAAAAACTCATCATCATTTTCACACAACTTCAACAACAGCTTGCAAGCAAAATGGCTCAAACCTGATCACAGTCAAGGCAACGAGAAATCGAAATAGAAGAAGAAGAAGAGGAAAATCTCAATGAATTTCAAGAAGCACTTGGAGGAAATGCGAATGACAAAAACCCAAGTACTCCTACTCCTGCAACAATAGAAAGGGCTCAGCATAACCCTCTCTTTAACAGACTTTTTGACGAAATACTCAAGAGCAATGCGGATGCTCACTTTTTAAAGCTCGCTCAAGAAGGAGCAAAACTCCCCTCTGACTTTGATTTGGCCCAATTAAGACAAGCATCAGAAAGACAAAGTCATCATGAAGAGGAAAGAGGTAGAGATCCCATCAGATATAACATTCCTTGAGGTAACCCACCACTTCCTCCTCCAACTGAAATAGAGATGTTGCGGCAACAAGTCGAGAATCTCACCCAACAACTTCATAGTGGTGTCAAGACCAATCAATTCTCACTCAACGACATCTGTCCCTATCCTTTTGATAGGAATCTTTATATGCCACCCTTTCCATGAGGATTCGAAACACCCAAATTTGAAAAATATAGAGGAAAGGGGGATCCCCGCGATCATGTCCGAGAATTTCATTTCGCTTGTCTCGAAGTAGCATATGAAGACACATACCTAATGCGCCTTTTTCCCCAAAGCTTGGGAGGAATAACCACATCATGGTTTTCTCGACTACCAGGTGGCATTAGAACATTTGAGGAACTCATCCAAAAGTCTCTAGCACATTACTCTCATAACATTGAACGCGACATCACCATGGCTGATCTATGCAACACCAAACAAAAACCAGGTGAACTATTCTCAGTATTCCTGCAACGATGGCGCCAAATGTCTAGTAGACGTTCTCTTCAGTTACCTGAACAAGAACTAGTGGAAATATTCATTTCCAACTTAAACGAAGAAATGGAATTTCACCTGGATGTCAAAGACACAGACTCTTTTAATGATATGATCACCAAGGGTTTAAAATGTGAACGGGAACTCATCAAGAAAGGACTCATCAAAATCTTTAATGAACCAAAAGATGGTCCTCGCCCATGCTTCAATAGTGATAAACCAAGCTTCTGGAATAAAAACAAGAATATCGTCAACGATGGGGTTGTGGATGCCCAGACTATCCAAAATGCACAACCTGTGGTTCGATTTGCAGGACAAAATCCTCCACCTCAGAATAACACAAATGTTCCTTCCAATCAAGGTCACATCACATCTCACGATGAACCAAGACCTCGTCAGCAAAAACAAAAACGCACATACACTCCCTTAGGGGAACCCATTGAAACAGTATTGCGACAACTCATTTCTCAAAATTTGCTCACTCTACCTAAAACATCAAACTATGAACCTCAGGTCAAACCCGCATGGTGGTGAGATATTGAACATTGTGATTTCCACCAAGGGAGAGGACACAAGACAAGTAATTGTCACCGATTAAAAGATCTTATTCAGGATCTTATTGACCAAGGAGAAATTGAAATTGAAGGACATGACCCAAAAACAACCAATAATGATCATCTGATGTTCAAAAATCCACTTCCATCACAAGATCAAAGGGGTCCTTCCACTTCCAGGCGAGGCACTGATACCACTGATTATACACAGGCTACGTATAATTACACTATAAATCATCTGTATGATGCCAATGAACAAGTTGCAACTATAACCTTCCAAAATCCCAACTCAAATTGCAATGTTGTTACGCGTCGCAGCAAAGTTACCATAAAGGCAGCTCCACAAGGCACCACCTCCATCTCAAAGCAATACAATCTTGTGGAACAATTAGACAAAACCCCTGCGCTTATATCCATTTTAGAGTTTTTGTGTCTATCGCCATCTCATAAAACTATCTTGGATCAAGCACTCCAAGAGGCGTCAGTCCCTGCAAACCTGAATACAAACCAATTTCAAGCAATGGTTGGAAGTCTAAAGTCATCACCTTGTCTCACTTTTTCCGAAAGTGACAACTCTTCCTTCCAGCAACCTCATAATGCTTCGCTACACATTGAAGGCTTTATCAACCAACATAGGATCAAGCGAGTCTTGATCGATAATGGAGCAGGCTTAAACATTTGTACACTACAGTTGGTCACAACATTGGGCTATGCGGTAGAATCAGTGGATCCTCGTAAGAAGATCACAATCAAAGCCTATGACGATGCAGAGCGTTCATCCAAAGGAGCTGTGGTACTACCAATCCGCGTGGGCCCTGTGGTAAAGCACATCATCTGTCAGGTTCTAGACCTTCCTTTGCCATACAATCTATTATTAGGAAGACCTTGGATACATGCCATGCATGCCGTTCCATCTACCTACCATCAATGTATCAAGTTCCCACATAACGGTGTAGAGATCACAATTCTGGGTGATGCAAACCCCTTTGCATTTTGACATAATATCAACCATCAACCAGAGATTACTATTCCTAATAATAGAGAAGCCATTTCCTCCACATCATATATAAGTCCAGCCTCTCTTGCCACTTCAAACACCACTATACCAAAGAAAGAAAAGCTTAAGATGAAAATAGCAGAGGAAGGTCCCGGGGAATACAACTTGAGTCAACTCTATTGTGTGGGACAGATGCCCACTTCTCCTCGAACACATGGTAAACCACAGTAGTTACTCCAGCAACCACTAATCACGCCAGCATGTGCTTTGACGCCTTTCATCCTTGGAAAGAGTCAAGAAGAAGAAACCCAAGATGAGGACTTAGCGGACTGGATCTATAAAGATCCCATCACCACTGATATACCGCAAGTTAAACTTCCTACAGAGCAGTATGGCAAAGGCCTCGTCATTATGCAAAGAATGGGGTATGATGGTCAGAGTGCTTTGGGATATTGCAAACAAGGACGACATGAACCTCTACTACCAGAATTCAAGCCCAAAGGTAATACATGCCTAGGCTTTGAAAAAGAGATCTTTCCTAAACTCAAATTCAAAGGAAAACCCAGCAAACCATTATGTCAGCCTATTGCAAAAAGGACACCTTTCATTATCAAAGCTGCATCAAGCACCATCCCCACTACCCCACCGAGGCTCAGAATCCCAACACAACCATCACCAATGCCAATCATCCCACCAATCAAACCTGTAATCCCATCCACAACAACAAAAACATCCAAGACATCATCAGCAGCAACAACTGTATCAAAACCCGCAGAGCATCTATGGCGCCAACAGCTCCAGCAGAAGCCACTGAGTCAACACTGCCAATACTCCCAATACCATATTCTTTTATCCCCATTGACCGCCCTGCAGCACCGATCACTATAAAGGTACATCAACCAATCACACCTGCAGTATTTAACTCAAAAGACATCCCAGTATGGTATAGTAATCGGATGCTAGAAAGTGACTCAAAAACTGACTCACATGAGTGGGAATTTGATTCAGTACAACTTAACACTTCAGATGAGGAAGACACATCACTACCTCCACCACGCAAAGACATCCCTGTTTACGGAGAAGCACAGATAATGACTTCTTGGGTTCCTGAACTGAAAACATCTTCCACAAACCTTATGTCTTATCCTACGCCTAATTCTAACAGGGAGAGTACCATTAACAACCTTCACCATAACATCTTGACCCTCACTGATACATCTAACACACTTAACCTAATCGATGAAGTAATGCCCATTATCCACCCTGAACTCATTGAATAGAACCAACCAAATCCTCCATGTCTTGACTTCTTCCAAAACGATGAGGCCATCATTGACTTTTTGGAATTAAGGGATAACCTACCAAGCGGGGATCACAAAGCTGGATTTGCCATTGAACTTAATAGCGTAGCATACTTCGGGGTGGATGCCAAACCTTTCAGCTGCAAAAATATAACAATAAAACATGGATCTTCGAGTG
Source organism: Cryptomeria japonica (assembly GCF_030272615.1). Taxonomy (NCBI): domain Eukaryota; kingdom Viridiplantae; phylum Streptophyta; class Pinopsida; order Cupressales; family Cupressaceae; genus Cryptomeria; species Cryptomeria japonica. The sequence goes on along the minus strand of NC_081412.1, from coordinate 446,201,987 downwards.
AAAACCACACTGTGGCACTGTTTGATCTGACAAAAGTAAAAAGAAAGAGCATATCCAACGGTGAAAACCTCTCCGAGGCACCTGAGGATGAAGGGTTTGACATTCTCCCTGCTAATGTACAACAGGAACGATCAACGATTCTTATCGAGGAAACCAAAGAATACAATGTGGGGACTCCTGAAAATCCTCATCTCATACATCTTGCATCTCTTCTCACTCCAGAGGAACAACCTAAATTTATAGAGTTCTTCCAGAAGCGTCAGATCAACTTCGCATGGTCATATGCAGACATGCCTAGGCTTGATCCTGATTTAGTCATGCATCACCTTACTGTAGCAGAAGGAGCCAAACCTGTCAAGTAGAAGCTTCGTAAGATGCATCCTCAAATTGCAGTGCTAGTCAAAACAGAACTCAAGAAACTCCTAGATGTTGGTTTCATTAGACCAATTGATTATGCAGAATGGATATCCAACATTGTTCCTGTCGGCAAACCAAAAGGGGGCATCCGCATTTGTACTGACTTCAGAGATCTGAATAAGGCATGTCCTAAGGATGACTTCCCCCTACCAAATATCGACATCATAGTGGATCTGATAGTAGGACATGCCATGCTTTCACTCATGGATGGCTTTTCAGGATACAATCAAATAAAGATCGCACCAGAGGACCAACATAAGACAACCTTCACATGTCCATGGGGCACATATTGCTGGAATGTGATGCCTTTCGGTCTCAAGAATGCAGGAGCAACCTATCAAAGAGCAATGAACACCATCTTCCATGACATGATGCATACTATGATGGAAGATTATGTGGATGACTTACTAGCAAAATCACTCACCAGAGAAGGGCATCTCCACATCTTAGATAAAATCTTTGATAGACTAGAACAATACCATGTTCGACTCAACCCAAAGAAATGTGTCTTTGGAGTGACCTCCGGGAAACTTCTAGGATACATTGTCTCAAGCAAAGGTATTGAGGTCGACCTGGCAAAGGTAAAAGCAATCATGGACATGCCACCTCCAAAGAATATCAGCCAGCTAAGGACACTACAAGGACGGCTCCAATCTATCCGCAGATTCATCACACAATTGGCTGATAAGTGTCACCCATTCACACACCTGCTACACAAGAACATCTGCTTTCAGTGGGATGCTCGATGCTAGCAAGCATTTCAGACACTTAAAGACTATCTCATGAAACCACCATTGCTAATCCCACCAGATCCAAGTAGACCATTGTTACTCTATATCTCAGCAACCAGTACAGCATTGGGTGTACTACTGGCACAACATAATGCAGAAGGAAAAGAGTGTGTTGTTTACTACATCTCTCGCACACTGGTGGGCTATGAACTCAATTACACACCTATTGAGCGAGCTTGCTTAGCAGTAATCTTAGAAGCCACTAAATTGAGGCACTATCTGTTAACACACAAAGTACAACTCATTGCAAAGATTGATCCACTCAAGTATTTACTTAACAAAGCAGCATTGACAGGCTGCTTGGCCAAATGGGTGATGATTCTAAGTGAATTTGACATCGAGTACGTGGACCGTAAAACTATCAAAGGTCAAGTTATGGCAGATCAGTTGGCTGATGCACCACTCATAGGCGATCATACTCTCATTTCCATTTTTCCAGATGAAGAGATATTCATGATCACAATAGCACAACCATGGAAACTATACTTTGATGGTTCATACACTAAGCATGGCTCGGGGGCAAGCATTCTGTTTATCACACCTCAAGGTGACAGCATCCCAAAGTCTTACAGGCTCACATTTCCATGCACTAACAACATAGCAGAGTATGAGGCCTTGATCACAAGACTCAGGCTAGCCGTACAATGGAAGTTACAAGAACTACAAGTATATGGCGACTCACAACTGGTCATTCGACAAGCAACTGATGAATATCAGACCAAGGATGATAAACTCATGCAATATAAGCAAATGGTGGACAATCTAAAGTCATCATTTACTACAATTTCCTTTGAGCAGATACCTAGAGATCAGAATCAAGTTGCTGACAATATGGCTACCATTGCATCTCTCCTAGATCTTCCACAGAATTCAACATGCTACGAGTTCTTAGTAGAACAACTTTGGATTCCCACTTATGATATCCCCAAATCCGAAATGATATGTCACCTTGTTGGTTCTGAATCCCCATGGTACGGTGAATTCTACACCTATCTCTGCGATCACACCCTTCCTCCCAACCAATCGAATAACCAACGTAAAACCTTCATTCGCCAAACTGCTCGATATACCATTATTGCCGAAACCCTATACCGATGCGGTCTTGATGGTACTCTCCTTCGATGTCTGGAACAAGGTGAGATAACAAAGGCTTTGGAAGAAGTCCATGAAGGAATTTGCGGGACTCACTCAAGTGGTCCATCACTAGCCAAGAAACTCCTGCGCAATGGATACTATTGGCCATCTATGGAAAAAGACTCCTACTACTTTGTCAGGAAGTGCAAGAAATGCCAAGTTCATGGCGACCTGATACATGCACTAGCAAGCAGATCGCCTCATTCATCCTCAACTACATCATCTGCCGATATGGTGTGCCCATGTCCATCATCACAGATAACAATCTTCCTTTCAAAAATCAAGATGTCCGTGAACTTTGTGAGAAATTTCACATCCAACATCGCTTTTCCACCCCCTATTACCCACAAGGAAATGGTCAGGCCGAAGCATGAAATAAAAACATATTAAGAATCCTCAAGAAGACAGTCAATGATGCCGGTCGTGATCAGCATGTTCAACTAAATCCAGCGCTATGGGCATATCAAACTAGCATTCGAACCCTACAGGTGCAACTCCTTATTCGTTGGTCTATGGTGCAGAAGTTATCTTGCCTATTGAGGTCGAGATACCATCATTACGGGTTTCCTTGCACAATCTAATCGATGATGAAGCATATAGAGTATCACGTCTTGAGGACTTAGAGTTACTTGATGAGAAGCGACAAGCTGCATACAATCATCTCAAAGCCTATCAGCAGCGCATGAGAAGAAGCTACAATCACTGAGTTAGACCTCATACATTTGAGGTAGGTGATCTTGTTCTTCGAGAGAATCCTCACAACCAACCAAACAGAGAACATCAAGGCAAGTTTGAATCAAACTAGCTGGGCCCATATGTTGTCACTGCTGTATTCGGGTCCGGGGCATATCAGTTGGCTACATTAGAAGGAGAACCGCTCGTAGATCTAATTAACAACATGCACCTCAAATGGTTTTATACCTAAGCTGTACAGAGCATCAGGCTCCCCTGCATATCAGAAAATACCAAAAACATTCAGAAAAATGTCCTAAAGAAATACAAAAACATTCAAAAAGTAAAGAAAAATCATGCATCCAAATGGTGAACAACCACTCCGGTGGCACCTTGGGTAAGTGCGCTGGTGAAAACCTGGTAAACAGGTGCCACTCGTAAAGACGATGGCTCCAGTATCTTTCAGGCTCGTTGTGATCACATCTACTTCATACATACATCCATCCATCCATCAACCATGGCTTGTTATAAATCTACAAATCCAAGAAAGTACTACATGCATCCTGCATCCCACTTTTTTATAGTCATGTCTAAACTGGGGGCAATTCCCTTAAACTATTGATGGAAGTGGATTCTACATTGTCTTGTGATTCATTAAAGTTCTTCATTTAAAACTATCTCACAAAATCCACAAACATTCAAAACAATTCAAAATCCAAAAACATTCAAAACAATCAACAAAATCCAAAAACATCAGAAAACATAAAAAATCACACAAAAACATGGCAACACATTGTACATACTCATCCGCGCAAATACCAAACAAGCATTGAAAAAATCCTCTCACAATGATCACTTCTCAAATTGACCAAAACAATCAACATCAACAATCAAACTGTCTTCAACAAGGATGCATCCTTCCTTACCAAAACAAAGACAAAATGACATTTTCTTTGACAAGAAAATTGTGTTAAGCTATCAAATACTTGGTTGATTTGTGAAGTAATTCATTCGTTTATATATCAGGTTTCTACAACATTGTTTGTGTATCGTTTGCACATTATTTCCGATGAAGTTCTGGGGCATGTACTAATGGTGTCTACGTGGGAAGTTCACCAAGCTACGTGATCTTATGCCAAATGCAGTCATAGATCATTACGGCTTGCTGACTACAGCGTATACCTCGACCATATGAGCATGAACCATTACCAAGGATCGATATTCTTTATTCTTTATGTATATATTGTTTGTTTGCAGCTACAATTCTCTTTCTTTGGTTCCTCCTACCTCATCCAAACTGGACAAAGGTTTTATCTCTTATTACGGTATGCACTTGTCTCAGGATATGATCAGCCTAAGATCAAGGAGGATGATCCAAGTCATGCATGAAAGGAGATAATCCTTGTCTGTTCTGCAAGCAATACTCAGGTCAACTTGATCCATTATATCAAGTTGCTTGTATTAACTTGCTATATAAAATCCATGTAAGAAATACTCTGGTCATCTTGAATCTTTATGTCAAGTTGCTTGTATTTTCTTACAACATTTTACAGCTCAATGATGAAAAATAAAGCACCATGGATCATCATTCCATCTCATCCGTATATATTGCATTTCGTTGCATTCCACCCATCCATACATTCATAATAGCTACATATCATGCATACATAGTCATAATAATGCATACTCTATTTTACTCATCTTCTTCCATAGGACTCGGTCCTAGTCCTCCATATCTTCTATCTAACATCAAATCCCCCCTCACCCTCCCTATCTTGATCATCAACATCATCCTAATCCCTTCATCGCTTCCCATCCTCACTCATCCACAAAATTAAGCCAGTTACTCTGTCTACACAGATACATCGACTCCCACACACCTAGACTATCAACAGATACTCTGATCAAGTATCTTCGGGTCTCAACAGGTAATCGATCATGGTAATCCTAGACTACATCAGGCATTTATCATAATGACCTAGTCTCAAAGGGGCTGCTATGATTCCCCACAACCATCCATCACACGCACACACTATCAATTGATCAACCAATCAAACACAATCCAACAGACAATTACATCAATTGTCTACGTCTCAACTTGTATTTTGCTTCATATACCTTGACTTCATCGGGCAATTACATCAATTGTCTAAGTCACATCAGGTCACTTTGATTCACTTACTCAGACTTTATCATGTCCAAGCGACCAACTGACATCAACTGTCATGCTTTGACTTGACCGGGGCAATTAAACCGATTGCACCAGATTGTCCAACCAATTTTGATCAATTGTATAGCATCAATCCAAACACCACACTACATCTGCTATGTATCTCTTGCATGACCTCAGGGTACTCCCTGACTTGTTGTTTCTCCGTATTCACTCTATTTTTCTTCCATTCTTTCAATGTTGTTGCTAATTTCTTCTATTCTACCTCCCCTCCACTTCTCATTCTTTTTCGAGAGATCGTCCGATTTTTCAAAAAAAATCGGCCCATCTCTTGAGGGGGTATACCACCCATTAAATTTACATTTTATGGGGCATTTCTTCACACCTATTTTTCTTTCTTTGAAACGACGCGATAAGCTGTACCGTCTCAAAGAGGGGCAAATGTAGTCACATAAATCTGTCCACTTAATTAAATGAATACTTAGTATTTATTTGATTATTTAACCATCAATTAATAATTAATTAAATAAATATTTAATTAATTCATCTTAACCCTCTTCTCCTATTAATTAAATAAATTATTCAATTTATTTGATTTAATTCACTTAACCAAATTCAGACCATTAATCAAATAAATAAATCATATTTATTTAATTAAATATTCTCTCATATTTAAATAAATTAATATTTATTTAAATCCCCCAAAATCCCACCTCTCACATTTAAATAAATTAACATTTATTTAAATCACCTTTATCCTCCACCCACTTGTATTTTCCTACAAAAGCAAATTGCACAATTATTTTAAATAAATCATTTATTTAAATCACCTTTATCCTCCACCCACTTGTATTTTCCTACAAATGCAAGTTGCACAACTATTTTAAATAAATTATTTATTTAAAATCCTATTTATCCTCACCCATTTGAAACCTTTAATGGTTTCCCTTAAAGTCTTCAAACTTAATGGCTTCCTTCTAGAGTCTTCTCAAACCTTTAATGGTTTCCCTTAAAGTCTTCAAAACTTAATGGCTTTAAAGTCTTCAAACTTGTTGGCTTCCTTCTATAGTCTTCTTAAGCGTTTAATGGTTTCCCTTAAAGTCTTCAAACTTAATGGCTTCCCTTAAAGTCTTCTTAAGACTTTAATTGCTTCTCTTAAAGTCTTCAAGCCTTTAATGGTTTCCCTCAAAGTCTTCAAGCATTTTAATGCTTTATCTTCCTTTTTCTCATTTAAATAAATTAATATTTATTTGAATATTTACCCAAATGCAAATTACACCATTTAATTGAAATAAATGATTTTATTTTAATTGAAAATACCAAAATTCCTCCCACTTGCATTTTCCTACAAAATCCACTTGCATGCCTAAAACCCCTTCTAGATTCTTCTAAACCCTTCCTAATTAACCTAATCCATCCCCTAAATATTGTCACATTCCTAAGCAAATTGGAGTCACTTCTCAAAGACTCCAAAGTCTTTGAAAAGCAATTAATGCTTTGTGTGTTCAACAAATTAACCTCTAAAGTCTTCCAAACCACTTATGGCTCTTACATGACCATTAATGGTTAATTCCACTTGCACCCATGGTTAAGGACTTTGACCCCTAACTTAACCCTCATATAACCCATGTGTCTCTTCAAAGTATTTATTTCTTTGACTAGGGTAACCATCATGTCCCCTCAAGCATTTAATGCTCCTTATCTCTCATCTCAAGACTCCCCATGGTGACACTTGTCAACATGGGATTGGGTTGAAAGTCTCACATGGATTGAATATCTTTCAATCCTAACCCTTGTTAAGATTAATCAATCTTAACCCTTCATTTCCCCATTTCTTCTATAAATAGAACCCTTCTCCTCAAGCAAAGAGGAAGCATTAGAGTATTGTTGTTATACTAGCATTAGCATAAAGCTTTCTCATAGCATCACTATCTACACTTGCATAGCATTTGTTTATCATATTCAACCATCTTGAATCTCCATATGGCATCCATGGCTAGTGCTAAAAGCTAAGAGCTACACTCATTCGGGACTTGGAGAGGAGAGGAACAAGGGAGGAGCAACTATGAGCATCTTGATTAGCTCTTTTATTCTATGTTCATATGCTTTCTATTTCATGCTTAATATCTCTCTTGATATGCCTGTTTAGGATAACCTTTTGTTGCTAACACTGACGTTTGTTTCTTGTGCTCTTGTGTGTGTTGCCATCAAATAGATTTTTTAATCCTTTTTGCAGAGCATCAATAATAATATAATCTTTTGTTGAAAATTGTTGCATTTCTTTGTGTCTTAGGTTTTGCCCTCATCAAGTGGTATCAAAGCAAGTTGCTCTTGAGCGTGTGAACATATCGCTGAACATCAGGCAATTCACACCAGGACTTGTGGTTGTGGGTTTGATGTTAAGATGCCTCCAAGAGTGATGCATGGTGGCATAAATGCTCGTAGCAGAAATGTTGGTGGAAGAAATGCTTTTGTAGATGAGGGTTTTAGGACCCTCCAGAGACAAATCAATGTATTGCAAGAGGAGCTGAGATGAGGGTTTAATCCGAGAAGAGCCAAAGAAAGTGAAGATGAATAAGAGATTGAAGATACATTTGAGGAGGAAGTAGAAGAAGCAGTGGATCAAAATCAAGTTCGACTGTTAAGAGACATTTCCCAAATCGGGAAGAGACCTATAATTAAAGTTTCCAATTATTTCAGAAATCTAAATCCATAAGAGTCGATCGATTGGATTAATGAGATGGAGGAATATTTTGAGTACAAGGACATAAAGGACCCACAACGGGTCAAGTTTGCAAAAAAAAGTTGAAGGGTCATGCCAAAATTTGGTGGAAGGAGGTCTAACTTGAAATAAATAGAAAAGGAAAGGGAAAGATCACCAGATGGGATAAGATGGTTGAGAAGTTGAAGAAGCAATTCATTTCAATGGACTATGAGTTATATCTGCTGAAGAAATTGCAAGGATTAAAGCAAGGTACTAAGTTTGTTAAGGAGTATATGAAGGAATTTTACAAAATAATTATTAGAACAAGCCATTCAAAGGCCAACAAGGAGAAATTCGCCCATTACCTTAATGGGTTAAGACCAAGTATTCAAGAAGAGTCGAGTCTAGTCAGGATGACCAATATTGAAGATGCTTATCAATTTCATTTGAAGGTGGATGAGAAACTAAATAAGAGATTTGAAGGCAAGCAAAAAGGGAAAGGTCAAGGCAGTAGAGGTGGTGGAATATCCTTTGGGAATCGAAATGAGGATCAGAAGAAAAATGAAGATGTGGGTACTATTCGAAATCAAAAGGGTGATAATTTCTATCACCCCCATGATCAGAACAATGGTGAATAACAAGGAAGAGGAAGAGTAAAACCTAGAAAAGGATCCAGGAGAGGTGGTTTCAGAGCAATGTGTTTCTAATTTGGTGAAGAAGGGCATTGAGCCTATGAAAGTCTGCAACACCAAGGAAGGACCAACATAAGAAATGAAGGCCATGCACGAGTTGCACGTGCATATCAAGAAGCCCAGTTTGAACATTCTAATGATGTTAAAAGGGAGGAAGCCCTAGTTGTCAGGAGAACCTTGATTAATGAGGAGAAAGAACTAGATTAGAGGAAGAGTCTATTTTGCATTAGATGCAAATGTTAAGATAAGTGTTGTGATAAGATTATTCACAGTGGAAGCACTGATAATCTGGTATCTGAAGAGATGGTCAAAAAGATGAGGATGAAGATGGAGAGACATCCAAATCCATATTGGATTGTTTGGTTGCAGAAGGACCAAAAGTTTTCGTTAATGAGAAGTGCCTGGTGAAATTCAAGATTGGCAATTACCAGGATGAGGTACTCCGTGGCATCATACCCATGGATGCATGTCATCTATTGTTAGGGAGGCCATGGCAGTTTGATAGGCATGTTGTACATGATGGTCATGCTAATACCTACACCTTAACAAAGGATGGAGTTTGCCATTAGCTGAATCCCGTGAAGGAGGTGGAAGAAAAGGTATGTAGCAGTGCTAGAATATGTTTTGTTGATGGTGTTGGTTGAAAATTTTGCAAACTATACAGTATTACAAAATTTTGGTTTCAACCATAGTATGTGAGATTAAATATCTTCTAATTTCTAAGGGAAGGCTCCCTCTTTCACCTACTACTCTATTTAAAATACAACTTCTAGTTTCTAATCTAAACAAGGGTGGTGCATCATTGTATTCTCTTTTTTAGAATAGATGTTATTCTTTCCAATTTCTTTAGGAAATAATTTACAATATAGAGCAACAATAAGTAATACAATTTCAATGTTACAAATTAACTCATCGTATTCTTTTTTTTAGAATAGATGTTATTCTTTCCAATTTATTTAGGAAATAATTTACAATATAGAGCAACAATAAGTAATACAATTTCAATGTTACAAATTAACTCAAACATAGGAACGATCACACAAATGAGTAAAGAAGCAAAGTTTTCATAAAGGCCCAAAGTCCTCTATTGCTTCTTTGAGACGGGAAAACAATGTTCAAGCTCAAATTCTTGTAATCACTATAATCCTATCGATCTTTTCCATATAACTTTTGTAACCCATAGTTGTGTACTTCAAATAACAAAAAAAACCATAATGTATCTATCTTGATATCCCGTTACAAATTTGATAATATTTTCTTGGAATAACTTTATGAAGCTCAAAGTCTTCAAGTTTTATTATCTCTTATTAATCCTAATAAACAAAAGCTGAAATATGACACCTAGTCCACAAACCAACAATTGTTTCTACTCTTTAACAATATTTCCTCAACAACACCTTTACTTGAGCAAAATAATAATTTACAATAAGTGACATAAGAACACTCTCACCCATAAACCACAAATGAATCTAATATAGATGCCAAAGCTTTCTTCTTATTCAATCAAGTTTTCAAAATAACAATAAAAACACATAGTTTCACTTTTGCTCTTCACTTCGACAGAGTTTTGACATATAGATTAAAGATTCTCAATAAAAATTATAATGAGCAACCTCATATATATAGAGGAGAGGTACAAAATGAAACTAGGAAAGTTAAACTAAGTTGTGACAAACTCAAAGGTAGAGTTCGATTTGACTTAGGATGCATGCAAGTTCTGGATGCAAAAACTTGAATAGAAAATGAGACTTGAAGTTTCAATTGAGATTACAAAATGACACTAGACTAGAGAGGCATAAAAATGACTAAGTGTCTGGAGCCTCATCTTATTCATCATTGTCTGAATTTTTCTTCAATAAATCTTCATATTGTCACAAGATAGCTCATATTTCACAATCATCTGGTCCCAATGTTCTAAATTTGCAATCTGGGGTGGAATTGAAGAAATGGATTTGAAGAATTCCTAGAGTTGTACAAAAAAGACCAAAGACGTGGTTCATGAACTGCATTTCAGAATTATATGTCTGATTTGCATTTGGAGAGGGTCAACAATCATTAAGGTGCATATTGAACTTATAAATGCAATTTGCACTTATGCAAAAATAAAGTGAAGAAAAACTGTCTCTGGTGCAAATCAGGGTTATAACTCTGATTTAAACCTAGGAAAGAAATATGGTGCAAGTCGAGGTTATAAACTTGATTTGCACCAACACTTATCACTTGGGAAAAATGCAAATGAAATGGTGTAGGTCGGGATTATACCCCTGACATGCACTATTGGGTAAGGACTTGGTGTCGGTCGAGGTTATAACCCTGCCTTGCATCATTTTGAGAGGACTCGATGTAGGTCAGGGATACAACCCTGATCTACACCAAAATAGGCATGACTTGGTGTAGGTCGAGGTTATAACCCCACCTTGCACCAAAATGGGAATACTTGGTGTAAGTCGGGGTTACAACCCTGCCTTGCACCAAAAATAGGAGGACTTTAAAATTCCTAAGGCTTTAGGTGTAGTTCGGGTTTGTAAACCCGACCAATACCTGATATAAGTTCAAATGGCTATGAAGTGTAAATCAAAATTACAAACCTGATTTGCAGTGGACCTTAAAATTTTGAAAGGGAAGTGTAATTCGGGTTTGTAACCTCGAATTACATCAAAACAAAAAAATAACTTAAAAGACCCCAAACGGACTAGAACCTCCGAATCGAGAATTGAGGGTCCTAAATCATGCATGAGGGGTGATAAATACTACCTCAAAATCATGCTTACATCACATGGACTACAATTTGGATAAAATTTGTAGGGGTTATCCTATTTGTTTTACTTAGCCAAAAACAAGGACAACAACTGGCTTTGACTGGGGAACTTCGTTCAATCACTGGAATGATTGAAGGGAGAAGAATATAGAACTCTGAGTGATTTTATCATTCATTGGGCTATAGATTCAAGCAAAAAAAGACAGAGGATGAAAAGACAACTAAAAACAACCTACTGAAAGAAGACTCGACTTTGTGCAACTGCACTTATTGGAAAAGGAAACTAACCTAACCTAAAGACTAACCAACAACAAGAAATCCTTCAAATGAATCCATTAATTGGTACTCCAAAGTAGTTTCCCTTCTTCAACAAGGTGCCATGTTTGACACGATCATAGACTTCCAAGTGTAGATGAAGCACAAACAATAGTACAATGAGATGATGCACCGCGTCTTGGAAGAAATGAACAAATACACATGCCTCCTCAAGTTGATCATACGTATTGTTGCTCCAAAGTGAATAAATTAACCATGACTGCTCCTAATCAACTACAAATGCATGCTTGATTCCATGCTCATATGTGTCCTCATGCGATTTTTTACATCTTGCTAACTTCTAACCAAGCTAGATGTCTTATAGGACATCCCCTTGACAGGACAAAATTTGAGCTCTTCTTGCCTGCTATTCATTTATCACCTAATTCCTCAACCATAACCTCATGTTGAGTGGGATGAATTTCATCATGCAATTCAAATGAAAACATGATTTCACCACTTACTTCATCATGTTGTTCACAAACTTCAGATTTAAGAGAATTGTCATCAAGACTTGAACAAAACTCCTCCATTGTGCTTGTAAAAAGGTCTCCATCAAGTTCCTTGCTAGTTTCTTCACACATAATATGTCCAAGTTCATGACCTTGAAATATATATGCATTCTTCTCATTTTGTTCAACTTGAATGGTACCTTCATGCATGTCCATAATTTCACATCTCATGATGTGATGACCTTCCTTTATCGATATTCTGGGAAAGTGGATTTCATCATTTTGCTTGCTATTCCCCATGGTATTTTTCTCAACAGCCCCTTGATAACACACTAACCATATATGAGATTCCCCAACTATGTTTGCTTCCTCCTCTTGGAAGAGATTAGCAAGATCACTTTGTTAAGATTCAAAGCTCTCCACTATTCCATTTGTTGGTGGTGGCTCAAATGCAAGCTTATATGGTGGTGGAGGAAGGTTGTTCTGATTTCCTACAACGTGATCAAAAGCAATATTTGGATAAGTTCTTGGGATATCTCTGTAAGTGATAAAATAAGAACCTTGTGATATCTGCTTCTTAAGGGCTAACACTTCATTAGCTAGCTTGTGCACCATGGGAGTTGTTCTCTTGGTAGACGATGATTCCAAAGGAGAATTTCTCTGCACCCATTTGGCTCTATCTTTATCTTACTCGCAAGGATAAGATCATCTTCAATATCAACTAATAAGGTTTGCGCAGCTGTAAGGTCTCTCAAAACCTCCTTTTTCAACAAGAAAATCACCTCAGGCAACTAAGCGTTGATGAAGAAGCACTTAAAATTTTCAACAATGGGTTGAGCCACAGTTGGATTTTTTTTAGACAACTTGTTAAATTTAGCCACAAACTCCTACATGGGTTCCTATGGTTCTTTTTTCATTTGAGACAACTATAATAACAATGCATGCACATCTTCTGTAGGCTTGAACCTCTCTTCAAACTTTGTTCTCAGTATCTGCCAACTGGTGATGGTTTGTGGTGCAAGATGGTAGAACCAGTCAACAACAACACCTTGGAGTGTTTTGATGAATAACCTCACTGAAACATCTTCATGTTCAACCCCGAGAACATCGCATGCAATGTAAAAAGAAGAAATATGTTTATCTGGATGTTGTGTGCTATTCCAATAGAATTTGGGAATATTCTTCCGTGAGCCATCAGGAAGAGAATGTGGAGGTGGAGTTAGATTCAATGGACCAAAAGCATTCCCCCAAGGATCTTGAGTGGCCATTTTACATGTCCTTGGTGAAAGCTTGACAAATTACAAGATCAAATATTACAATGAATAGGATACTGGTATACTTCAACCAAAAGCATGAGGCCTTTGGATGTGTATCGTATCCGTAGAAGAGTTGCCAAAAATAGTTGGTTGAAATTTTGCAAACTAGATGAGTTTAAAAAATTGTGGTTTCAACCATAGTACGTGAGATTAAATCTCTCCTAATTTCTAAGGGGATTCTCCCCCCTTTCACCTACTACTCTATTTAAAATACAACTTCTAGTTTCTAATCTAAACAAGGGTAGTACATCATTCTATTCTCTTTTTTAGAATAGATGATGTTCTTTCCTCTTTCTTCAGAAAATAATTTACAATATAGAGCAGCAATAATTCTTACAATTTCAATGTTACAAATTAACTCAAAATGTAGGAATGATCAAAATACAAATAAGTAAAGAAGCAAAGTTTCCATAAAGGCCCAAAGTCTTTTGTTGCTTCTATGGGATGGGAAAACAATGTTCAAGCTCAAAATCTTGTCATCACTATAATCCTATCAACCTTTTACATATGACTTCTGTAACCCATAGTTGTGTACTTCATATAACAAAGAAAAGCACATAGTCTCTATCTTGATATCTTGTTACAACTTTGATAATCTTTTCTTGGAATAATAATATGAAGCTTAAAGTATTCAAGCTATTATCTCCTTCTATTAATATTAATAAACAAAAGCTGAAATATGACACAAAGTCCACGAACCAACAATTTATTTCTACTCTTTAACAATATTTCCTCAACAACACCTTTAGTTGAGAAAAACAAGAATTTACAATAAGAATGACATAAGAACACTATCACCATAAACCACAAATGAATCCAACATAAAGTTTGGATGCCAAAGATTTCTTCTTATTCGATCAAGTTTGCAAAATAACAATAGGAACACAAAGTTTCACTTTTTCTCTTCAGTTCGACAAAGTTTTAGCATATATATTAAAGATTCCTAATAGAGCAACCTCATATATATAGAGGAGAGGTACAACATCATACTAGGAAAGTTACAACTCATTTATGACCAAATCAAAGGTAGAGTTCAATTTGACTTAGGACACGTGCAAGTTCTGGATGTAAAACTTGAATACAAAATGACACTTGAAGTGTCAATTGAGATTACAAAATGACACTAGACTAAAGATGCATAAAAATAACTAAGTGTCTGGAGCCTCATCTTATTCATCATTATCTCCATTTTGCTTCAAGAAATCTTCATATTGTCACAAGGTAGCTTGTATTTCACAATCATCTGGTCCTAATGTGTTGAATCTGACATCTCGAGTGGAGTTGCAGAAATAGATTTGAAGAATTCCTAGAGTTGGACAAAAAAGAACAAAGATGTGGTTCATGAAGTGCTTTTCAGACTTATAAGTCCGATTTGCATTTGGAGAGGTTCAATGATCATAAAGGTGTATATTGGACTTATAAGGTCGATTTGCACTTATGCAAAAACAAAGGGAAGAAAAACTATCTTTGGTGTAAATCAGGGTTATAAATCCTATTTACACCTAAGAAGGAAATATGGTGCAAGTCGGGGTTATAACCTCGATTCGCACCAACACTTAGCACTTGGAAAAAATGCAAAGAAAATGGTGTAGGTTGTGGTTATACCCCCAACATGCATCGTTGGGTAAGGACTCGGTGTAGGTCGGGGTTATAACCCCACCTTGCACTATTTTGAGAGGAATCGGTGTAGGTCAAGGATACAATCCTGATCTACACCAAAATGGGCACTACTTGGTGCAGGTTGGGGTTATAATCCCACCTTGCATCAAAATGGGAAGATTTGGTGTAAGTCATGGTTACAACCTCACCTCGCACAAAAAATAGGAGGACTTAAAAATTCCTAAGGCTTTACGTGTAGTTCGGGTTTGTAAACACAACTGACACTTGACACAAGTTCAAATGGCTATGAAGTGGTGTAAATCATGGCCACAAACCCAATTTGCACTGCACCTTAAAATTTTGAAAGGGAAGTGTAATTCAGGTTTGTAACCCTGATTTACACCAAAAACAAAAACTAACTTAAAAGACCGAAAAAAGGACTAGAATGTCCGAATCAAGAATTGAGGGTCCTAAATCACACATGATGGGGAATAAACATGAGCATGTGTGTTTTTTTTAATCCCTAGAGTGGATAAATAAGATAGTAAAGAGGTGCCTATAGAAGTTTCAACTTTGTTGAATGAGTTTCAAGACATAGTGCCTGATAATGTGTTTGAGGGTTTACCGCCAGTTAGAAAGATCACAATCATAATCACAATCACAATCACAATCAAGTACTAGAACCAAAGAAGGATAGGGAGGGGAGTATGCGTACAAACTCTAGGGCCATAAACAAGATCACAATCAAGTACATATTCCCGTACCAAGGATGGATATACTTATGTACTATTTGAGTGGAACTCAATACTTTACAAAGATCGATCTAAAGAGTGGATATCACCAAATTTGGATTAGAGAAGGAGATGAATGGAAGACCACCTTTAAAACCAAAGAGGGCTTGTATGAGTGGTTAGTCATTCCTTTTGGGCTACCAATATACCGAGCACATTCATGTGGCCTATGAATGAGGTACTAAAATAATTTATAGGCAAGTTTGTTATTGTCTGTCTGGATGATATTTTGATTTTCAGTAAGACACAGGATCAACATTTAATGCATAATTGTAGAGTCTTTTAAGAAGCTGAGAGAGGAGAAATTATTGATTAATTTGAAGAAGTGTATTTTTTTGAAGTAGGAGTTAGTGTGTACTTGGGGTTTTTTGTTTCAACAAAAGGTTTCGAAATGGACCCAAAGAAGGTGAAGGCTATTCCAGAATGGCCTACCCTAAGGACTACTACTGAGGTGAGGTCTTTCCATGGTTTGGCTAGCTTTTATAGAAAGTTCATTAAAAAATTTAATAGTATTTGTGCATCCCTGACTGAAACAATGAGAGTTGATAGAAAAGAGTTCAAGTGGAGCATTGGAGCAACGAAAAGTGTTGATCTCTTGAAGAAGAAAATGACAAAGAACCTATTTTAGCCCTTCCAGATTTCAATAAGGTTTTCCAGGTAGATTGTGATGCCAATGGTAATGCCATTGGATCTGTTTTGAGCCAAGAAAGTAGAGCCATTGCATATTTTAGTGAAAAGTTAAATGATGCAAAGAAAAAGTATTCTCTTTATGATTAGTAATTTTATGCAATAGTTCAAGCATTGAGGAAATGGAGACACTATTTGTTGAAAAAAGAATTTGTTTTGTATACTAAGCATCAAGCATTGTAGTACTTGAATAGCCAACCCGAGACATTTGAAATGGGTGGAGTTTTTATGTAGTTCCATTTTTTTCTTGAAGCACAGGAGTGGGAGGTCTAACAAAGTTGTAGATGCCTTAAGCAGGAGGCAGATTTTGTTGACAAAAATGCAGCTTGAAGTGGCTGGGTTCAATGAAATCAAGACTTTGTATCTTAAGGATCCTTATTTTTTAGAGGCTTGGAAAGCTTGCAAGGAGCCTATTACTTTGGATAGGACAAAGTGGTTGAATTTTATAATCCAAGATGGCATGTTGTTTAAGGGAAGCCAATTGTTTATTCCAAGGAGCTCAATGAGAGAGAACTTGATCAAGGAAAAGCACAGTGGAGGAATGGTAGGACATTTTGGTCAAGATAAGACTATTGCCATTTTGGTTAACACTATTATTGGCTAGTATGTGAAGGAATTTGTGCAAAGTTGCATAGTATGTCAGTTGGCTAAAGGAGTAAGTCAGAATACAGGGCTATATAATCCATTACTTGTACCTGAGAGGCTATGGGAGGATATACGCATGGATTTTGTTCTAGGTTTACCAAGGACATAGAGAGGAAATGATTTAGTGTTTGTGGTGGTTGACAAGTTTTCAAAGATGGCACATTTCATTCCATGCTAGAAGACCCATGATGTTGGTCACATTCCTGATTTATTCTTTACGAGGGCGGTGAGACTACACGGTCTACCAAAAACTGTTGTTTCAGATCATGATACCAAGTTTGTTGGATACTTTTGGAGGACCTTGTGGAAGAAGTTGAAAACAGAGTTGAAGTTCAGTTATGTACACCATCCACAGACTAATGGGCAGACTGAAGTAGTGAACAGGAGTTTGGGTAACCTATTGAGATGCTTGGTAGGAGATAAACCCAAGGGATGGGATCTAATCTTACTACAGGCATTATTTTCTTATAAAAATTTTGTCAATAGGAGCATTGGTAGATCACCATTCCAAATTGTATATGGAGGAAGTCCAAGGACTACTCTATAATTAAGGAAGATGGACCAGGAGAAACATATAAGTCTCGAAGCGGAAGACTTTGCAAAACAAGTCAAGAATATACATGAAGAGGTGAAGTAGCACATTAACAAGATGAACCTGTAGTATAAGGTGAAGGTAAGTCATAAAAGGAGGTATAAGGAGTTCCATATTGGTGATGAGGTGATGGTCCATTTGAGGAAAGAAAGGTTCCCAGTGGGAACATACAATAAGATGAAGATGAAGAAGTTTGGTCCCTGCAATATTTTGAAGAAGCATGGTTCATGAAACACATATGAGGTAGAGTTGCTAGATGGAATTATAATTTCCCCTGTGTTCAACATTGTAGACTTAACAAAATATCATGAAGGTGGCACAAAGAAGGAACCAGTGTTAGAACAATGTAAAATCCCTACACCTACTTCAGAGAAGGAGGAGATCAAAGTAATTTTGGATAGCCGTATTGGAATTAGTACCAGAACCAGGCAGTATGAGGAATATCTTGTGAAATTGAGGGGAAGACCTGTTGAAGATTCATCATGCTTGTCCAAGACAGAGGTTGGCCATATGGGTTTTCCTCAACCAACAGAGACGTGACATGGTCACTTCTCAAACAACCTCGGGTGTCTAATGCAGGAGCATCCGGTGGTGTAAGGGCAATCTTGCATCACCCAAACAAAAAAATTCTTTTTAATAGTTTTCTTTTAATGTTTTTGCATTTCTGGATACCCATTTGGACAAATAATAGATTCCAACTTTCAAAATTGTTTTGTTATTTTTTTAGCCAACCTGCTAATTTTAGAAAGCTTTAATTTGAAGGCAATTGGACACAGAAATCTGCGGAAAGCTTTAGAACGAAAAAATAAGCACTTTGGAAAAAGAATCAGGGCAAGATCATATATGGTTTGAAAGTTA
The DNA here is from genome assembly GCF_030272615.1 of Cryptomeria japonica. NCBI lineage: Eukaryota > Viridiplantae > Streptophyta > Pinopsida > Cupressales > Cupressaceae > Cryptomeria > Cryptomeria japonica. Next base: position 446,183,394 of record NC_081412.1, on the reverse strand, counting down.
TTCAATTTTAGTTTCCCAAAAAACTGATAAAAATTATTCTGAGTAAGATTTGAGGCACTAAATGGCCCCAAATGGCTCCAAAAATGGTGGAAATTGGTAGAGAGAATTCACATCATATTCTTCACTTAGAGAGATTTCCGATGGTTCAAATGGTGCATCATTCCGATCACCAGATCAAAACCTTATGGCTGTCGAAAGTTGGACAACTTTTCAGAAAGTTTCCAATTTTTGAATTTGGCTCAATTTTCAAATTTCCAATTTCAATTTTGGGCTCTTGTCCACGAAATTTCAAAATTCAAGTTGTAATTTTCACTCCAAACCATAGGAAGGCTATTTATGACCCATTTGGGAAAACTTGTAAGTTAGTTTTTGGGTAGCAAAGTTGGATTCTGAGAATGGGGTTTTCCAGAACATTCTATAAGTTGTAATCTATTACAGCTTGTGAGGATTTATTCCTCTTGTTTTCTTTTGCATGTATGAAGATAGTTTTGAAATAGTAATAATATAATATTTTATCACAAATTGTTGTGTTTTTCGTGTCTCGGGTTCTGCCCTCATCAACAAGTCATCTACAAAATCTTCCATCAACGTATGCATAAAATCATGAAAGATTATTGACATTGCCCTTTGATAGGTAGCTCTGACATGTTTAAGGGCAATGAGCATCACATTCCAACAATATGTTCCCCAAGTACATGTGAAAGTTGTTTTTTGTTGATCCTCAAGAGCTATTTTGATTAGATTGTAGCTAGAAAATTTGTCCATCAATGATAACATTTAATTACTAGTTGTCATGTCCAATATGATATTAATGTTTATTAAAGGGAAGTAATCTTTAGGACATGATTTATTTAAGTCATTGAAGTCAATGCATTTTCTGATGCCCCTAGTAGGATAACTAACTGGGACTAAATTTAAAATCCACTTTGCTAGTGAATGCGTCTGATGAAGCCCAAATCTAACAATTGTTTTTAGCTCAACTTTGACTAGCAATGCGATCTGGGGATGTATTTTCCTCAACTTTTATTTAATTGGTTTTGCACCAGGTTGTGGTGGTATATGGTGAAGGACCAATTTAGGACCGAGTCTCGACATATCTGCATAAGACCGTGCAAAATTTATTTCTTGCTAGGAAAAAATTGATGAAATCTATTTTTTCTTGTTTCGTCAAAGAGGTTGTAAAGTGGATGATTTTGGGATTGTCATCTATCCCCAGATTAATTTCTTGTGTCATTTCTACCAACAGTGGAGATCTTTCCTAATGTGATGAGGGTATGTCTAGTCTTCCATCCTCAGGTGCCTCAAAAAGTTTTTGACCCTCAGATATGTCTTTTCTTTTTCATTTTTCCATGGTCTAAAGGTGCCTTGCGGTTTTCACTAGGAGACCCATTTTTTTCTCTTTTTTCTTTATTTTTATTTTTGCTACTAGAAGATGGATTTGGCTCCCCAAAATATGTTGTAGCATCCAAATCTATAGTGAACCCTTCTTTGTGATCACCCAGTGGTATCCCTTCTTGAAGCTCAAACAATTCAGCTATAGCTTCATCATTTTGAAAATAATCCAAGCTCAGTAGTTCTTGCTAGTCCCAATTTATAAGTTTAGAGTAGACTAAGGGCATGTTATCATCGATGTGATACAAGTCTAGGGTTATGGGGGTTATGGTTAGGATAAAGGTATCATCAAAATCAATTTCCACATTTCTTTCCTTTGATGTTGTATCAGGATCCCAAAAGCCTTCAATCCAGGCTTGAGGATAGGTTTTTACAGGAGTAGGGGTATTTTTATATGTTTGTCTTCCAAGGGTAGATCATATTGATAAATAAAGACATTATCAAGAGTATAGGAACTGGATGAATAAGAATCCCACTCCCATTCTTCGAATTGGTTTGGATAAGGTTTTCTTTCGGTGTCATGTCATAATTAGAGGTGTTGAATTTTTCATAGAAGGGTAACATAGTACTAGAGGAACTAATTCATAATGGTACAAATCCAATTCCTTTATTATTACATTACATCTTTGGTATGATTAATTCTATAAAACCTTTTTTTGTGCCCCTAGCCCACTATGGCCATCATATCCTTTCTTTTGCATGATAGTGAAACCTTTTTTCATATTTTTTGAGAGGCAATTGCATAGGTGGCTGATCTTCTTCATCTTTGTGGATATATTTAGATATATCCTCTTCAATTATTTCCTTGTTGAATTCAGCCCACCTTGAAAATGTAGTGGGAGGTTGATATTAAATGACACCTTTTTTCTCTTTTTGTAGGAGATGTGGTTTTCAATAAGATTTTGGGGAAGTAGGTAACTTCCCAATGTGAAATGATTGAGCCATGGTATATTATCCACATCGTTGATTTTGGATCTTAACCTTACCTTTTAACAATGTTAGAGGGTCCATTTATTAAGAGGAGCTATAGGATAGTGCTTCTCTATTAACTAGCACTTGTTGTTTAGGAATCCCTTTTGGATTGGCAAAAAATTGAAAAGGATTTTGATTCCCAAGGAGAATAATATTTGTTCCATTGTAGGGGTATTTTAGACATTGATGGTAAGTTGATGGTGTGACCTTCATTGCATGGATCCAGGGATGGCCAAGAATCATGTTATAGGGAAAATCCAAGTCCAAGACTTGTAACAATGTGTTTTCTATAGCCAGACCAACTTGGATTGGTAATACGATGACTCACTTGGAAGGATGTTTTGGGTCATCATATGCCTTTATTATTATCTTCCTTGAAGCATCTATGCCATTTTAAAAATATTCAAGAGATATTACAACTCTCAAGGTACAAACATTCAATCTTGCTCCACCATCTATCAAAACTCGTTTGATTTTGTAGTTGTGGAAAAAGACTTCCAAATGTAATGGACCATTATGGTTGGGTTTACAATAAGGGATTCCATTCTTAGTGAAGGAAACATGTTGAGTGGCAGCAAGATGAACTATCATAACCTAAAAATGATCAACATTTATGTATGTGGGAACTATGAAATCTTGCAAGGCTTTATCTAGGACAACTTTGTGTGTAGGGGATATGTGTAGCAACTCGAGAATGGAAATTTGTGCTAATGTCTTACTTAGATGATCAAGGAGATTGTATTGACTAGTCGCTTTTGGCTTTCGAGGGGCTCATTGCAAAGTGATTTTAGGTTGACGGGTGACTACTACACACTTGGAATTTTGCTCCTTGATATTTATAGTAGACATATGACTATATGACAATTGGATATAATTTATTGTGTATTCATGAGGAGCTATGATATAATTCACACTATCTTTAGGTTTAGATCCCAAATTGGAGGCTTTTCCCTTCCCATTATCAAGTAACGAAGTCTTTAAAATCATGTGATCAACATTGGATGATCCTACAGGAGGTTCCACTTCATCTATGCCTTGGTCAATTAGGTCTTTTATCGGGTGTTTTAACTAAAAAATGGAGTCATGTGCCCCTTTGTATGTTGATACTCACAATAATCACTATCATTCCACCATCCAGGTTTGACTGGAGGTTGGTTTCTTATTTTAGGCAATTAAACAAAAATTGATTGAAACAATTATTTTATAACTAATTCAATAAGATCTCCTAATGGTGTAAGCTATCTGGGAGGTGTGTCCCTATATCTAGGAGGTTTGCATTGTGGATTTTGATGAATATCATTCATTGCTTGATTTTTTTGTTTAAGTTGACTAGGTGTTGGGTGTTTGGGATTGTTGGTCCTTTGAGACTGATTTTGGCTTGCATATTATTGATTATTCTTGCATCCACAACTCCATTATTTGTGACATTTTCATTTCATGACCAAAACTTTATCTTGACATTTAAATTGCTCGCATTGTTATTGTTGTCTTTGTAAACATTAATTATTCCCTTTTGAATGAGATCTGTTTCAATGTGTCTCCCTTTTTAATGAGTTTTTAATTGTGTAGAGGCTTTTGATTTTTAGCTCATACATAAATTGTGGAATGATATTCTCAATGGATAAGTTCACTTTTTGCTCTTTAGGAATATCAAACGGGCATGGACTGACAAGGTTGCACCATCGTTGTAAAAATGTTACGAAAGGTTCACCCATCTTTTGTTTTGTGGTACACAAGTTTGTCATACTGACCTCATTGTCAATATTAAAAGTGAAATGAGCAAGGAAATTTTCAACTAATTCATTTCATGATTTTATATTTCCAAGCAATCTAGCATTACTGGTGCAGGTGCATTTGGAAGACCAAAGGACTCAATGAAGCCATTAAAGACTTTGGAAGGTCTTAGGAGTGAAGGAGCAATCAATTATGATGTATTGAAGCCCATTATGACTTTTTATGATGAAAAATGTAATAAGTTTGTAATTTGTCCTAAAGGGCCTGGTAAGGACCTTAGGACCAACAAAAAGATGTAATAGGAATTTATGGCTTAGAGTGTCTAGGAAGGTTTAGACAAGTTTAATAAAACATTTCAAGACATTTCATGTCAATAGCTAGGAGTTTTTGATCAAATTATGTCATTTTCCATATTTGACAAATTTGAATATTTGAAATGCAACGACTAGGTAGTTTTGGGGGGAAATTAGTTTTAGGAGTTAAATGCCTTAAACATGAAATGTAACCAATAAAAGGTGGTTGATATAGTTAGGGAGAAGTTATAAATAGTTCATGTAATACTTTGTACAACATATAATACTGGTGTACGGACTGGGACAAGCAATAAAAACAAATTCTTGTTTTCTTGTAATTTTTTGGTGTTTTGGCTTTTGGTAACTTTGTATTTAGTGTGTATTATAATTCCTAATGCATTTAAGAGACCTTGAACATCTTATTTGTAGGGAAGATGCACTAATAATGCATTTGTCTCAGACTTTAGACTAGTTGCATTGACTGCTCTAACATATTTGTGCAATTTGGCATTTGATTTGGTTGATTTACAATGAGAATGGTAATTCAATGAATGTAAAAGGCCTAATATTCATGGGATGGCACTCCTCTAACATGTACAATAAAGTACTAACAGGTTGATGTGCAAATTGGGTGGAGAACCAGGGTGATCACCAAAACAGTGAATGTAAGAGTGGAGAAATTGCTTGCTAAGGAGAAGCAGTAGAAAATCCGCCTTAAGGAGGGGAACATTTTATGATTGAAAGTGTTTAGACATGTCAAATTAAAGGTGAATAGAGAAACCCTACTTTTAATGGTTTGTGGGAGGCTAAAATAGAGATTTTGCATCTAAGAAGGTTAAAACTTGAAAATAATTGAATTTTCCTTGGTTTTGAACCATATTGGATGACTTTTGAGAGTTTAGGAGTCAGGGAGTTAAAATATTATATACTTCCTTTGTAAAATTGTCATTTTTGGAGTCCAAAAACAGTGCATAGTTACAGGACAGCATATACTTTCCAAAGAAACCATATGCAATATTATGGTATGTTGAATATAAGCCAAATGGGTGTCTGAATATCGAATTTTTTTGTTTAGTTGTTTGGGAAAGTTGGGAGTAAACAATTCATTTTCCTTGCTGGAGGGCTAATTGGGCAACTAGGCCTAGAAGGCTAAAAGGAGGGCTTTGCACTTAAACAAGTTCTTAGAACCATAAAACCAATTAAAAAAAACTTATTTGGAGATATTACAAACATTCCATACCTTTGGAATCATTTGGAGAAGTGTTGGTTTGCATTTGACCTATTTGAGCCATTTTGGGTGCTAGTAGGCCTAGGGGTTTGAACCATGTATTTCCCTTATAAATATCAAAGGTTCATTTATCAAACCCTTCCTCTACATCAGGTGGTATCAGAGCTTCAGTTAATAGATCTTTAAGGAATAAAACCAACAAACTAGAACATGGCACCTAAGAACCAAATGGCAAGAGAGATTGAAGAGTTGAAAGCAACCCTAGAACAAAAGGAAAGAGAGAATAGAGAGTTAGAGGCAACCAAAGAGAGGGAAGAAAGACAAATGAGAAGGGAGAGACTTCAATTGTTAGGAAGGATATAAGCCTTAGATAAAGAAAGAAGAGACCCTATAGGAGAAGAGAATCATGAAGACAACAATGAAGGAGAAGAGCAAGCACATGGGAGACATCGAGATGAAGAAGACCCTGAAGAAAGGAGATTCATAAGACTGATTAAGGTAGTACAAGGTACTGGTATGAAGACACAATTTGATTTTCAAATCTACTAAGGTAAGATGGAGAGTGAAGAAGTGCTTGGTTGGATAGAGGCACTTGAGAACTATTTTGATCTAGAAGATATAGATGGAGACAAGAAGGTGAAAATAGCAAAAGCAAGGCTAAGGGGAACAACCCTTACATGGTGGACAAGTATTCAAAATGAGAGAGAGGATAGGGGATTGAATAAAATCTTATATTGGGAGAGGATGAAGACTATGGTGAGGAGTCAATTTTTCCCGTCAAACTTGGCAATCCAGATTAAGATACAATTTCACACCCTGAGCATTAGGGGAGGAGAAAAATATGAAGATTAGAAGGTGGCTAGATACATCAATGGCCTCAAGTACAATATTCAAGATGAGATAGGGTTGAATATTGTAAGGAAACTTAGGTGCGGAAACAGCTTCCTACACTAATCTCTAGAGGAAAGTATTGTGCAAATTCTTTTAAATCCTTACAATTTCAGATTCGTTAACTACTTTAACAAAGATATTGCAGCCATATACCATGCATATAGAAAATAAAGAATGACACAATGATTTACCCTAGGGAAAACCTTTTGGTAAAAAACCCCAGCACTCCAAAACCTGCACAATGTATTATCTTCCACACAACGGTTACAACACACTTGCAATGCAAGTTCTTTCAGGAGACAATCGACACTTCAAGACTAATCCAGTAGCACAATATCATACCAACAATACACACTTTTCGTATCACATTATGTAACCCTAAAAAAATGCTTATGCTGTTTCCTTTTTAGGGCAACTTCCAAAGATAGCCATGTTAGGGTTTTACCATTCTCTGAGAAAATAGGAACCCTAAATTTTTTTTGAGGAAGAGTGTACAGTACTCAACTTTATCAGTTGCCACATGTCTTGCATGTCTTCACCCGTCATTGAAATCTCCTCGAAATAGCTCTTACATGTCATAGGAATCCATCATAACCATTTCAGCCATGATCTCCTTACACACAATTCAAGATGCCGACACATCAAGTGGAGTGACATATCAACATGCCAACTAGACATGTACACTCACACTTAATTACATTATTTGCAAGAAATACATTTTACAAAACAAATAATAAGAATAGGAATTATCCAAGGTTGAGAGACCTTATTCCTAACAAATATGCCTAGAACCCTTGGAGAATGCTTTCAGTTAGCAGTGAGAGTAGAAGAGAAGTTAAAGAGGAAGAATGAAAGACAAGGAAACAATAGAGGAGGAGGATTCATGAGAGGAAGAGGAGGAAGAACAAATCAGACTTGGGAAGACAAGGATAAAGACAAGGGAAATACTTCAGAGCCAAGAGGAGGATACAACCATAGAGGTGGAAGATTTGGAGTAGGAAGAGGAAGTGGAACTTGTCAAGGCAAGTGTTTCAATTGTAATGAGGTAGGTCATCAATCCTTTAGGTGTCATAAATGGGTTGAATCTAATAAAGGAAAAGAGAGAAGAGTGGATTTGACACAAGAAGAAGAGAAGAAGGAAGATGGTGGACCAGTGCTAGCATATCCACAGACAGAGGGAGAATTCCTTATGGTGAGACAAGGTGAGAAAATACAAGAACCAAAGGTGAACATTTTCAAAAAATATTGTTTGAGCAAGGGTAAATTATGTCAATTGATTATAGATTCTGGTTCACATAACAATTTGGTTTCAATTGATATGGTGACTAAGTTGGGATTGACAATAGTGGATCATCCTAACCCTTATAAGGCCACTTGGGTTGATCAAGGGTTGAATATGGAGGTTAGAAAGAGATCTCTTGTTAATTTTTCAATTGGTCCCTATCATGATCAGGTAATGTGTGATATCATACCGATGAGTTGTGGACATATCATTTTGGGTAGACCATGGCAATGGACAAAAAGAACTCTTCATGATGGTTACTCAAATGACTACATTGTGCATAAGGGTGGACTAAGATATAAATTACAACCTCTGGATTATAGGAGTAATGACAAGATGGTGATGTGTTTTGGAAACAATATTCCATTGAATGAGCAGGTTAGAGATGAGTATGACACTAGTTGGGGGCAGCAAACCCAACACAACAAAATGTTGGTTATGATAGAGCAGCAAATCAGTCCTAAAAGAGCAGCCTATTGGGAATTAGAATATGTTCAAATAGGCACTATCAAGTGTCCATTTCAAGGTCAGATAAAGGGAGAACAGGTACAGGTGGTGCAACAACCAACAAACCAATATGAAGCAGCAAAATCAAATGGGGTAGCAAGGCAGCAGTCTGATCCAAAAAAAGGGTCAAATACATTTTGTTTTCATTCTAATACTTTTGGCAAAGTGAGTACAGGTGATGGCAGGAAAGAGATCACATTGGGAGACCAATCAATAAGGAGGCATTGGCAGTTGATGGAGGCAAACTCAAGCCAAACTCTTGGGACAAGACTTTTTTCTTTTGGGGGGAGCATGGTGCAGGTGCATTTGGAAGACCAAAGGACTCATTGAATCCATTAAAGACTTTTGAAGGTCTTAGGAGTGAAGGACCAATCAATTATGATGTATTTAAGCCCATAATGGCTTTTTATGATGAAAAATGTAATAAGTTTGTAATTTGTCCTAAAGGGCCTGGTAAGGACCTTAGGACCAACAAAAAGATGTAATAGGAATTTATGGCTTAGAGAGTCTAGGAAAGTTTAGACAAGTTTAATAAAACATTTCAAGATGTTTCATGTCAATAGCTAGGAGTTTTTGATCAAATTATGTCATTTTCCATTTTTGACAAATTTGAATATTTGAAATGCAACAGCTAGGTAGTTTTGGGGGGAAATTAGTTTTAGGAGTTAAATGCCTTAAACATGAAATGTAACCAATAAAATGTGGTTGATATAGTTAGGGAGAAGTTATAAATAGTTCATGTAATACTTTGTATGACATATAATGCTGGTGTACGGACTAGGACAAACAATAACATCAAATTCTTGTTTTCTTGCATTTTTTTGGTGTTTTGGCTTATGGTAACTTTGTCTTGAGTGTGTATTAGAATTCATAATGCATTGAAGAGACCTTGAACATCTTATTTGTAGGGAAGATGCACTGATAATCCATTTGTCTCAAACTTTAGACTAGTTGCATTGACTGTTCTAACAGATTTGTACAATTTGGCACTTGATTTGGTTGATTTACAATGAGAGTGGTCATTCCATGAATGTAAAAGGCATAATATTCATGGGATGGAACTCCTCTAACATGTACAATAAATTACTAACAGGTTGATGTGCAAATTGGGTGGAGAACCGGGGTGATCACCAAAACAGTGAATGTAAGAGTGGAGAAATTGCTTGCTAAGGAGAAGCAGTAGAAAATCCGCCTTAAGGAGGGGAAAATTTTATGATTGAAAGTGTTTATAAATTTCAAATTAAAGGTGAATCCATCATAATTTGGATGGTATAGTGTCTGGAAGAGGGGTATGTGAGAAACCCTACTTTTAAGGGTTTGTGGGAGGCTAAAATAGAAATTTTGCATCTAAGAAGGTTAAAAAATGAAAATAATTGCATTTTAATTGGTTTTGAACCATATTGGATTACTTTTGAGAGTTTGGGAGTCAGGGAGTTAAAACATTATATACTTCCTTTGTAAAATTGTCATTTTTGGAGTCCAAAAACAATGCATAGTTACAGGACAGCATATACTTTCCAAAGAAAAAATATACAATATTATGGTATGTTTAATATAAGCCAAATGGGTGTCTTAATATCCAATTTTTTTTTTTATTTGTTTGGGAAAGCTGGGAGTAAACAATTCATTTTCCTCATTGGAGGGCTAATTGGGCAACTAGGCCTAGAAGGCTAAAAAGAGGGCTTTGCACTTAAACAAGTTCTTAGAACCATAAAACAAATTAATTTTTTTTTTTTGGAGATATTAAAAACATTCCATACCTTTGGAATCATTTGGAGAAGTGTTGGTTTGCATTTGACCTATTTGAGCCATTTTGGGTGCTAGTAGGCCTAGGGGTTTGAACCTTGTATTTCCCTTATAAATATCAAAGGTTCATTTATCACACCCTTCCTCTGCATCAATTACCAATCTATTTCTTTTCATGAGATAATCCGAGGAAAAAGGCTTATAAGGTTTTGTGTCATCATAAGCAACCTCTATGCAAGATACACAAAATTCCCTAATGTGTTCTTTGGGATCCCTTTTTCCTTTATATTTATCAAACTTTGGTACCTGAAAATTATTAGGAAAGGGAGACACATACAAAATATTTTTGAATGGATTAGGGCATATATCATGTTGTTTATAACCCTTTCTGGTTCTTTTGTTTGAAAAGCTTCTACTTATCGCCATAGTTTTTCAATTTATTTTGTCATCACATATAAAGGTGATGGTTTCAAAAGTTCAGCATTCATATTTGGATTGCCTCTTTGCTGATATACCATGCCCCCAAGCAGGTTTCAATTGTGGTATTCAAAAAATCTTGTTCTCGAGGTGCTTGCAACCAATATGTTTTGATATTGATCTCCAGTCTGTGTCATTGTAGTGTTTTGGTATCAAATTATTTGTTGCAGTTATTAGTATTGAATTGTAGGTTGAATTTGTTGTTGTTATTGGACAATCGATTGCACTTGTGGTTGGTATTACATAGTAGGTTGAATTGGTTGATGGAATTGCATTGTCAGTTGAACATGGTGTTGTTGTTTTTTGTGTTGTCGGTTGGACATATTACTGGTAATGTGTAGTTGTTTATTGTTGTGCACTTGGTTGAACGATTTGGAATTGGGACACTAGTTGCCCCTGTTCTTGATATTGTGGCACATATTGTTGTTGTATTTGTTGAAATTGTTGGACTATTGCTTGTGTTTGTGTCATTTGTTGCACTTGTCCAATATATTGTAAAACTGGTTGTTGTTGTGGTTGGTATTGAATTCCCATTTGTTGATGTTGCATTGTTGGTTTTGATTTCTCTTGGTATTGAGTGGGAATTTGTTGATTTTACATCATTTTTTGTGAATAACCTAATCTTCCAATCAAGTTGTTAGAATTATGGGTTGGCACTTACGCTACTTGGGAGGTTTTCTTTGTGATATCACCTTTTTGGTTGATGGAATTCCATTATCAGTTGAACATGGTGTTGTTGTTCTTTGTGTTGTCGGTTGGACATATTAATAGTAATGTGTAGTTGTTTATTGTTGTGCACTTGGTTGAACAATTTAGAATTGGGACACTAGTTGCACCTATTCTTGATATTGTGACACATATTGTTGTTGTGTTTGTTGAAATTGTTGGACTATTGGTTGTGGTTGTGTCATTTGTTGCACTTGTCCAATATATTGTAAAATTGGTTGTTGTTTTGGTTGGTATTGAATTCCCATTTGCTGATGTTGTATTGTTGGTTTTGATTTCTCTTGGTATTAAGTGGGCGTTTGTTGATTTTGCATCATTTGTTGTGAATTACCTAATCTTCCAATCAAGTTGTCAGAATTATGGGTTGGCACTTACGCTACTTGGGAGGTTTTCTTTGTGATATCACCTTTATGCTTGCAAGTTGTAAGGTGTTGGTTGGTTGACTTTGTTGGATGTTGGTGTTGGTCATATTCCCTTTTTTGGCTGACATAAAGGAGGCATAGTAACTTGTGGCTCAATTGAAAGTAATGCTATTTGTTTAAGTATGCATAATTTGGATAGGGTTTGACTTGGTTGAATGTTTGTGGCTATTCCTCTAGGTGGGAAATTTATGGAGGAAGCTACTTGAAAGAGAGGAGCACTTTATTGTGTGTTCATGTTTTGTTCTAAGGGTGGTACAAATGACATAATTGTGGTAAATGTGGACATATTTTCTGCCACTAGCTGTTGATTTTTTTGAGGAACACTTGACATATTGGGTTCAGATATACTTGCTAGTGTTCTTATTATCACTATTAGTATTACTACTGCATACAAATTTTCCTTAGGTGTTGGTGATACAATGTTGAACAAAGTATTGTTGAATTGCTTGAATGAGTGTTTTTGAAAAATTTCCAAAGTTAAATCCTTGCATGCTCTTTTCCCCCAAAATGCTTGTATGGTCTCTTATTCTTAAATCCATTTGGTTTTTGTTTGTTTTGAAATGGGTTTTGTTTTCTCTTGTTCTAAGATAAGTTTTATCTGTTTACATGTGTAAAGTTGTAATTTAGATTCATCCAATAGGGATCAAATATTCAGAACTTGACACAAGTTTCCCTTTAAGACATCTGGAATACCTTATAGGATCCTCAAAGACCAATTTATCCAAAGTCTTCCTAATTCTAGGATCTTTTATTGTCTTGTCAATTTATTTTTATAAAATTTTGTCAAAGAGAGATGACTCTCATGTGAGGACTCTGAATATGAGGATGATTCTGATTATATATTTGAGTGTGCCTTTTGATGAAAGTTTGAAGGTTATCCAAGTCAAAGATAACCCAAACTTGGAAGATAGACTAGTTGAGCATTGGTTGAGGACCCTTGTTGAATGTAACCATGACTTGATTGGTTTGGGTCAAAATATGGTTGCACATTTATTGATGGTGTTGTGGAACATTACCGAATTTTGGTTTCATTGGCAAGGAAATTGGTTCAAATTGAACTACAACATATTTGGGTTGCATGTTTGTAGGTTGGCCCCGTATACACGTAAAAATGGTCTGAAGATAATTAATTAAATAAGTAATTATTTAATCAATCCTCCTCCCCAATTTAATTGAATTCACTAAGCAATTTTATTAAATTTCCCCTTTCATCTACTCATTAATAAATCTAAGGATTTATTTAATAGGTTCATTTCACCCCTTTAGTTAATTAATTCCCTCCATCCAAATTCATTTCTTCTAAAATCCCTAATTAATTAAAACAAATCAATTATGAGTTGTTGAGATTAATTAGCCTTTTCATATTATTTGAATTTTTAAATTCAAATTCTCCTAACTTCTACCACTCCTAAACCTAACCATTCCTAAACCTAACCCATTCTACCTACCACCATGTCCCCTTTCATCCAACATCTTCTAGAACCTTGTGACACTTGTCACTAAGTGTTCCCTTTCATCTAATTCCTTCTAGAAGCCTCTTGACACTTGTCACTATAGAGATGACAGATGTTCCCTTTAATCCAACCCCCTTTGCCATCCTCCTCCAATTTAACCATTGATATCTTTAGATCAACCTTGACCGTTGATTCTTGCCACATCACCCCTAGCCTTGGAAAATCCTATAAATAGACCTCATTTTGGAGCTCAAAGGGTCCCAATTTGATTTCATCTTATGCCTTGTTATTATAAGCATCTAGCTTCTAGTTTCTCATTCCTTAGCAATGTTATCATGCTCAACTTTAGCTTAATTGTATCTTAAATCTTAGCTTAATTATGCTAGATCAATCATTCATGTAGCTTAATCATGTTATTCTTGCTAGATCATGCATTTTCATCATTCAAATCCTCCATCTAAGTGTAGTCAAGTCACTGGAGTATGCATAATCAGATCTGAGAGCATTTTTCATACTCGCATTTACTAGGAGACAATAAGTCGATTAGCTATGGTTTTGTGTTTCATTGTTTCAATTTACTAACCATGCTTATAATGATTTATTGAGTGCATTGTGGTTGCAGGTACAGGTACACTTCATAGAGCACGACAGGCCCATGTTTGGATTAAAATTTGGTTGCACAATGTTGCCTTATTGTTGTGTTGGATCGAACTATGATTGTCTTAGGTTAAAATTTGATTGTATGTCATCCATTGGACCAAACATAGGTTGATATGAAAAACTTTGTTGTCTCCTAGAAGCTTGGGATTTCATATCAACAATTGAGCTATACCATATTTTTGGATTTTCAAAGTTTATGGATGAAATGAAATGGACCTAAAGGAATTCCAAATGCAACTCTAAAAGATCAAGGACAAATGAAACCTATGTTTTTGGTATTTTTGAAGATGGACAAATACAATTTAGGGATGACAAATACAATCTATGTTTTTGAGGTTTTGAAGACCTTAGAAATACAAATCTAGAGACATAACCCTAAGAGATTTAAATTAAGTAAAGACCTTAAAGGATCAAAAGAACAAGGTGATGGACAAATCACAAAGTCGTGCCCATCACTGGCCTGATGAGTTAGAGTTTTGGTTCAATGATAATGATAAAGGACGAATTTTGATGAGGTCTAGACTTCATACTGGTAACCTAGGATTTAACCTTAATTAAGTCTTGATCTTTGGGATTTTTAAAATCTATTGAGGGAATATAATTTCAATCTAAGGTCATGTGCTAAGGAAATTTAATGAACTAATATGAAGGATTTTGAGATTGGACTAGATAATGACCTAGGTTTGAAACAATGCAATAATGGACTTAAGACCTAGGAAAGATGACTACTATGCAAAGTTTAAACTAAAGTGATATCTAAGGTTGAAATGAGATTTCAAAGTTTCTAATATTTTTGATCTCCCATGTTTTTAAATTCCAATGTTTCAAATTTGACAAAGTTTCAAGACTGGTTTTGTTGTGACAATCGTGTTTGGATAGCTGCTAGTGATTTTGAGTGAGTTGTGTTTTTTATTCAAAAATTTGTTTCAACACTCACATAAGACACATCAGATAGGATGAATATTTGACTTTGAAAAATCAGAGCAAGATCAAAGGGGTCTATATTAGCCAATGTTTTAATTCACTGGTCTTAACAATTTGAAAGCACTGGCATTTACAACCTAGGCTAGAAATGACTAATACTTGTTGACGCTCTCACAATAGAATACCACAAACACTATGAACAGATAGAGATATGGTGGTTCTCGATCTCTTAACATGGTACCATACACCTTTTCTCTTACCTCAAAGGTTAGAAAATATCACAACCGAGGAATTTTCTATCTCACAATGAAAGGTACATGGAAGGTATCTTTAGGGAATTATCTACACTGCTTGAATTAACAAATATGGGATTTAGGCTACTAAAATGAAATGGTTTGTATTCGAGGAACTTTGGGGGATTTACATCTACACATGCGACAATGACTCACTTAAGATCCTATGCCAACCCTATAAAAGGTGTTTTATATACCTCACACAAATGTAGTTACTGGAGAACTATTAGTATAGATAAACATCACCAAGTAGTCTTGGCTTTCACCTAAACCATTTGTATAGGGGACTGAAAGAAAGAAATGCTTAGAATTGTCTCTTGGGGTGAGTACTTCTTTTCCCACCAAGGTAGGCTCATTTCAAAAAAAAAAGAAAAAGATGGGCATCCTTGTCTCTTTTCTCTTACACGCAAGATCCCAAAAGCACGGGGAGAAGAAACTAAGTGCAATAGTAGGTCCACCCTACAAAGTGCAAGCTTACAAGACAATCAAACAATCGTTCATTCCATTATGAAAAACCAAGTGTTATCTACTGTACAAAAAACACAAGCACTTTTTTTCATAAATTGTCTTTGACAATGTCTTGCAGGAAATGGATTAGTAGTTTTAGATTCAAATTCTTTGACAAGTGTTTGATAAGATTTTTGCACAAATGGATTAGTAACACAAAGTGTCTATCTAGTTGAGAAAAAAGTGACATGCAATGAAAAAGCGACATGCAATGAAAAAGTGACATGCAAAAAAAACAATATGCAATAAAAAAAGCAACATGCAATTAAAAAAAATGACATGCAATAAGAAAAAAGCAATATGCAAGAAAAAAACCAACATGCAAGAAAAAAATAGTATTTAAGCAAAAAGGCAACATGCAATCAAGAATGTGACATAAAATCACAAAAGTGACATCCGAGAAAAAAGGCAACATGCATGCAAAAAAACATGTAATCAACAATGCAAAATGCAATCAAGAATGTGACAAGCAAGTAAAAAAAATGACATGCAATTAAGTGCTCTGAGTGAATTTGTATGATTCGCTTAGATTGTAGCTCATTCACCTCCTAGATTAATCTAGATGAGAATTTTTCCAAATTAACCCCCTAATTAATTCAAATGAAGATCAATTGCCCATTCTAATTAAGCAAAGTGACAATTTGCATAAGAATTAATCTAATTTAAATGCATGTTTTCATGATATGCAGATTTATTAACTCAATTAATCAAATATGATGCGTGCTAAAACAAATCTACATGGATAATTCCAAATCCTGCAAGTGTGTTATAACTACATTTAGATGCATTGGAGATAACCTTTCACATAAAAGACTCACAAAAAGTCATTAGAAGCAACATGTTCACATTGGGTTCACTAGATGTAGACTAGGAAAACATCATCAACTTGCAAGGAATATAAGAGCAACCACTAAAAACTCAAATTATTCGCAAAGATCCTAATCTAACAATAGAGACACGGATTCAAAGTATAAATGAAATTCAAATTAAAACATCAAAGCATTGAGTTCGCAGAATCTTCACTATCTCCTCTTAATTTTCTTAAAAAGGGCTCTCAGATTTCATGTGCACATAAGCAAATTGAAAGCTTGAAAATGATAATGATATCAAGAAAATATCAAGGACAGTGATTTTGATTGTGATTGTAACTAGTAAAAAATGATAGAGTAAAAGGCATTAAAATAGAAATTAAGAATTGAATTTATCCTAGGAGGATGAGTGGCCAAATCAGATGAGAGAAGATGACGATAAGAGGAACTAGAGAATAAAATGAAAAGTTTCTAATTTCTAGATGTGCATATCTTATTTTTTAGTTTAAATTTAAGAAAAAAAAACAAGTTACCAAACTCAATAATTTGATAATCAATAAAAATAAATAAAGATATTTGCTTCTATTTTCGAATTTGAGGAAAGATTTTTGAAAATCAATAAAAATAAATAAAGATATTTGTTTCCATTTTTTAATTTGAGGAAAGTTTAGAAGATAGATTTTTAATAAAATAATTTCAAGAATTATTTAATTAATGCATATGAAAATATTTAAATTTATTCAATTATCGAGAAGAAAATGACAATTTGTAATTATATTAAATAATTAAAAATTATTTAATACATTTGGAAAAGTGGAGAGAAATAAATGAATTTGAATTTGGAAGAAAATGAAATTAATTTGAAATGAGAGATAAATGAAGTTAAATAAATTTGGAAATTAATTAATTGTGGGACTTATGGTAGAAATCGAATTTAATTAAACAATTAAGATCAAATAATTAAAGTTAATAATTGTAATTAATTAAATAATAATATTACTTATTTAATATTAGAGAGAGAATATTTAATGATGATCTGATTATGGAAATAGAGGGATAATGTCAAAGTGGAAGAAGGAAGATGAAATAATTAAATAATTAAGATTATTTAATTATCAAGGAGAACAATAAGTATAATTTGCATCCGTAAGCATGGGACAATTTTTATTTTATTTTTTTAATAGGTAAGTGCTACCAAGAGGGGGTAGCGCCCTTTATATTAATCAGCAAAAGAGAGTATTATAGAATCAAAGAGGGTGGGGAGAACCCACACCATCCTTACAAGTTCGGATAGAGAGAGACCACACTGTCAAAAACCAAAAAGATGCTAATCCCTCTGAACGAGGAGCCAAGGTATCCAAACCATTCCAAATTAGGAACCCAATAAATCTCTACTGGATTAGTCGTATAGGCAGGATTTGACCCCTTCAGACATGACTCATGTACCCCTTTCCACAATGGCACATGTGCCCCCAGGAGCTTTTTCGGCCTTGATTATTTGGTGAAGGCAAGGTCAGGAATCCAAGTCAGCACTGTCGATGATATCCATTTCCTGGGACACCGCAAAGTTATCCAAACTATCGGCAACACCATTAGCCTCTTGATATACATGTGAGATAGCATAATTATCAAATTGTTGCAAAAGGTCCTTTATTAACATTGTCCAGTTCTTCAAGGACTAGCAGAGGGCATTATTATTTTTTATTGCTCGAATGCAAAGGAGAGAGTCGCCCTCGATGTCAATTGAGTGGATACCAATCTTGAGACACAATTTTAGGTCGAGAGCAAGGGCTTTCATTTCTACCTTGACATTATTGGTGCAGCGTGATAGTATTTTAGTTGCACCCCAAACGAACATTCCATCAGAATTATGGATGATGCAGCCCGCCCCCCTCAATTCCAGGGTTGGCTTTGGCTGCACCATCAAATTTTAGTTTCCTTTTGAATAATTTTGGAGCTATCCAACAAACCTCAAAATGATTAGATTTCCGTGGTTTTGGAACAAGCAAAGGGCATTTCAGTTTAGTCATTGTATTTCATCATCCCACCTTATATAGGTCATTTTTCTTTTGATCTTTGTTCTATTATTGATTGTTTTGATGATTGCATTTTGGATAGATTGAATGAGAACCTCCACCGACATAATTTCACCTTTAAAAAGCCGTCGATTACGTTCTTTCCATAAGTGCCACACAACAAGCGATGGTGTCATGAACCAAATACTAGCCCAAAAATTGTTATTTTTTGTTGGCCAACTAATCAGAAAATCCTTGATCTTGTTTTGTCTTGGAGAGTTCCAATTGATCTCATTTTGGATCTAGTCCCAACATCTTGCAATGACTATACAATTTAAGAACAAATGGTCCACGCTTTCTTCCTCAACCTCGCATAGACAACAACGTGAGGGACCATGAAAACCAATCTTCTTAAGTCTCTTCACGGTGAGACATTTGTACTGAGAAGCCACCCACAGAAATGCCCTAGCCTTTGGAAGCACGACATTGTTCCAACAAAGTGGGACTGGGCAGTACGATATGACTTCCTGGGCAATTTGAATCTGATAGCCCAAACGTGTAGTGTACCACCCACTCTTTGCCCCACACCATATAATCATGTCTTCTTGCTCCGATATTTGGCACAGGTGCCTTCCCAATTCCTTCTTAAGTTGTACGATGATATTGGGAGGAAGGGGAAAGTTGTTGACATCCATCCATTCAGCATTGCTACCTGTAGAGTCCTAAAATTATGACACTTGCAATTTCGACTGCATTTGGGTCTTCACGATGGCGGCGCAACGTTGAACCTGAATGGAGACCCCGAAACCTGTTTACAACATCAAAAGCTGCATTTTTCCGCACCCTGGCCTGATCCCTCCTTGCACCCTGCTGTTCCGGGAGGTGGGACCAGGGCACCCAGCGCCCTGGTCCTTTAGGACTAGGGCACCCAACACCCTGGTCCCCCAGGACCATGGCGCCCAGCGCCCTGGTCCCTGGCCCTATTTTGGGCCCGGTCTCTTTTGGGCATCGGGTCTTTAAGTTTGCAAATTGGAAAATAATGTTTCCTGGTCGGCCTAAGGTCGGGAAAATCAGTCTATCAGCCCTAATTGACAAGTATATAAACTACATTTCCTCTCCCATTTGAGGAGGTTGAAAAAAGGAAAAAAGCAGGAACAAGACGTGGAAGCGATATTCAAACATTCAAGCATTCAAGCATTCAAGCATTCCTTCAAGCAATTGAGTATTCTAAGTATCCATTCAAGGCTAAGTGTTGCATTCAAGACAAGGATTCAACCATTGAAGAGGAGATCACATACAACATACAAAATACAACATTCATTACACCTTCGCATGTAAGAATACAAACATTCTTACAACAAGGTTGCAGGTACGCGGCTGTAATTGAAGATCTGGAATCCTTGTGCAAAGACGAACAGATCCCCCTTCGTTTCGCGGATTTTTTGGAGCACCGTGTGCACGCCGGGTGCCATCGTCCCGTCAACTTTAGCTCAAATTTGCAGAACAGCACCTTCTCGACATTTTACTGCTAATTCCAGGTCCACAGCTTCATCCCATATCCCTATCTCTGTTTATAAGCGAATCTTTCCTACTTTACATGCATTCCTAGTTCAATCTTTCTATCAACATTCTTTACAAAAGAGGGTATCCTTGATGTCTTAACCCTTGAAACTCATATAGAATCCAATCTTGCATTGCGTGGGATTGGATCTTGTGGGTTTCAACCCCTCTTTTGAATGTAAAGTCTCTCCTAAGTGAAAACCATCAACCCTAGTGACTCTCCCTTCTCTCTCCTTGGAGATTGGGGAGGGGAGAACAACTAGGGTTCGATTTTTCCGCTTTACATTTTGGTGAACCCGACGTGAACATCCTCATTCTGATTATTCATGGTTAGATCTGAAAATTTTGTTTCCTTAATTACATTTCCATGTTTGACCTTTTGCAAATTTTAGAGGCTAATTGCATAAAAACCCTAAAATTTTCTTTTTAGTAATTAAACTTGTGAAATGTTTAATTGTTAATGCTGGTTTCAGATCTACCCTTCTATTGCAAATTGTCAATTCATATTTGTGCTTTAATTCTAAAAATTAAGTGGTTAAATGTCAAAACCCTAATTTTTAAGACCTTCTTGATTCAACCTTTGACTGATAATTTCACTAATCAAAACACCTCCAAATCGGTTGTAACTTTGGATTCCACAATAAAATCACAATATCTTTCATCCCTGAAAATTTGGAAAAAAGTTGCGAGGACCATGTGCACCCCGAGTGCCATCGTCCCCGACATTTTTTTTGAAATTTCGGGAGCTAGATCTTACTGTATTTTTCTGCTAAAATCCAGAATTTTGGCTAATTTTATCAATTTTAACACTTTCAAAATTAAAGTCAAAGTTGGTCTAGCGATTGCTTGGATTGAGGCTTCTAATCATTCAAAAATTGTTGAAATTAAAATTCATATCAAAATTGTGTTTCTTACTGTCCTAAATTTGAAAAGTGTGTTGGCATTCATTCGAAATTTCAGCGCTTTATTCAAATTTTTGCAGTTTGTGACTTTTGAAATTAAGTGTTTAATTGCAACAACCTTGATTTCCATTTTCAAAATTCGAATTTTGCATGAAATCGAGTCAACTTTTAAATTCAAAACTTGCATTGCTTTCAGCATTCCCTCTAAAATCATAAAATTCAAAATTTCAGTTTCCCCCTCTTTTTCAAAATTCAAATTTTACATTTTTCAACAATCTTGGTAGGGTTTAATTTTGAGATTGCAACTTTAATTTGGCCTATCTATAGATCGTAAAATCACTCAATTTTTTCAGATTAGCTTTAAAATCATCATAACTTTCATCCCTGAAAATTTCAAAAAAAGTTGCGAGGACCGTGTGCACTCCGTTCGCCACGGTCCCGGACATTTTTTTCGAAATTTCGAGAGATTGTCTTGATTGTATTTAACAGCTTAAATCTAGGAGATTGGCTGATTTTATTGAAATTTGCTACCTCTAAAATTCAAAATCTCTCTCTCTCTCTAGTGCATGAGTTTTACAACAATAAGTCCTACTTACGCTATTCCCGTTAGACGAAGCCTTAGAATTAAGTCTTTCCAAGGTATAATTACCGAGGAGATGGAACCTAATTTGAATGGCCTTTTTAACGAGGACATGGGTAATTCCTCTAATCCTCTTAATGATGAAGAAGCTCTCCATGAGGTTTCTGTAGAACAACTTTCAAAATTGGATAACCAATTTGATGATTTTCGACAATGGATGTCTCAAGAATACCCTGATAGTGAAGCTCTTTCATTAATTGAGGGTCTAAAACGTATGGTTCAAAGTGATAAGAATGGAATTGATATTTTGCATGGTATTGCACACATTATGGATTCGAATGTGATTCCTATGAAAAGTTGTGCCCAAACCTTAGGTTATACACAACCTCCTACTCAAGTTAATCATTCTATTCCTTTGACAACTCCTATTGCTAGCATACCTACTTTTACATCAAACATTAGGACTACTTCAATACAAGACATTCTTCCTATGATCACCAGTCATGGGGGCAATCCCTCTTCTTCAATCAACCCTCTTCCTTCATTCAATCCAACTTCTTCATTCATTCCTTCAATGAGTGTTCCTATTACATCTCCACAAATGAACATGACGCAAGGGGGCAATTCATTTAACCATTCCATTCCTCCTTGTAGTGTTCCTCCTTTCCAATCATCTCCTATGACTAACTATCATAGTGTCCCACCACCTTACTCTCTACCTTCTTTCAATAACATAATACCTCGATCACAATCTAACACGTCTAATATGAACTCTTCGACTGAAGCGACCATTAACAATCTTGCACAAACTGTCTCTTCTTTACAGCAACAAATTGCCTCTATGAATCAATCTAAGTTTAGTGTGCCCACATTTGATGTTGTGAGCCCACTTTCTCTTGACATTGTTCGAGCTATTCCCCCTAAACATGTTGAAATTCCGCATTTGGAGCTTTATAATAGTAAGGGTGACCCTCTAACACATGTTAAGACCTTTCAAACAATATGTACTAATTTTGCTTATGACCAAAGGTTTCTTGCAAAACTGTTTACTAGAACATTAAGAGATAAAGCCTTACAATGGTATTGCTCGTTGCCTTCCTATTCTATTACTTCTTTCGAACAACTTGCAAATGCTTTTATTCAACAATTTCAAAACAATATAAGTCCTAAAGTTACTTTGATTGATTTAATGCATTGTAAACAAGGTGTTAAAGAAAAAGTGACTGATTTCATTGGTAGATATAAGCATTTGTATGCTCAAATTTCTTTTCCAGTACCTGACAATGACATTCAAAGAATCTTTATTTCTAATTTACAAAAAGATATTAGAGAAAAACTTTTGTTTTCTGAGTTTACTTCTTTCCAACAGTTGTGCGCAACTCTTCATAATTATCAACTGACTGTGAGTCAAATGGAACAAGCAAATCCTATGGCTCCGAGTGATAAGGGTGATAGTAGTCAACAACCATTTGGGAAGTTTAAACCGAACAGAGAGTCCATTAAATTCAATTAAAACATCATCAACAACAATGTGAATGCAGCATCAGGTGTGCCTCCGATTTCTAAGTTTTTCAAGAAAGAAAGAAAGTTTACTCCTTTGAATAAATCATTGCATAGTATTATGAATAAGTTATTGGAACAAAATGTGCTTACTCTTCCTCCTATAAGGCAAATAGATCCTGCAAAGATTAATTCACCCTATTTTGATAACAAATCTTTTTGTCAATTTCATCGTCAACCTGGGCATGATACTGAAAAATGTTTTGCTTTAAAGGGTAAAATTCAAGATTTGATTGATAATAATACTATCTCTGTTTCTAGTGTGAATGATAAAGGCAACACATCTGTAGCTCCTCCTAACCAAAATCTTAAGATTTTTACTGATCCATTGCCTTCTCATACCTCTAATGCGATTGATACTACTGATTCCTCTGTCTCACCTGATGATCTTGTGTCTATGACTCCGAATGTGATTAACTTTGTAGAGCAGCAGAAAATCCCTAAAGAACCTTCCATCACCTTTGATTCTAGTGAAACTATCAGGGCACCTGATGGTCCTTTATATATAGTTGCAAAAGTCAAGAATACACCTTGCCGTGGAGTGCTTATTGATCCTTCTTGTATGGTTAATGTCATTACTGAAGAATTTCTTTTTACTTTGCAATTGAATCAAGTGATCTATGATGAAACAAATGTGGTTGTGAAACTATTTGATGCATTTTCTTCTCCTGCAATTGGTTCTATTACATTACCTATTGAGGTCCATAACAAATCCCTTGATGTGGACTTTGCTATTATTCCATCGTCCGAACAATTTCGTGTGAAGCTAGGCTATCCTTGGCTGTCTTCCATGAAAGCTATTGCTTCTCCTATTCACAAATGTTTGAAATTTCCCCATAATGGTGAAGTTGTTACTGTCAATCATAGTCTCTTTAAACCAGCTGAAAGAACTTCTAGCGTTCCTATTGATTATTTTTGGCCTAAACAATTCCAATCTCTTCCTCCGCGAAGTGATCATCTTTTCAAATCTTATCAAAAGTGGAAAAAAGACATGATCCTATCTCTAAGTGAACCTAGAACACCCAAACTTGACATTCCTATCGTTCTTGAGAAGGAAGTTCTTCCTTTGAAAGATAAAACTAATGTCTTTCCTCAAGAAGATTCCCAATCCATCCCTATGGATGTGACTATGCCTATGACTAATAAACTTCCTAAAAGTAGACCTATACCTCCTCGTCATGATGGACTTGGTCTCCTTCCTAAACCAAATATTCCTCCCTTATATGGAGCAGTTCCTCCTCCTTCCTCTTATGGAGAGAAGAGACCTTCCTCTTCTCCTATTGTTCAACCTAAGAGACCACAACCTAAACACCCAAGTGATAAGGATGAGAACATTCCTCCTCCTCAATCTTCGCAACTTCCTACTAAGACTAGACAAAATCGTTCTGCACGTGAACGCCAACGAAAGCGTCGTCTTAGAGCTCAGGCAGCTGCTTCTCAAACTTTGCAATCCCCAAAAACGCCTTCAACTAATATTATTCCATTTTCTCCTCAGCTGACGATTGAGCCGAAATCTCCTGAACATAAGATGCATGATGGTCTTGATCCTGTGCGAGTTAAAGATCCTATTTTTATAAATCTTGATGATGATATAGATGAAAATGTTATTCATGATGAAAATGTTACTCCTGTTCATTTTGATAGTGAATATGAATATGTTGATGTTGATAACCATCTATCTAACAAATTTTCTAAAGCACTTATCCTAGCTCCTAGACAAGAACACCGTGGCTTGGGGTATGAACATAGCCCTTGTTTGGATCTTGTGATAGCTCCATCTGTTGTGTTGGATGTTCTTCCTCTAGCGTGTTTCCTACCTTCCCGAAATATTGATCAGCAAGATCGGGGGGTAGATGACATGCTAGACTAGTTCATTAGCATAGCAGACTCTCTCCTCCTCTCTTTTGTTACTTCTTCTATGTGTTATTCTCATTCTTCTATTTGTTGTCCTTAGTGTTGTCTACTTGAGGATGATGCAAAACATTGAGATCTCTTTTGGTCTCTCTCATGTTCACTCAAAAGACACATGTGTTCCCTTCTTCTAGGTGACCTTCCTTGATTGGGGAATGAAGAACAATTATGCATACATACATATGATATACATGAATTATCATACAGCATACTGACCCCGAGGAAAGCGAAGTCACCTTGTGCTTTGTGTTTTGTGTCTATTATCCTTGGGCTTATCTCACACTTGGGGGCTAAATCCTTGTGATAATGTGCTCCTTTCTCATTTCTTATATGTATCACTACCTTAAAGCAATCACCCTTGGTGAGGCGTGTGCGATTGCTTTAACATAGGGGGGCATACATCCCGTTCATATCTTTTCAAGATACTTGAAAATTTCTTGACAAATTTAGCTTTGCCTTGAAAATTTTTGATATCTTTCTTGCATGACTCATAGTGAGGGAACCTTACTACTGACAGTCATGGTTCTCCCTCGTGATCTTCCCTTTTACTTTGTCAATCGAAGTCGTAAGATCCTTAGTCCACTGGGGGCTTGGTGTATCTTGCCTCCTTGACGTGGTGAAAGTTTTTCAATGTTGTTTCCTTGTACTTTACCGAAAGTATGAGCGTACGCTTATACTCCCGCTAAAGTAGGGGCTAAATGTAGCGTCCTAAAATTGTGACACTTGCAATTTCGATTGCATTTGGGTCTTCACGATGGCGGCGCAATGCTGAACCTGAATGGAGACCCCAAAACCTATTTACAACATCAAAAACTACATTTTTCCGCACCCTGGCCTGATCCCTCCTTGCACCCTGCTATTCCGGGAGGTGGGACCAGGGCGCCCAGCGCCCTGGTCCCTGGCCTTATTTTGGGCCCGGTCTCTTTTGGGCATCGGGTCTTTAAGTTTGCAAATTGGAAAATAATGTTTCCTGGTCGGCCTAAGGTCGGGAAAATCAGTCTATCAGCCCTAATTGACAAGTATATAAACTACATTTCCTCTCCCATTTGAGGAGGTTGAAAAAAGGAAAAAAGCAGGAACAAGATGTGGAAGCGATATTCAAACATTCAAGCATTCAAGCATTCAAGCATTCCTTCAAGCAATTGAGTATTCTAAGTCTCCATTCAAGGCTAAGTGTTGCATTCAAGACAAGGATTCAACCATTGAAGAGGAGATCACATACAACATACAAAATACAACATTCATTACACCTTCGCATGTAAGAATACAAACATTCTTACAACAAGGTTGCAGGTACGCGGCTGTAATTGAAGATCTGGAATCCTTGTGCAGAGACGAATAGATCCCCCTTCGTTTCGCGGATTTTTCGGAGGACCGTGTGCATGCCGGGTGCCATCATCCCGTCAACTTTCACTCAAATTTGCAGAACAGCACCGTCTCAACATTTTACTGCTAATTCCAGGTCTGCAGCTTCATCCCATATCCCTATCTCTGTTTATAAGCGAATCTTTCCTACTTTACATGCATTCCTAGTTCAATCTTTCTATCAACATTCTTTACAAAAGAGGGTATCCTTGATGTCTTAACCCTTGAAACTCATATAGAATCCAATCTTGCATTGCATGGGATTGGATCTTGTGGGTTTCAACCCCTCTTTTGAATGTAAAGTCTCTCCTAAGTGAAAACCATCAACCCTGGTGACTCTCCCTTCTCTCTCCTTGGAGATTGGGGAGGGGAGAACAACTAGGGTTCGATTTTTCTGCTTTACACTACCAAGCTCATTAGATCCTTTGGTAATGTAATTGCATACTTTCGACCCATGTGACTCAATGATTTGGTGCACACCGTTTTCAATTTGCAGAATCTCTACTATGCTTTTGTGCCCGTTCCATGAGTCAAACCAAAAGTCCACAGTTTTCCCATTGCCAATGTTCCATGAAATGTGATCACAAATTATGCGTTTGCAATTGTTCAAAAACTGCCAAGTGGTTGAACCTCCAAACTACTTTGTACACATGAGAATTCTATTTGGATTGTTGTTGTCTAAATACTTTGATTGGAATATTCAACGCCATATCTTATGGGGTTGGGAGTACATTTTCCAAACCAGCTTAGCGCCAAGGACCATGTTCTGTTTTCGTAGACAGCATAATCCAACACCCCCCGCCTTCTTGGACTTACATACAGTATCCCAGTTGACCAAAGGCACCCTGTGGACATCCTGAGAGCCCTCTCAAAGAAATTTTTTAATTTCCCCCTCCATACCATGTTTGACCTTGCGAGTTAGTTCCATGCATGACATATTGTATATAAGAATGATAGCCAGAACTGCCTTCACCATATTCATATGCCCTGACAGTGTAAGCCATTTGTTTTTCAAACTCAAGGCCTTGTTCTAGCAACAAATCATAACATCCATCCAATGTTTTGAACGATTATGCCCGCCAAATACCTGAACGTTGAGAAACTTAGCTAGTAATGAGTCACACTGGAATTGGAGTATGCCAGAGATCCTACGATGCACCATTTGTGGGGTGTTAAAGAAATGAATATATGATTTTTCCTTATTCATTGCTTGTCCAGACTGACATTCATACTTCGTCAGTGTCGCTTTGATGCATCTAGCCTCATTGACAGAAGGTTCACCAAATAAGTTGGTATCATCCGCAAATTGAGAATGTGAGATTGGTTACATGTTAGGGGTAACTTGAATACCCTTCAAGACTCATCACCCCCCATTTGATGGAATGACTGAGAGATTCAACCATAAAAACAAATAGAAATGGGGATATGGGGTCCCCTTGATGAAGCCCATTAGTTTCTTGGAATAAACCATGCAAGCCACCCTTTACTGAAATTGAAAATCTGACGGACAAGATGCATAATGAGATGAGGTTTCTCCATTTGTCACAGAAGCCCATTCAGAACAAGACACCATCCAAAAACTCCCATGACATGTTATCATATGCCTTGCTGACATTGAGTTTAATGATCATTCCAGGTTGGCATTCAATCTTGAGGAAGTGAACAATTTCATTGGTTAGGAGAATACCATCTGTTGTTTCTTGGCTTGGCACGAATCCATTCTACTCCCATGAAATAATTTTTCCCAGTAGCTTTTTGAGCCTATTGGCCAAGACTTTGGCGATGATTTTATAGAGTGTGTTGCATAGAGAAATGGGCCTGTAATCATTAAAAGACACACATTCTGGCTTTTTGGGAATCAGAGCAATGATTGAATTATTTAGATCTTTGACATACCTGTTGGATTTTTGAAAATCCTCTACAAGCTGCCAAATTTCAGAGCCTAAAAAGTGCCAATAGTTCTGGAAGAATTGAGGCCCAGGAGACTTTTCAGGATGCATCTAAAAAAGAGCTAGTTTTACTTCCTCAAAGGATATCGGCTCACATAACATTTGGTTATCTACCACATCAACCAATCTTGGGATGAAGTCTAGGATCCCACCATTGACAGGCACGTGTTGTTTGGAGCCAAGAAAGCCTTGGAAGAAGGAGGTTGCCCCCTTTCCAACATCCTCCAAACCTTTAGTAGATGATCCATTAGAGAGTTGAATGGAATCAATATTGCTAGCAGCCCTCCTTTCTTGATTCGATGAGTGAAAAAATTTAGTGTTTGCATCGCCATCTTTGATGCAGAGTTCTCTAGACTTATCCTTCCAGTAAAGTTCTTCCCGTTTTAGTATTTCTAAGAGCTCATCTT
Organism: Cryptomeria japonica; assembly: GCF_030272615.1. Taxonomy (NCBI): domain Eukaryota; kingdom Viridiplantae; phylum Streptophyta; class Pinopsida; order Cupressales; family Cupressaceae; genus Cryptomeria; species Cryptomeria japonica. Next base: position 446,154,828 of record NC_081412.1, on the reverse strand, counting down.
TCAAACCCCTATCTTTCAGGTATTCCTCATTATGCATGCCATGTACAATGACATGTTCGTTGAGAAATTTTAACTCCTCCTCTATTCTATCCTTCTCATGAAAGATGTTCTAAAACTTCTTCTTGTTCCAAACTTTCATTTTTTGTTTTATGAATTGGAGTTTTTTTACCAACCTGTAACTGATAGATCCACTAACTCAACATTCATGCTACCATTGTTCCAACAATGTGATCAACCCTTTATCATGCCACCACATGTTCAAAAACTTGAAGGGGGTCTTCAGAGGTTTGATACCATTATTGATTATTAGTTCAATCGGGAAGTGATCTGAAATGCCTACTGATAGGATGTGAGCATCTAAGTTAAGATCACCCAACACCCAGTTAGGAGAAACAAGGAATCTATCAAGACGCTCTGCAATAGCAGTGAAATCCTTACACCTATTTGTCCAAGTAAAGAGACCATTCAAGGTCGGACAATCCATTAACCCAGAAGCGGCCACAAATTCATGGAAATCAACCATAGTTTGGTTAACCAACCGAACACCTCCATTTTCATATGAAAGGTCCAAGATTGCGTTGAAATCCCCCCCAATGATGAGTCTGTTCTTATGGCCAGTAATGAAATTTAAGATGGAAGACCAAACCTGTCGTTTTTCCTCTATGCCTATAGGACCATAGATATTAAGGAGCAAGAATTTAGAGTCATCGCAAAGTTCATAGATCTCAGCCGCACACCAATGTTGTTCAGAGTGCAAGATACTGAGCATAATCAAATTATGTTTCCAGAGGATGTCGATACCACCAGAAGCACCCAATGAGTCCTGGAAGAATCCCTCCCAAGGCCAGCAAAATTTCCCAAATATTTTGCCTTCGTTGGCAGAGAGCTTTGTTTCTTGTAGGAGGAATATTTTCCTCGAGAGCGCTTGTAGTTGGCGCTTAATGCCGCTTGTCAGGAGCCTTGAGGTCCCTGACATTTTATGAAGTGATTCTCATTGTTTCCCAAGGGAGGAATTTCCTCCCTTGGTAATTAAGAATGTGAAGATACTGGTAAATCCCTTCGCCACAGCCTCCTCTTCCCTCAATTGTCTCAAGGTTTTTCTACCTCTAGATTTTTTCATAGTCTTTACTTTGCCCTTGTCCAGAAATTGGCAAGTTGATTGTTAGTTGCAACAATCTTCAATTATGTCCAACTGATCCCAAAATTCCTCTGAATCGGTTGAAGAAGCGGGCACCTCAAGGTCATCTAGGAAAGGGGGAAAATTGTCCGAGTGATTCCTCATCTTGGTTTCCTGTGTCCCTTCAATACCCTCCTCCAATGTGGAGATTTGGCAAGGAATATCAGGGATTGATGTACCCAAACCAATGGCTCCTGTTTTGGGGTCTGCAACAGAAGAAGGATTGGTTATTTTTGTTACCCATGGAACCGCCTCATTCTTTGGACCTTCAATCAATCCAGCAATTGCAGGCGCGAAAACCGTCTTCTTGTGTTGCTACATCTCCTTGGTCTTTACTTTGGAATTGCAATGTTTCTCAAAGTGAGTGCGAGCTCTGCACTTAGTGCAAAATCAACGATGTGCTTCAATTTCAATGCTTTGGCACCATTTTGTCTCCTTGACGATTAAACCGATTGATTGGGGGATCTCATTGATGGCGATGATTTTCAATCTCACATACTTCCCAAGATCACTTTCCAGCATATCCTGATCAATATCTATGAGGGTACCCAAGGTGTACCAAATATTTTCCAAGCATTCATCGCCCCAATATTCGATGGGAAGATTGTACAACCGAATCCACAGGGGTTCCTCATATGGTCTAAGTTTTGTTGGATCAAAATTAGGGTTCCACGATGAAAGAAGAGAGGATGGTCATCTAGATACCATATATCTGTGTTCACAATTTTCTTCATACTTTCCTCGCAAGCGAAGGCAACAATTAAAAACTGTCTCTGTATAAATTTCAGAGCAACCTCCACATTCCAGTTTTGTGAAATCCATTGTTTGATGGTTGCATGGATAGGTTTAATTCCAATGAAATGACATAGGAAAGTGTGCTTTTCATAAATATCAATCTCCTCCCGAACTTCCTCTATGACATCGATATCCACAAGTGCGACCGAGGGAGTATTTAGAGCGTGTTTAAATTTTTGAAGATTTCCCTGGAACTCGGCGCCTTGGACCCTACCATTTTTCGCTCCTCTACGCCCAACCATTTTTACTTAGCATGGGACAATTTTATTACATAAAACTATTCTTCTTTTATTACAAATGCCCCTTTCACCACTTTTATCTAACCACAACCTTTCTCCCACATACACTGGTGTACTATTCCCCATCCTCCTCATACCTTACCACCTAGTGTAGCGTCCTAAAATTGCACCCCTTGCAATTTTTTTATCACATTTAGGTCTTCGCCTTATTGTTTGTGCCCCTTGGCCTGATTGGAGACTTGATTATGCTCATGCATGTCATAAACACCATCTAATTCAATGATGCACCTCATTGCCACCTTGATCCTACCCTAAATTAGGGAAGGACCAGGGCGTGGTGCCCTGGTCCTCCCTAATGGGGACCTATTTTGGACCCCTTGACCTATCTCAAATTTTAGTAGGAAAAACCCATCCATGTCAGCTCATGTCGAAATATTAATTCGTTTTCCCTACAGACAACTATATAAGAGGGATTTCCCCTCTCATTTAAAGATCAAGAGTCCACAAGCACACACAAGAGGTCTTCAAGCATCCACAAGATCAAGCATTCAAGAGAAATTGAGCATTTTCAGTCTTCCTTCAAGATTTGGACCAATAATAGAGTCGAGAATTCATGCATTGAAGAGGAGATCATCATCCTAATTCATGAAGTCCTAATTCCATGTGGAGGCAAGCAAAAATTCACAAGGAGGTATAAATATTTCATTTTTAGTGAATTCAACATCCCCTCAAAGAGGAGGATTTCTAATTTTAGTCATTTCAATTACATTATTTCAACCACTTGGTTAATTCCAAAACCAGGATTTGACCTAAACAAAAATCCCTATCCCCAACTCATTTCCCTTTCCTTCTGTGTGTAGAAAATAGATGTGTGGTTGTAACTCTTGAGATAAGCTTCAGATACAGACATAGAAAAACCCTTTTTGGTGATCGAAAATTTTGGAGGACCAAGAGGAGGGCGTCCTACTCCCTGCACTCAGTCCCTACTGCTTTTGGCAATTTTTGTAGAGAAATTCTGAATCATCTCATACCTCTCAGATCTAGGTGCACGACAAAATCCCGAATTTACAACTCACTGTTTTCTCATATTTGTCTTCATTTCCAACACTTAGTCTTAATTCAACTTGTCAACTTACAAAAGAGGGTCAAACACATTCCATTTCAATCAACCTACTTAGTATCTAGTTCTAATCTAATTAGTGAATGAATCTAGTGGGTTTCCCCCCCTCTTTTGAATGTAAAGGCATCCCCCCATTCAAGTGAAAATAGGTGATCTGGTGATTTCCCCTTCTATGTTGCAAATTTCCAGGTCACCTAATTTTCCCCTTTACACCTAGATATGCCCTTCTTGAGATAATTGCATGCCTCAAGATGTATCATACCTCTATCCATATAATTTCATTTAGCACTACCCAACCTATCACCACCCCTCTTGTTCATGCCATTCCTACATCTGCAAATCTATTCCATGATATGTTAATTCCTTGTTTTATCCTTCCATCTTTTCCTATATATACCTATCCATATCGTTATTATATTCCTCAAATATGCCTCTTTACCAACCTATCACCTCTTTCATTCCTCATACTTCCCATACACATTTCTATACACATAATGATTGCACTTATACTTGACTTGTTACCCTTCTAGTTCTCTACCTTTGATATTGTATACGATGAAATTTGGAAGATGAAACTATTGCAAAACCATAAAAGATCCAACCACATAAAACCCTAGTTTTAAAATTAAGAATCCACCATACACTAATGAAGAACCTAAAACATGCAAACCACAACAAAATAGAAAGATTATACCATTCACATGCTTGGTAGGGTTTGATCTCTAATGTTTCCTATCTCCATTGATCTTGTTTGATATATTTGCTCTCTAAATTTTTATTTGCACAAGAGCTCAACAAAGAACAGATTGTGGTTGTCAAGTTGCTTGATTGTAAGAAGGCTTGACTGCATTTTTCATTAGTTAGGTTTTTGGATTCAGGTTGATAAGGAGGAAAGGATCCTCTTATATACAAGACACCTTAGAGAATGGATAGATAGGATTAAGAGCTGGAAGGATAAATAGTTGACTAGGATTAAAGGGTAGGTAGGAAAAATGATAAAATATGAAGGGGGTAGTTAAGGATAAAATCAAGAGATAAATGATAAGTGTCATGGAGGGAAAACACTAATGAATTAATTAATTAAATAAATATTCATTTAATTAATAGAAGAAGTGGGACCAATGAAATAATTAAAAATATTTATTTAATTTAGGGAAAGGACAATTCAAATAAATAAAAATATTTATTTAAACAGGGAAAGGCTAGAAAAGGCTTAGTGAATTAATTAAATAAATAAAATATTAATTTAATTAAAACATGATAATTTTAGGTGTCTACATTTTGTCCCTCTTTGAGACAATGCAACTTGTCGCGTTGGCTTAAAGAAGATAAGATGAACTGATACAAACTATGCCCCAGGATGGGAGTGATATGCCCCCTCGAGAGATTGGATGAAAAATGTTGAAAAAATTGCAGACAAACTCTTGAAAAGGAAGAACAACTAGAAGGGATAAGGATAGGACGACATGGTTACGAAGGTGAAAACTACACTCAAAAGGGATCAACAGGCAGGAAAACAATGATGGGAGGTGAGCACGACCAATTAGGGTTCTACAACCTATATATAGAGGCCACAGGGAACAACATTCAAGAGATTAGAGTGCAAAGCACTCAGAGAGATTAGAGAGCAGTTAATAGTTAGGAGATCATTATGGTCAAATTGCATCGATTTGATCACGTCTGATTGTTCAAGTGGCCTGCAGACATGGGCGAGCCAGTATGTATCTCAAACCTTCTCAATGATTTTGCATTTATGACACATTTAGTAGGCTAGATAGGCAGATGAAACAAAAACCCAAAATTGATATTTAGAGGTAAAAATGCGTCTAGATCACTTTAGGACGCGTTTGTGATGTGCAAGCGCATCTATGATCAATATGTGCATGTTTATGTATGTAATCATGTCTAGGTTCAGTGTGTGCACATCTGTGTCTGAAATCTGCATGTAGGCTATGTTGTCGCGTCTAGGTGATATGGGGCGTGTTTGCAAAACAACATCGTGTCTGCATCGTGAAAATGCATTTGTATAGAGAAAAAATATGTTTATGCAGTAAAGTCGTCTCTATGATCAATATGACCATGTCTTTGTCCAAAAAGGTTGAAATTGACAATTCTATGATAGACATACGTTGTCAATTGGATAAGTAGTTGAGAGGATACACCTAAACATGTTCCCCAGCTAGGATAAGATAGAATTAGGGTTGGAATCAACAACCACGTGATAGACGTGCATCACCAATTGGATAAACTATTAAGAGGATACATTCAAACAGGTGCCCCTAGGTAGGTAGGATGCTAAGCTGCTAGCGGACAAACCGTCGAATTGATAAAATCGAATGAGTACTCTAGCAAAAATCGAATGTGATAAACATATACACTGATAGGATGCAACATCATGTGATAAATATAAGTAGTAGGACAGAGCCTGATGAGCAACACAATGTGATAGACATAGGCACTACTAAGCTAGGATAAGACAAGCAACACTATGTGATAGACATGACTACTACTAGGATCGACACGATTCCTTTGATTGATTATATGAGTATCTAAGACAGATAGAGTCATGAGAGAGATTCCCTATGACTCAATAGCTACGATTGAACCTAACTACTGAGGATCACATGATGATAGATGTCATGGATTTGAGACATGTCATGTTCATGCTCGAGATTCAGATGAACAAATGATTGTTGATTGCTCTCGCAAAGAGATAGTACTCTGATACATGCTCATTTCATTTATCGACATTTGAGATGTCTGTCACTTTAGAGGATGTATACAGGATACTGAGGATCCCTATCACTAGGGAGCTAGTGGTTTATGGTTGGGAAGGAGATGTAGATGCACTACGATGAGTCTTTGGAGACCTGAAGTTGGAGCTGAAAGGAGGACATCTGAGTTGGGAGGTTATGTACAGCAGTGGACATAAATTAGTTGTAGTGGTGGGAGGCATTATCAGTGAGTTCTTGTGTCCTGACAGGGCTACTCATGGATTAGCTATCAGATGGGACAAAGCATTAGAGATGCTCTTGACACAGAGGACTAGGTTTTCTTGGGGACCATGCATACCTATGCATTTGTACCATTTATTACATCAATTTGTATACCACGGTGGCTGCAGGTTAGGATGCAAAGTAACATTATTACAAGTATGGGCTTATGAGCATATAGTAGTGACTAAGCCTAGTCACTTCATATTCGAGGGTCACGGATAAACTTATGCACATACATATGGCATGATTACTTCCCAACCAAAGATTGAGAAGTTCGAGTACAAGAGGAGGGTCATTGATGATATCAACAATGTTATATGGAGGCCCTATTTAGATTGTGAAGCATGGGTAGAGGATGACATAGAGTTACCTTTTTATTTTCGTAGCAAATATCTGATTAGGAGGACACAATATATTTTAGATAGGAATTTACCAGATAGGGTGTCAAGATAGTTTGACAGGGTACAACGGATGCCTCAGGGTTTAGGTGAGTTTGCTTGCACTGTCAGAGAGCAAGAACACTAGGGGCCCATTTTGTCTTATGACACAGTAGTGACACCGTTTTAGGAGATGGTAGCTATGCCTTGGGATTTATTGAGAAATATAAAAAATTTAAGGATGACTCCTAAGTACGAGGCTTACTTCAATGCACATCCAATTCCATGCTTGACAGGTCTAGGAGAGCCAACACTAGGTTTAGATGAGGATGATGATGATGATGAGGAAGGAGGTAGGAGACAGAGGAGAGGAGGAGCAAAGAGAGTATATGGGGAGGGATATAAATTGTAGGGTGTTGTGCAGGGTCAGGGTGGAGTACAAGGTAGGGATGGTATGCCACCGAGGCCAATGAGAGAGAGAGAGGTGGAAAACCTTTATAGATTGCAACCCAAGTACAGGATCATGGACATGATGCCCCTAGACATGAGAGAGTTAAGGGACAAATTGGGGGTAGAGATGAGGAGGAGGAGGATCTCATCATGCTAAAAGAGCTCATGTAGGGTCAGACCAATGAGATCAAGGATCTTGAGAGAGAGGTGAGTTGATTGAGGCGAGAGCTAAAAGATACCTAAGATGAGCAAGAAAGGGCCATTGAGCAGTATTCAACTGTCGAGGAGGCTATTAGGGTGGCAAGGGATACACATAAAGGAGAGATTTCCCCAAGGTATGCCTACTACATCAGAGCAAGAGAGGAGATCAGTTATTGGTGGAGCTTGTATGAGGCAACTGTGCCACCTCATCTCATGGCTGGGAGTTACAGACAGGCATCTCAATCCACTACTACAGGGAGAGACCAACATAGGGCATCTAGTGGTGGAGTGATGGTACCACCACTAGTAGCAATAGGATCAGTAGGAGGGGGTCGATGAGATGGTCCAAGGGATGGGCCTTCGGGAGCTCAAATTCCTTTGAGGCCTACTTGCTTTGAGAGAGGGAGTTCATATAGCCCTCTCTGGCCCATTTTTGTATTAGTTTTGTATGATGATGTAGACACCTTTGGGTGATTTTGTAGTGATATGATTTTTTGACATCATTGTATCATGACACATTATATTTTTGATATATATGAGAGATGACCTATCCTGGTGACAGTTATATGCATGTCTTTTTACTATCCCGGTGATAGTTATATGCATGTGTTTTTATGTGATGTATTCATTATGATGATTTTATGCTTATGATCTGATGTTTCTATATGGTTTATGAGATGTGCTATTATGTATGCATGTAATTTATATGATGATTCTATGATGCTTCTGAGCAGATGTATATGTGATGTAATATGTTTATGTGATGATCTATGCTATATGTAATGAAATGTGATGTATTTATATGTCCTTATATATTATGATGCAAATGATCTATGCTTATAGTGATGTATCATGGATGCAATATATATGATAATGATGTACTGATAAGTGATGTGTGCAGGATGTGATATGACTATACATGTTTATGATATATGTAGGATGAATGCAACTTGTCATGTATAATATAGATAATGCATACTAACATGTGACAATGCATATGGACACTACATAAGATGTAGATATTTTTGGTGTGTTATTATACTTAGTCATGTGATTCTGGACTATAGGGACTCAGGAAGGAATGATGGAGGACAAAGTGGGAAAGGTGGATGAAGGTATAAGATATGGAGGTGAATGTACTTCTTGTGCTATTATCATCATTGAGATTTATTATGGGAAAATAGGTTATGACCATCCAGATATAGGTTCGACCTAGATAGTCATTGTAGCCTTTGCATGGAGATTAGACAGTCGTAGACAAGGAATGCACCAGTTCACACTAGACTCACAATGTCCTCATATCCTTGGACGAGCCATAGTATTACTTAAGAGACAATCCACAAACAACAAAAGAGGTGAACATACCCCATCCTTGCCTTTCTAGTCAAAGACATCCTGGAGATAAAATCTCTAGTCGGAGACATCTTGGAAAAGTTGAAAGACATGTCACCACAAAAGATACAATCAAATACCTGACACCGACATACAATGAAATCCTCAAGTTATAAGTGTATCTTGACACATATGTTAACCTGTTTGATTTGGTCATAATATTGTCATCGTGATAAAGGACAAATAATGTTGAAAAACCTTGTTGTAGTCAAAGTTTGTCGAAAGATTGATTTGTTGAAAGTTCACTGCTACTTGCATCACATCTGAAACTAAAACTAAAACTTTATTGTGGATTGACAATGCAAGTGATCATTTATTGCAAATTGTGTCCAAAAGAAGGAACGAAAAGACGATGCTCCTCAAGACATGTGATACCAAGAAATCCACTCTCATCACTAGGTTTAGGATATGCCCCCAATTATAGACAGGACCTGATTTATTATGGGTAAAAGGAAAGGCTGAAAAGGTTTATTATGGATGAAAGGAAAGAGATGAAAAGGGGTTGTTATGGACGACGAACTAATCCTAGGTAGATCAATAACAAGCCATGATGGGAATGGACAAGTTTTATTATGAAATGATAGGCTATGAATGTGTGTAAAGTGAAAGGGCGAAAATGAATCCTGATGGACAGAGGAGAAAAAGTCTCTACACATGGCACCAATAACCCGGTTTTCACCATGGTACTTTCCGAGGGTGCCACCGAGGTGGTTTTCACTGTTGGATGAAATTATTTTTCTTTACTTTTTTTTTTTCACAAGGTGCCTGTTTGCCAGGTTTTCACCAAAGTGACGATATATATATATATATATATATATATATATATATATATATATATATATATATATATATATATATATATTTTATCGTCACTTTTATTTTTTATGTGATTAGGATACTCTAAAAAGCTATGTATAAAACCTGCCAAGGTGCATGTTGTTGATAGGATCATCCAATGGTTCTCCTTCTACTGTTGAGAGATGATATGCATGTGATCCATAGAGTATTGTGATGATGTAAGGCCCAAGCCAATTTGGTTCAAACTTGCCCTTTTTTCTCCGTCTTGCTGATTTTTAGGATTTTCTCTCAGAACTAAGTCACCCACCTCAAATGTGTGAGGCTTTAACTTGTGATTATAGTTGCGACTTATATGTTACTGATATGATTTGAGATGATTAAATGCAATTTTTCTATGCTCATATAAAAATTCCAAATCTTGCAAGCAGGAGATCTTGTAGTCTTCATCACTGATAAGATTGCATAAAGAGACCCGTAAAAATGGTAACTCGACCTCAATAGGTAAGATGGCTTCTGAATCATAGATAAGTGAGTATCGAGAGACTCTAGTGGGTGTGTAGACACTTGTATGATAGGCCCATAGTGCCAGATTGAGTTGGATATGCTAGTTACATCCAACATCATCAACTATATTTTTGAGGATCTTGAGGATAGTTTTATTAGACACTTTGAATTGATGATTACCCTAGGGGGTAATATGAAGTGGAAAAGAAATGATAAATATGGAATCAACACAAAGCTCGCGAACTTCCTGATTATTGAAAGGATGCCCATTATCTCTGACAATGGAAAGGAGAACACCGTATCGACAAATGATATAGTTGAGGATAAAAGTTTCAATCTACTTTTCAGTGAGTTGGGTGAGAGGGACGACCTCAATCCACTTTGTCAAATACTTTGTGGTTGTGATTATAAATTTGTGGTCATTAAAATATGGAGGGTAAATCTAGCCCATGAGATCGAGTCCCCATTGACAAAAGGGCCATGGAGTGGCAATCGACTGAAGTTCCTGAGTTAGTGTATGAATAAGGTCTCCATGAATCTAACATTGCTTGCATTTTCTGACAAACTGGTATGATTCCTTTTCCATAGTAGGCCAATAGTATCTAGTCCTTATAAGTTTCTAGGCTAAGGTTGGACCACTAGAGTGAGTGCCAAATATACCTTCGTGAACCTCACATAACGTGATTTGAGCTTCGTCACTTTGTAAACATCTAAGGAGAGTACCATCTAGACCTTGTCGGTAAAGGGTATCAGCTAGGATGACATAGCAGGAGGATTGGCAAATGAAGGTATGACGTTGATCGTTGGAAAGGTCAAGTGAAAGGATATAGTCCCAAAGGTAAGTGAAAATGTTACCGTACCAAGGGAAATCAGGACCAACAACACATATCATTTCCGAAGGAGAGATCTTGTATGAGGGGACCAAAAGATTATCCACCAAGAACTCATTGTGGGTCTCATTTTGTGGCATGTCAATCAAACAAGCAATAGTAGCCATGGCATCTATAGCTTGATTATTATCCATTGGGATTTGTTCAAAGACTATCTATCTGAAGTATTGCTTGAAATTATCCACCATTTTCTTAAATGGCATTAGCTTCTCATCTTTAGTCTGGTAGTCACTGTTTGCTTGACAAATCACAAGTTGAGAGTCACCAAAAACGTGAAGTTCTTAGATCTTCCACTGAATTGTGATCCGTAATCCTATTGTTAATACTTCATACTCTACTATGTTGTTTCTACAAGGGAATGATAATTGATATAAATTAGGAATCGAACCCCCTTGAGGTGTGATGAAGCAGATACCTACTCATATGACATGTTGTGTGTATGAACTATCAAAATATAGCTATCAAGGTCTTGGGTTTGTCACTATAAAGATAGATTCATCTAATAACTCCAAGATAATAGGATTGTAATCAATCATAGGTGCATCTACTATCTGTAATTGCTTTCTCTTTATGGCTTTTTTGTCTGTATATTCAATATCAAGCTCTCTAAACATCATGACCCATTTAGATAATCTTCATGTGAGAGTGATGCAGGAACATCCAAGAGTCCACCTGAGACCAAGGAGATTATAAACATGAACAAAGACCCCAGAGAATCCTTGAAAGTGAATTGGAATGTTTTGAAGCCAATAATGGCTCTATGTAATGCTCAATTTGATTTAAATGTAATAAGTCCTGATAAGGGACCTAAGACAAAATATGGTGTCAAGTAGGCCAATAGTGTTTCAAGGGTCTAGAATGGTTAGTAGGGTCTTTGGTAGGGTTATTTAGGTATATGAAATAAAATTCCATTGATTTAGAATGATTTTAGCAAATAGAATGTATTAAATAAAGTTGGAAAATTCAAATCTTTGTATTCCAACGTTTAGTAGCATTTTGGAGGGAAATTGAGTTTTTAAGTCTTAATGAATTTGTAAACCCCTCCAACCACCTTGGGTTGGTTGGGGAAGTTGTATTCATCATTTATGATGGAAAAAAAGAGAGAAAAGTACAGATGGTACGGACTGGAGGTGCTGTTGTGCGGACAGAGACAATTTTAACCCAATAAACTTGATTTTCCTTGCAAAACTTGCATTCCTTTGATGATCTTTGAGTTCTAATCATTGAGGAAGGTTGATAGGAATTTAATGTGCATGATCTGAAGCATTTTATATTGTTTTTAATCTGATCTAAGGATTTATATTGACTGTCCTATTTTAAAAGTCTGATTTTCCTTGTTTTCTCAAGTATGAATATGTAATCCATCCCCTTTATGTGCTTACTGTGACTTGGGGATGGAAAATAATGTTGTATCATATCAAAATAACATGAAAGTGCAGGATTGAAGTGGTTTTGCAGAGTGATCACTCACAAATGGTGAATTTGTTGGTTGATTGGAGCATGGGGATGGTGGCTAGAGTGTAGCAGCCACTAAAGTAGCCATTGGAGGGCTATCTTTTATGATTGGAATCAGTAGAGGGCACCAATTTAATGGTGAAACAACCTTCATTTGATCAGAGAAGTGACTGGAGGCGTGATTTTGAGCAAGCCCTACTTTAGAGGGTGATTTAAGGAGGGTTTTAGAGTTTGGACACTTAGAAGTTGAATCAAGCCATAAAACCTAGAAAATCCTTGGTTTGGGAACTTGATTGAATACTGTACAAATTTTTGTAACCTGGTGTTAAGTTTTGTTGGTACTTCCTTTGTAAAGTGGGTGGTTTTTAAGGCTAAAAAGGGGCACATTTGAGGACAGCAAAGGGTCCGTCCAAAACAACCTATATCGGTTTTCTGATACGTTGTGTAACATCTAAATGAGTGTCTAAATATGTAATTTTTTGGGCAAGTTTTTTTGGAAAAGTTTTAAGTTAAAGGGAAATTACCCGATTTGAAGGGCTAGATGCTTGGTTGAATAAATGTATTGAGTTTGTGTTGAAGCTAGAGGCTTAGGGGTTTAGAAAACCTTTGAATCATTTTTGTTGAGGTCCTTTGAAGTATGTGGAGGCAGGAGACACACTTGGTTTAGGTGGTGTTAGGTTTTGAGCCTATTGAGGCATTGAGTGCATTTGAGACACCTGAGGAGTGTAAGGGGTTTGGGTCCAAAATACACCTTTTATTTGCAAATTTGTATTAGATTCACCTATCTCTGCATCAGATTGGTATCAGAGCCAAGTTGTCAAGGTTGGAAAGATGAGTTTCAGACCACTTAGGGGACAATTTGATGCAGAGATAGGAGAATCTAATACAAATTTGCAAATAAAAGGTGTATTTTGGACCCAAACCCCTTACACTCCTCAGGTGTCTCAAATGCACTCAATGCCTCAATAGGCTCAAAACCTAACACCACCTAAACCAGGTGTGTCTCCTGCCTCCACATACTTCAAAGGACCTCAAAAAACATGATTAAAAGGTTTTCTAAACCCCTAAGCCTCTAGATTCAACACAAACTCAATACATTTATTCAACCAAGCATCTAGCCCTTCAAATCGGGTAATTTCCCTTTAACTTAAAACTTTTCCAAAAAAACTTGCCCAAAAAATTACATATTTAGACACCCATTTGGATGTTACACAACATATCAGAAAACCGATATAGGTTGTTTTGGACGGACCCTTTGCTGTCCTCAAATGTGCCCCTTTTTAGCCTTAAAAGCCACCCACTTTACAAAGGAAGTACCAAAAAAAATTAACACCAGGTTACAAAAATTTGTACAGTATTCAATTAGGTTCCCAAACCAAGGATTTTCTAGGTTTTATGGCTTGATTCAACTTCTAAGTGTCCAAACTCTAAAACCCTCCTTAAATCACCCTCTAAAGTAGGGCTTGCTCAAAATCACGCCTCCAATCACTTCTCTGGTCAAATGAAGGCTGTTTCACCATTAAATTGGTGCCCTCTACTGATTCCAATCATAAAAGATAGCCCTCCAATGGCTACTTTAGTGGCTGCTACACTCTAGCCACCATCCCCATGCTCCAATCAACCAACAAATTCACCATTTGTGAGTGATCACTCTGCAAAACCACTTCAATCCTGCACTTTAATGTTAGTTTGATATGATACAACATTATTTTCCATCCCCAAGTCACAGTAAGCACATAAAGGGGATGGATTACATATTCATACTTGAGAAAACAAGGAAAATCAGACTTTTAAAACAGGACAGTCAATATAAATCCTTAGATCAGATTAAAAACAATATAAAATGCTTCAGATCATGCACATTAAATGACTATCAACCTTCCTCAATGATTAGAACTCAAAGATCATCAAAGGAATGCAAGTTTTGCAAGGAAAATCAAGTTTATTGGGTTAAAACTGTCTCTGTCCGCACAACAACACCTCCAGTCCATACCATCTGTACTTTTCTCTCTTTTTTTCCATCATAAATGATGAATACAACTTCCCCAACCAACCCAAGGTGGTTGGAGGGGTTTACAAATTCATTAAGATTTAAAAACTCAATTTCCCTCCAAAATGCTACTAAACGTTGGAATACAAAGATTTGAATTTTCCAACTTTATTTAATACATTCTATTTGCTAAAATCATTCCAAATCAATGGAATTTTATTTCATATACCTAAATAACCCTACCAAAGACCCTACTAACCATTCTAGACCCTTGAAACACTATTGGCCTACTTGACACCATATTTTGTCTTAGGTCCCTTATCAGGACTTATTACATTTAAATCAAATTGAGCATTACATAGAGCCATTATTGGCTTCAAAACATTCCAATTCACTTTCAAGGATGCTCTGGGGTCTTTGTTCATTTTTATAATCTCCTTGGTCTCAGGTGGACTCTTGGATGCTCCTGCATCAGAGAGTTGTCATGTTGAGTAAGTATTTTAGTGGGTCAATTCTTGCAACATGCTTTGTTTTATGAGTTAGCATGTAATGACAGAATTTCTGGGAAGCAAAAACCACGACAAGACACACACACACACACACACACACTCAATTGGAGTATAGGTGAGCTTGTATCAACCAATGTGTGACTGATGTAATAGATATCTCGTTCTTTACCATCATGATCTTGTTGTGCCAAGAGTGCCCTCGATGTTGTTGGTGTAGCTGATATGTAAAGTAATAGGGGTTTTCCTTGAATAAGTAGCATCAATATTGGTGGATTTAGTAGATAGTCTTTGAGGATATGAAAGGCTTGTTGACACTTATCATCCCATTTGAACTTGATATTCTTGTGAAGTAGATGTTATAAAGGATGACATTTGTCTACAAGTTGTGCTATGAATCCACGTATTGATTAAAGTCTTCCTTATAGAGATCAAAGTTAGCTGATGTTCTTCAAAGGTGGAATTTCTAATATGGATCTGACTTTTGTTGGATTTGCTTTAATACCCTGTTGTGATACAATGTATTCCTAAGAGTTTCCCAAAGGTCACCCAAAGACACATTTCTTGGGATTCAATTAGACTTTCTACTTTTCTAATCATTCAAAGACTACTAATAAAATGTCCAAATGCTCTTCCCTTGTGACCGATTTTCCCAAGAGATCATCCGCATAGTCTTCCATGGTGACATACATGAGATTGTGAAAGATGGTTGTCATGGCTCTCTAATACGTTGCACCTGCATTCTTTAATCTGAAGGGCATGACGTTCTAGCAAAAGGTACCCAAGAACATGTAAATGGTACATTGTGTTGATCTTCAGGTGCTATTTTGATCTGATTATACTTGAAGAATTCATCCATAAGTGAAAGCATTGCATGGCGAGCTGTAAGATGAACAATTAAATCAATGTTTGGCAATGAGGCAAGCCTTGTTGATATCTCTAAAATTTGTACTTATCTTGATGCTATTGTCTAGCTTTCTAACTGGTACAAGATTAGAAACCCACTCAAGGTAGTCAATCGGTCTAATGAAGCCAACGTCCAACAATTTCTCAATTTCCACTTTTACTAATAGTGCCACTTGTGGATGCATCTTACAAAGTTTCTATTTAACTAGCTTGGCGCTTGCAGTAACTGTCAAGTGATACATAACTAACTTAGGATCTAATCCAAGAAAATCTATGTAAGACCATGCAAAATTGATTTGTCACACTATGAAGAACTTTATGAACATTGGTCTCTCAATTTTTGTCAAAGATTGTGCCAGAAAGATGTTGTAGGGTAACTCTTTTGTTCTAATATTTATCTTAATAGTTTCTTCTATCAACATAGATGATTTCTATTCATATTATGTTATAAGGAGAGTTTCAAACCTTCCATCCTCAGGTGCCTTAGAGAGGTTTTCATGGTTGGATACTTCCTTTCTTTTTACCTTTTTAGAGTCAAAAAGTACCACATTGCAGTTTTCACCAAAAGACCCATTACTTGATTTTATTTTTTATGTTTTTGCGACTAGAAGGTTCGGCACCATCTCCAAAATACGCCACGCTATTGAGTTCTATGATGTATCTTTCTTTGTGGTCCCCAATAGGAACATCACTTATTATACCAAAATAGTAAATAAAGGTCTCATTATTTTTAAATGTGTCAAGTTGTGGAGGCTGTTGTTGGTCCCAGTCAATAAGTTGCAGATGAACAAGGGGAAGGCCATTGGTGTGTTGAAAATTGGTAGGTGTGAGGTTAAAGATACAAGAGTCTTCATGTATTTCAATGCAATCATTGAGGTCATCCCTAGTACTCTCCTCATCAGTCTTGATTGTAAAGGAATCTAAATCAACATCACCAGAAGCACACCTGACAACAAGATCTCTCACTTTTCGCGATCGTGACCTAGAGCTTCGATACGTAGAGGCCTTGGGATCCCAAAATATTTTTATCCATGATTATCTACTATCTTTCTTTTCTTGAGATGTATAAATAGATAATGTTACTTGACCAACTTTGAATAGCTTTCTTAACTTCTCTTCTTCAGTGTGTTCTCCTGGTTCTCTGAAAGTTTTTGTAAGCTCATATTCACTAGATGACTTGTCTGAACTCCATTCCCATTCATTGGTATGTGGAATATCATTTTTATTATTTTGGGTCATTAATGGAGGTAAGATCCATGATTTGTAATGTTGTTTGGGAACCAAGACCACCTAATCTCAATGGTGTAAAACCAAGTCCTTTTGTGCACTGCTTCTTTAGTACTAGCTTTGGTTGCAACGGATCAACAATACCTTTCTTTTGTAACCCAAGAGAGCCTTTTCCATCATTTACCATCTTTTTTAAGAACTTAAAACCTTTTCCATTGTTCTCACATGCTACTTTTATGTGGTCCTGATTAGATTCTTCTTTGGGTTCTTTATAAAGCATTTTGTAGAGGTCTTCTTCTTCCATCTCACCCCATTTCTTGGATGTAGTGGGATCTCATTTTATAATGATTGTAGATACTTTCTTTGAAGGATTTGGTCATCCATATTCCTTTGGAGAATCCATTAATTACCTTAGATACATGGTTTGATTCAAGCTATATTCTCCCATGCCTTTGTCCTTGTATTTTCCATTGAGCCCCCATTGTTTTGATGTAGAAGCCTTCAATGATTCTGGGTCAACATATGAAGAAGATGGGGTCACCTCTCTATTTATCAAAACTATTGTCTCTAGTCTTGGTCACAAGTTGTTACAATATATGAACATGTTTGGATCATCTTTGATTGTCACTTCGACTCCATTATGTGGGAACTTAATACTTTGGTGATATGTTGATGGTACTGCTCTCATTTCATGTATCCATGGACGTCCAAAAAGTATGTTGTATGTGAGATCGAGATCGAGAACTTGACATAGCACATCCTTTGTTACTGGCCCAACACTTATTTAAGGTAAGGCGACTATTCCTTTAGATGAGTGTTCTTTATCATCATATGCTTTTATGGTGATCTTATTTCTTGAATCCATAGCTTGTTTAGAGTATCCCAATTGTAGGATAGTTTTCAATGTACAAATGTTAAGACCTTCTCCTCCATCTATCAAGACTTGTTTAATGCGGTTTTTATGGAGAAAAGGTTAAATATGGAGTGGTGAATTATGTGGTTGACATGGAGACGTGTCATCGAGTTCTGTGAAACCAGACTTGATCTTAATGTTATCAGTTATATCAATCTATTTTACCTTATCCATTCTATCATGTCTTATACAGGATGTATCTTTCCTGAAACCAGACGTTTTGATCAAGTCTTATATAGGATTTATCGTTCATGAAACCATACGTTTTGATCATCTTTGTCTTATACAAGAGGTGTCATTCCTAAAACTAGATTTAATATCAATCTGATCAATCTTATCAATCCAATCAATCTAATCAATCTTGTCAAACCCATACATGTAATCAACTATCCGCTCTTCTATCTTTCAAATAGCTTTCTTCTTCTTTCGAGAGATCATTCAAGCCTTTAGTGCATGAACGATCTCTTGAGGGGGCATTATCATATCGAATCTCCATATCAATTTCATATCGACACCAACTTCATATTGACTGTTCATATCAAATCAATTCTTCATAGCTGGGGCATCATATCAAATCTCCATACCAATTTCATATCAGTCTCATATCGACACCAGCTTCATATTGACTTTCCATATCAAATCAATTCTTCATATCTGGGGATTCATATCAACAAGGGGCATTATCATATCGAATCTCCATATCAGTCTCATATTAGCTCCATATCGACCAATCAATTCCATATCAGCGTATCATATCGAATCTCCATATCAGTCTCATAGCAGCTCCATATCGACCAATCAATTCCATATCAGCGTATCAAATCGAAATGCTATCAGTCTCATATCAGCTTCATATCGACAGAATCATATTAGCGTATCATATCAAAATCAATTTTCATTTGCAGGAAATCATATCGACAATTTTGGCGGCAACATCATATCGAAAAAGTTTGGTGATAAATTGAGCGTTTTCTTTTATTCAACATGTGGTCACACGTTAACTCAAAAAGGGGCAAAATGTAGACACCTAAAATTTGCACAATGAATTAAGTGAATTTTATTTATTTAATTATCCCTAATTCTTCCAATTAATTAAATTAAGATTTAATTAATATCCCTATTCTTCTAATTAGCCTATTAATCAAATTAAAGATTTGATTAAATCCATTTACTCTAGCCTAACCTATTAATTAAACTAAGGTTTGATTAAGTACCCTTAGCCATTTAATTGAATAAATCTTATTTATCTAATTAAAATCCCCTTTTCCCCTTTTTGATTAAATTCACATTTAATTAAAATCCCTTTTGCATTTAAATAAATCAAAATTTATTTTAAAATCCCCCCAGTTGCAAAATCCTACAAATGCAAGTTGCATCCCCTTTTTGACTAAATTAAATCATTTTGATTTACCAAAATTACCTATTTTCCCTCACCCACTTGTAAAATCCTACATTCCCCTAATCATTATTCTAGAAGCCTTCTAATCCTATCCTAATCATGTCCTATTCTCCTAATCATGTCCCGTCCCTAAAATTGGGGGATTCACTTCCCCAAATTTGGGGAAAGTCTTCAAAATGTGTTGAAGATTCTACCTTATTCAATAAGCTAACTTGTTGAGTTCCCCAAATTTGTGAGAGCCTTACAAATTATCCCCAAACATCTTCTAAGGCATTTAATTTCTCTTACAAACCCACATCCCTTAGCAATGATGGTTGTCCCTTTAACCATTTTCTCATGTTGCACAAGAGTTTACCTTTTTGGTAATAGCATGCCTCCCTAGTTAATGACATTATCCATGATGTCACTCCTTGAGGTTATCCCTGATTGCTTGATTAGAATCTAATGCTTGTTTAGCATCCCCTCAAGCCCTCTCAAGGTGACATTTGTCAACTTGGGATTGGATTGATAACTTTCAATCCTAGCTCTTGTTGAGATTACTCAATCTCAACCATCCATTTCTCCATTTTCCCTATAAATAAAGACCATTACTTCTTCAATTCATCAAGTCTTTTGTGCATCAAAAATATATTTGCATTGTAGGTTAAGGAGCTCTCTTTGTCATCACCAAGCATCAACATCATCCTCAAGCATCCATAGCACATAGTTTAGCTTCATTTAGTTGCATTTTAATCTTCCATCCTAGCTTAATTTCACTTCTTTTATAATTTTTGTATTCTCATCTTAGTTTAATTAATTCACATAGCATACTTATATTTTGATTTGGAATATACTTTGCCTCCTAATCACCTAGCTTGCATCCTTCATCTTCATCTTCATCTCTTAGCACTCACTAGAATCCTAGTTGCATCCATTTCGATCTTAGTAGCATTTTTCATATAACTCATTCTCTAGGTTTTCATCTTGAGGATCAAGTGCTCTTCCAAGTGAGGGCCTCCTTGAATCTTAGAGATCTTTAGAGATAGAGGACAATGAGGCGATTTCAGATTTTTGAATCTATTCATGTGTTTTGATTTCTAACATATAATGCAGTGCTTCATTGGTGTGTTTGAAGTGTTTTCCCTCTTGCAAGTGGAAGACCACATTTCCAACATACATCAATTATATAAATTTATTACACCCCCCCTCCTTATGGGTGTTGTAGCACCATCATTTTTAATGTATGATGCCAAAGTTGACCTAAATGGACATTTGAAATATTTTATTGCAACAAGTGTAGACATTTTATATCAGGATAATTGATTAACTAATTTATTTCCACCAACCTTAAATGATTGTGTTATTATGTAATGCCCCTCTCGTCTACTTTTTTCATTTCATACTTCTCTAAGTGGACTCAGCTTTGTGCCCATGGATTGTATCTTTTGCAGTTAGTTGTGGATCTCATTGTGGTGGTTGATCTTTCTTTTACCTCTTCATTATTGCAATGTATGTGACTTTGAGTGTTTATCTTATGCTCAATTTTGGCATATGTCCCATGATCATCCTAGACCAGTGATGTGTTGAATTGCTCCATGGTGATTTGATGATGCTATTGCTTCAAGATGTGTACTTTCTTCTTGTGCCTAGTTTTGAGAAGCATTGTATGATTGATTTGGGTACTTGATTCATTGGTTTGTTTCTATGACATAATCTAGAGCTCTTGTGCTTTGAGAGTGAGGTAGACCTATGTGGTGCAGGAGCACCCCATGAAATCCTTCAAGATGATAAGTCAGACTTTGAGAAGGGAGGATAAAGATTAAATATGTCTTTAGAACGTTTTGTATAGGTTTTCAATCATGCATTATGTGTTTGTAATAATGAACCCCATCTTGTGAGCCAAACTCCTATTTTGGCATTTATATGAGCCAATTGGGACTTTTGGACAATAAGGGATCAAATGTGTTGGTTTTAGTGTTTTAAGATGTTTTAGGAGGGGTTAAACTTGACCCAAGGCATTAGGAGGCGAAATATGACATTTTGACAACTTTTGCAAAAGTTGTCAAAAGTTGTCATGAGCAACTTTTATGCACTTTTTGCATTTTGTTAATTTGAAACTCCTCCAATGGCTCTAACCTCTTGATTTTTGGTTGAGATAAGTTGTGGAGTAGTATATACACCTTTTGGATCCAATTCCTAGGGAGATATTGTACGGAGAAGAGTTTTGATGCCAACAAACTAATAGAATTCTGAGTTTTTCCTACAATTCTGGAGTTTTGGTACGTGGTATGGTTTTGTACGGAATGGGATCCATTCCAACTAATGTGAATTGGTTGGAGAGGATATTTAACTCTGTACAATTCTGGAGTTTTGGTACGTGGTATGGTTTTGTACAGAATGGGATCCATTCCAACTAATGTGAATTGGTTGGAGAGGATATTTAACTCTATTTTGGTTTTTATTTTAAGTATTGATTGTGTGTGTCGCTCCTGATATTCAAGTTTTACTATAGGTACCCAGAAAACCAGGGTTTATCTTGGGTTTTCCCTCCTCCATGGCCATATCTTGCACTTTACCAATCTGAGACTCATGGGATTTGGTGAAAGGAAAGTATGTTCAATTTATTCTAGGATTACAAGAGTTTTTTTTAGGAGGAGCAAGAGAGAGAAGTGTTTGGAGCGACCCTAGGTAGACATCTCTATGTGGCTACCTAGACCTTGAACAAGAAAAATTACCTTGTGTGCAAATGATGATGATTCCAGGTGTGTAACCATGTAATCCCTATTTTTTTATGGTTCCCTACATTCCCATGGGATTTAAATTGGCTGTCTCATTCATCTAAGCATAGTTGCTTTACAAAAGAGGCCTAATTAGCCCTTTTAGGACAGTCAACATCCTACCGAAAAAGACCTTTATTTTTGAGACCCTAACCCTTCATTTTGGGGATTTGTATAAATTCCAAAAGGGTGTTTGAATCCATAATTTTTTTCCAAGGTGTTTGGAAAAATTTGAACTTAAGGTCTCTTTACCCGCTAAATAGGGCTACAAGCAACTAGGCCTAATTGGGTGAATTTCTTAAGGAATGGAGATGTATCCTTGCAACTGGTGCCTTTTCTAACCTTAGGGAGTCTTGTATGACCCAAAACCAGTATGAAAATGATTTGTAACCCTTGGAAGTATCATGGAGTGTGTTGTAGCAAGATACCTCTGATTGAGTAGGCAAGAGTCTTGGAGATGGTGAGAAGATTGGACTAAAGTTGTAGATCCTTACCTTGATAGGATCCCATTCTTGTTTTAGGGGGTCAGTGTCATACATTTTGAGGTGTTTGGAAGGTTACAAGGAGGGCTCTGCATCACTATGACATGATTGATATTATTATATGTGAAATGTTGATTTGAGTGATGATTAGAATGAGAAGGATGATGTTCATTGGATGAGTTGATTAAAGTAATGAATCATATTTTATGTTATTTTGATCAGATGGACATAATTATACTAATAATGCTATGATGTTGACCTTGTTCAGGGAATATTTATATGCTCATTGATGTAGAGGAACGATATTAATGATGCTATATAATTAGGTGTGAAAGGGATGATATTGTATCACTCAAGTTTATGAGAATGCATATGAACTTGAAATCCCCTTCAATGATTTGAGTAATTTGAGTGTATATTTACACACACACATACATATATACATACATACACATACATATATATACATACATATGTATACACACACACACACACACACACACACACATATGTAGTGCCCCTCCCTGATTCATCCTTATGAGAGGATGTGATAAAAACTTTTAGATTAGTTCATGTTTATTTCTTTTGATTATTTATCTTCGATGTTTCATATTGATAGATGACACATTATTATTTATGAGGATGATGATACATCTTGGATTATTATGATGGATGGACTTATATTTGGTGATTTATAAAACACTTACTATACACATGTGATTTATATTACTTATGGTGAAGATGGTATCTTGTTAGTACTAACACCACTTCATAATTATTTTGGATGAGATGATGATGTAATTGTCATGATTGTCTTACTATTATATTTGTGATAGAGACGATGTCATATCACTCATTGCGAGCATGATATGATGTTGCGATTTTTCTCACTTATCTGATTATTTATGATATATGCAATGTATATGTTGTCTCATGGATATTGGTGGATGCATGTTTGTAGGTATAGACATCGACTTCACCTGGTCTCATAGGTTTGAGCATGTCTTTACCCCAATGGCAATTTGATCGGAGGTGATATGAGTTCCTTCTACACACTCTAGGCTTAAGTTGATACCTTGCCAATTTACTGTCTTGGCTTGAGTCCTCTTGTAGGCGTCATGTGGTATTATGTTCAACCCTATGACGGGTTGTCTCGTGGAAGTTGTGATTATTTATTAATTGATTCATATACTTTATTAAATATCAAATTAAATTAATGGATCATTAATATTTTGTATTAGTGTGTGATTATTATTATTCATTTATGTTTATTTTATGGATTTATATTTTATTGGTGTCTTTTTTATTATTCGATGGTTTAATGTTTATTTGAATATTTTTTATTTGAGCATTTGACTTATAGGATTTATTTTTTATTTTTTATTATTTATTGTTGG
This sequence comes from Cryptomeria japonica, assembly GCF_030272615.1. Classification (NCBI taxonomy): domain Eukaryota; kingdom Viridiplantae; phylum Streptophyta; class Pinopsida; order Cupressales; family Cupressaceae; genus Cryptomeria; species Cryptomeria japonica. Next base: position 446,130,858 of record NC_081412.1, on the reverse strand, counting down.
GTTATTTAATTATTTATTATTTTGATTATTTATTTATTTATTTGCTTTATTGTTTATTTATTTATTCATTGGTTATTTATTTATTGATTGATGGTTTATTTATTTGGTATTATTTATTTACTTACCCCTTGTTATGATTGGCCCTCTTGGGAGTTGTGTTTGTGAGGATATTATTATTTAATTGTTTTGATTATTTATTTATATTATTTTGTGGTTTAACATTTATTGGGCATTTGATCTATCGATTTTATTTATTAGCCCTTTCTATTTTATTTATTGATTAATGGGCTTATTTATTATTTATTATTGTTTACTCTTTTTACCCATTTGTTTATTTATTATTTACCTTACCTACCCTCTTTTACTATAGGATTTTTTTAATATAATCTCTTTCTACCCATTTGGATTATTAAATTATTATTTATCCTACCTACCCTATTTTATATTTGGTTGAGAAATATGGGTAAGTTAAATAATATTGTTTTATATTTTCTTACCTCGATTTTGTGCATAGTGGGTAAGAAATATTATATTATCGATTATTTTGATTGGTGGAGATTTTTGTATAGTTTTGAATGAGATTTTATTTATTGGCTTTTTGAGCATTTGTCGTGGGGGGCTTTCAGGAGAATTTTCTGAATTATTGGAGATTTTTATTTGGTTGGATCATGGCTTGGTTGGATTATGCAATTGGATTGCTCTACTTAAAATTTCATTACCATAACTTCAATATTCTAGGCTGGAGGTTTTTGTCCTTTCTTGTATTTTTGTTACCAGAAAACATTGTTTGACAAAGATTGACTATCGGGAGAAATTTGGGGAAAATTGGTATTTTTGAAGGATTAATTATATAGATTTATAATCATAATAATATGTGGGGAAAACCATTATAGTTTATGGATTTTATTTACTGTGCATTCTTGTGTAAGGCTTTTGATATCATATTTTGAGTTTGTTGTGTATGGTTGTGTTCTTTATCAATTTATTTACTTGATATGCCGAGAGGTGTTGTCATGAATGTCCAGAAATGTCTTCGTTATGTTTTGTATTTGAAACCTTTGGCTATCATATAGTCCCTTGGTTTACATCTGATTTTTGTGTCTCTATTTGATTTGTTTCGACGTCATTATTGGACTTATTGCTTTTCGAACTTGATCATGATTTTTATCTCTATTTTTTTATCGGATCTGCGAATGCGCTAAATATCTGTATGAAAATACCAAACTAATAGATGCACTAATCTTTACTATATATGTGCTATTATTCTATGTATGTGTTATTTTGTGTTTTGTTTGCACTACAAATTAGGCATAAGCATTGTAGAACTAGTCATAGACGCTGCAGGATCTAGTAGAAGCACTAAACTGGTAATTGTATGCACTGTAGTATTGTGTAAAAGCACTATTTTGGGTGTTAGGTGTGCCACATTGGTTAACAAAAGCACTAGTATATGTTTTATATGCATTGTTCTATCTATCACATGCACTGAAGTATTTGTTGAATGTGATGTATTGTTTACCAGATGCGTTGGCTTACTCTGTCTCTGTATTTTGGTCATTTGGGATTTTTGTGCTGAGTTTTATTGATATGTTCTTGTACCAAAGGCTATTTTTGGTATCCTAGTGATTTACAGAGTTGTATATTGTTCAGATTTTAATATTTGTTTATATTTATAGCTTCGACAAGATGAGTTGTGCCTTGCTATTGAGGATTTATATTGATATGGCTCCAACAAGATGGTTTATTCCTTGTTGTAGAGGATTTCTTATGATGGATCTAGTGAGATGATGTGTGCCTTGTTGTAGAGGAACTTTTTGACTTGGCTAAGCAAGAGGAATATGCCTTGCTCTTGTTTATTGATTTGATTTAGTTTATTGTTGAGACTCTTAATTTATCTTGATTGGCATTGTGGCATTGATCTTGTTCTTGTTGCATGTGTGTATATGGATATTTTATGATGATTATTGATATGAGACTCTTTGTTGATATTATTATTGTGTTTACCCTAATATCTTGGAACATGGTTAGGGGGAGTGGGCTTCCACGTGATGGTTGGGGTCAAGAGAGAATAGGCTATTAAGAGGTTCCTTGTAAGGATGCTTGAAGTCTAGACCACCAAGAACACGTTGGGAGTTTTCTTGTTGTAAATAAGTTATAATATTACCAATTAATCAGTGGATTGGGTAATTAGGACTCACCTAATAAGATAATAATTGATTTTGGTGTCCCACCACATGGCCCTTGAGTGGAGAATAGAGATGAGCTTGGGAAGACTGTGGAGATGATAAGCCAAACTCCCTTGATTCTCTCATATGTTGATATGGCTCCAAATGTCTATCAAGGTGTGGCATTGTCCCCTTCTATGTGAGGATAACGTATGATGACACTCTTTCCCTACATGTGTCCATGGTCCTTATGCCTTGATTATTCGTATACCTCTGGGAGTTTTATTAATTTTGGTTTAGCCATATGATGTGATTTGGTTTATTGGTACATGTGGTAGTTGTGGCTATTGTCTTGTTGAGGTCACTTTGGTTGTTAGGCATCAGCCTAGGTCAAGAGTGTGTGTGGAACCTTGTGTCATCTCCTAGCATGGGGGGGTGGTTCCTTTGGTTCCACATGGTTGGGTGGTTTGATGGCTTCTTCCATTGGGATGTATTATTTATTTTTGGATGCTCTTGTGTGTGGATGTGGATTCTTACCTCTTTAGCTTTGGATGGATTCTTGGAAGCATATTGATGTATCATAATTCATGTGGCATTCATGAGATATATGTGTATATTGAGTATCATGCATTTGATGTAAAAGTGATGTAATCTTATGTATTGGAAATGATGTAATAGGTTGAGATCATTGTATTTATAGTTGAATATGTTTGTTACTACTTATCAAATTGCCATTAGTTTCATATCCAAAGTCAAACTATATTCTAATTGGTTAGTATTATCGAATCATGCAGTCGGTACACACAGAGAAGTCGGTATGGACAGTCTAGTCAGTTACTGAAGAAAGCAATCACAGAACACAGTATTCACCGAGCTGTTTATGGAGTAAAGGTTCATGGCTACCAAGTGGTATAATTAACTCACTGAGTTGATATTCATCGAGTAAAACGTCTTATGAGATACATTGAACCTAGACATGCATATGAAAACGTGTTACAAGATTGAGGCACATCTAACCATTTTTGCATTGGAAATTGCACTAGGAGATTGTGTTTGATTACAAGATCAATCTAACCTATGAGATATTTTGTTTAATCGAAGAATCTTTTTGTAAGATCGAAGCAATAAATCAAATCACCGTTGTAAGAGATCTATATATACAACATGATTCTAGGGTTAGAAATATGACATGATATGATGTGATAAGAGATGCAATGAGATAGGAGTGTGTATGCATGAAGGAAGACTATTACAGAGACACAAAGAGCTCACTGAGAAGGTTATCAGTGAACAATCAAAGAACAGAGTAAATAGAAGGGTTTATCAAGTTTCATTATGGGTTACCGAGGTATGCTACAAGCTAGGTAATCTTATTCAGAACACATAGAATCTGCTTTAGCATTTCAGATGTAAAGTTGCAGATATTTGTAATGATTATATTGTAATATTTTGAAGTTGTAAGAGAAACCTTTAACAGGGTAAAAGACTCTAACCAAGTCTATAAATTGTAAATCCTTTAACCAGGTGCTACACTTATATAGTGTTGTATAAATCCTTTAGTAAGGTAGATCTAACTGATCTTAATACTCCTAACAGGGTAAGCTATTAGAAATAGCTAAATGTAGCTCTAACCGAGCATTCTTTATTATTGCAGTAGTGAAGTTGTGGGTGCCATCCCCACCGCAGTTTTTCTCTCTAACCAAGAGTTTCTGCGTGACCAAAATATATGTGTTATGGAGTGAATCATGTATGAATGTTATCTGTTGATTATAGTTTTATTTTATGTTACTGCACTATTCTGTTTATGCATAACAGTAAGGTTATTACAAAAGAAAAGTTTTGGAGTACTGATTCACCCCTCCCCTCTCAGTACATTAGCTTTCTATATTGGGCCTAACAATTGGTATCAGAGCTTGAATCTTGGAAAAGGGTTTAACCACCTGAAGAGAAAGATCTTAGAAATGGAAGGCTACAAACAATCTTAGAGGATTGTGCATCTTCAAGAAGAGTTGGATAATGCAAATCAAGTGATTGCAGACATGCAGAGGCAAATGCAAAAATCTCTGAAAGTAAGGAGAAGATTATCTGATGACTTGTAGGATTCTCAAGAGCTAGTGGAACAAATCAAGACATCATCTGAGAACAGTATATCTGAAGAAATTGAAGAAATGATTGGAATGTTGAAAGAAAAGAACAAAGCATTGGTTGATCAACTAAAAGCAATGAAAAGAGAACATGAACATTTCAGTACACAAATGACTAAAAATCTAGATGCATTAAGGAGAGCTGAGGATAAAGCAAGAGATCTACAAAGAGAGAAACAACAACTTGAAGCACTAGTATCTGATAAGGATGATGAAATCATAAGGTTAACTGGTATTCAACAAAATATGATAGATCAACTAGGTTATGCACATCATGAAGCAATTCTGAAGAATGATGAAAATCAATCATTGAAACTTGAAGTATCAAGGTTGACTGGTGAACTTGAAATAGAAAAGAAATCCAAAGAATCATTGGAGAAGAGTTATGAAGCATCAAAGATGTTGGATGAGCAACTGAATACAAGAAGACTCTACAAAGATGGAGGACTCGGTTATAAAGGAAATAATACTACCGAGAAAGGAGAATCATCAAAACAAGCTGAAAAAAGAAATAACATCAAAAGGAAGAACCCTATTTGCTACTACTGTGGAAATCAAGGTCATACTGCCAACATATGCCAGATCAGAAAAGGTAAGCAACTGAATATCTCTAAGTCCAATGGATATTGTTATAATTGCAATAAATATGGTCACATACCTAATCAATGTAGAACAAAGTCTGTTAACAACCATCAGAAGGCAAAATTCAAAGGGTTTTGTAAAAACTACAATAGATATAGACATAGTACCAAGAGATGTTGGTTTAATCAAAAGAACAACATGAAGTATCCACACCGAGCAAACACTGGAGGTTACCAAATTTACACAGATTCTCATCGACAATATGCAGCAGTACCATGGGATTACAATACGAGGATACGGTGTGAATGTTGTGGAAGATATGGACATATAAGTGCCAACTGTTTTATAAGGTTTGGAATGAACAACCGGAGATCATGGAGAAATCAGAGTATGGCATGTTTTCATTGTCACAAAACTGGACATTTAGCTGGAGATTGCAGAGATCAACCGAGAAGAGACACTGAGGAGATAAAAGAAAAATTCAAGATGATTTGGAAAAAGAAAGAAATTATGTCTGATGAAGAAAGCACCTTACCTATCGAGTTAGGTGCACCTATTTCAAATTAGCCAAGAAAAGGTATGAAGGGACTGCATTCTTTAAAAGTTAAATCATAACAGTTCCTATTTTATTATGGACAAGAATTCAAAATCTGCACAGTTAAGATACAATTAGTCAGTTAGTATACTATACAGGAAACTTGTCAAGTCGACTATCAAAGCAAAGTTGAATACTCGGTGAAAACAGAAAATGAAGTAAATTGGTAAAAGGTGAACCGAGTGTATTTAATACCATGACCTAACCTGCACGGAGCCTGATAAGGTATTTTTGAGTACTTAAAAGAATTTGCGCGATCATTTTCATTCACCCAAGTTTTCGAGAAGCAGAGCAGAGCGAATCAAAGCAACCAAATTTCATTCAAAGCGAATTTTCAAGGTATTTACATCAATCTATTCACACTGTTTAGCTGGTTTCTAATCTAGTTAAATTGCTAGTGTCTACCGAGTGTGAAGAGTAAGCTACTTGTAAACCCTAAGGATAACCTGTCGAATTTTTACTCAAGATCTACCATGGCACCCAAGATCCAAGACCCAGAAGTTGTCCAAAATGTGGAGAAGCCATCTCTAAAGTATTCCCTAACTCCTAAAGTTGCCTCAGAACTGGATGATAAAATGACATTTTCACTCATCCTAGATCGAGTCTTATTGGTAGAAGATGTCAGATTCTTTACCAAGTGTCATGTTGAGGAACTCGGTCATGTAGAGATTAGTAACACATATGATGAACTGTGCACTGACGACAAACTCGATAGTAAATTTGAACATATCAGAATCAAGGGATTAATTGAAGCCCTAGTCTATCCCCGTGTGTTCAAACCCCAATGGGTTAAGTTTGTACTGAGTAGAGTACATGACGATTTCATGTGGCTGTACGTTAGGAAATAGGAAATCATCACAAACATTTTAAAAACTAATCTAGCTCAATCACAAAAGCAAATTGCAACGATCTATCCTAAACACATTCAATAAAGACATGAAAATTGAAACATTCAAAAGTAAATACTATGCAAACCATATGTGGATATGAATGCTTCCTTCATGCGGCTCCATTGTTCTTCTTTCCTCTTCAAATAGTTTGGTTGTGGATCTCACCTACAAGTGCACACACATAATTGAAAGCAAGTAGACAAGATTATTGATCAAGAGTACTCGAAATGTGATTGATTAGAAATTCGATAATCTGATTAGGGATCCAGAATCAAGGGATTTGATTGAAGAAATTCATCCAATTTATAGATAAATTGGAGAAATGATCAAATTAGCATGATAATGATTCGAATGGAAATTCAAATCAAGAATAGCAAAATTATGACGTGTATGACAAATTGCTATGCAAGGATTTTATGACAATTTATGACAAATTGCTATGCAAGGATTTTATGACAAGATTTTGAAATAGAAATAGTCATTTAGGAATTTAGGAGAAATTAGAAAATTAGGTTAGAAATGATGACTTGGAAATTAGGAAATTGATGCGAATTAGGTAAATTAATTAATAATTTCTCATTCATTAATTAATTTACAAAAATAGGAGGAATTAATTAGCCAATTAAATAAACATTTAATTGTGACAAGAAGACTTAGGATAAATAAATAAATTATTTAACCTAAAGGGAAAATGCCAAACAAGATTAAATGACTAAATCATGAAACCCTAGAAGATGAATTAGAAATGCAAGAATGACAATTAGGTCTTGACAAAAGATAATTGATGTAGATTCGATTTGATCATGATTCTGAATGATTTGATTGATAAACAATTGAGATTGATTGACAAATTGACCAATATTGACAAAGAGACCAAATTGATATGCGCCAATTGACATGATTGAAGAGGACAAGGATCGATGACGAATCGATCGTAAAACGACAAGATTGACAAGTTGATAAGAGATTGACAAGATTGACCAAAATCATGATTAAAGATTGCTATCGACAAGACCAAATTCGAAAGTGAGACGAATGATGAATGAAGAAGAAGGACTCGATGCTCGCAAATGATAAAAACCAAGTGCGTGACATAGGAGAAATGTTAATGCGACACAAAAACCTAAAATGAGGCAATGCGCAAATGTTAAAGTATGATCCCGCAAGCGTTGACCATTTTTAGGTGTCTACAGTGGCTACAAAAGCAACTGTTCAAGATCACGAAGGAAGTCATTCACCTGATCACTGCATATCCCATCTATGATCATGCTTGTGCACAGAAAATGATATCACAAAAGGAGCTAATTAGTCTAATCGGAGTAGAATCTGATTACCGAGGACTGAAATTGAATAATGTCACTGATGCTGAACTGAAATTTGCAATCAGAGTCATTGGTTACTGTTTCTTCCAATCTGCAAGGGAAAACAGTGTACCATGTGTTGCAGTGGACCTGGCCTACAAAATAGTAAAGAAGGGAATGAAAGTAGACTTGTGTGAAGTACTACTAAAGAACTTATTTGAGAACCTGAACACCATAAGGAAGCCGAAGAAGAACAACTTGGCAAACACACTCAAGTTTAGTTCACTACTTGTCTGTATGTTTTTCTATTTTGAAAAGTTCTTTCCCTCAGTCGGTAAAGTAGTATGGGAGCTACACCGACCTATTACCCATCAGATCAATGATTACATCAAGAAGTTAGGAGATAACTTTAATGATGTCATGGATGATTACTTTAGCAAATTCCAAGAGAAAATGCACAGCATGTACAGGATCCCACCACAACTGGTTGAAAAATACAAGGATAATATTTGTTTTGAAGTCGACATTGATTACTGCTATGTAAATGTTGTTGAACCAAGGATTCAGTCGTTGCAACCAATGGGTTATGAAATTGATTATGACATCACATAGCAACAAATTGATGCCTACCTATCATTGCCAAGGCATGCAACTGAACTAAGGTATGGAACCTATGAAGAGGTAAAGGAGAAAGTAAAAATGAGCATTGTAGTTCCTAAGGCTACAAGGAAAGCAACAAAGATGATAAAAGCTTTGTCTGAGAAATTCGGAGAAGAATCTTCATCTACACCTGTCAAAGGCAATCTTGCCATTACCGAGGAAGAATCAAAAGCACAGGAGGCTGCAATAACATTGAGCACAGAGTTGCCAAAGGGAAAAGTTCTAAAAAGAAAGAAACAGGACATTACAAAGGCCCTACCGACTCCACCAACAAAGAGACCAAACACCAGAGCATCAGCTACATCACCAAGCAAGAAACAAAAGACTGTTGCCACTCCTAAGGTAACAAAGACTTACAAGAAATCTACTCGGAGATTCATTTTGGCAAAAGAGTCAAGTGATACAGAGTCTGATGATGCTAACAAATTCCAGATTGTGAAGAGGCAAAAGGCAAACATTCACAGTGTTGAAAACTTTTGTGCCAATCTCAAGGAATACAGTGGATTTGCAGGATTCAGATATGTTAAGTATGAGTCTAGGAACAATGATGAGAAACGACAGATTGAAGAAGTTGTCATATGTACACTTCTGAAGTTTCGGTTAGCACCATTGGAACTAGCAAAGTCACTTCCAAGTGAACTCTACTCACATATTGATAACAGATGGAAATATGCAATGGATTCAGAGAGACAAATAAGAGAAAGAAGTCTTGTCCACTTATTTCCTGACATGTCCGTAGCTGAAATCAAGGAGCATTTGTCCACATACAATTCAAAATTTCTTGTGAAATAGAGAGCCTTAAAATTGATGAATGGGCTATATATTGACGTGGAGAATGAGAATAAGGCCAAGTGGTAGGAGATCTTCAAACAAAAAGATGTCGATGAATCTCAAATTGAAATTTTTGATGTCACCGAACAAGATCCAGATGTCACTGAGCAAGGTCCAGACCCAGTCGACACAATACAAATTGATGAAGATGTAATGGATGAAGCCGCACCGGAGCAAGAAATGATTGAAGGCACCACTTATGCAAAACTTGTGTCTAGTGAATCGGTCTTAGAACAAGCTCAGCCTTATCCGCCAGTGAAGCCAAAAGTACCAACCGAAGCCCCCAAGGACACCGAACAAGTTACCGAAGGTAACAAATCTAAAGCTGCAGAAGATATAGGTAACAAGTCTGAAGCTGCAGTAGACACAACAAAATATCAATCATCTCAGGGACAGACAATCACAACAAATATTACAGCAAAGACCCCTAGCACCGAGCCATCCAAAGACACTGAAACTACTACAGGAACAGTGCGAAGTGTTGCATCTACCGAGCAACGTACCGAGGGATAGCAAGCCTCACGAGCACTTGTCTTAGTGCCCCAGACAAAAGGAAAGGAGAAAAAGGTGAGAAAGCATGGTTTTAAATTTGACTTATCTAAACTGACCGTGTTGCCCAATGTCAACATCTCCAAATTAAAAGGGCAAGCACTCATTGAATTCGGTGAACTATGAAAAGAAAAGGCCAAATAGGAGAAACAACTGGCAATACAGAAAAAGAACAAGGTACTTCAAAAGGTTAGAACACTGCTCACAGAAATGCTACCATCAGCAACAGTGTCAACTGATGCAGCCATCCATATTCAGTTGGATGAACTCCTTAATCAGATTGAAACATCTGGAGTTGATGCATCCAAATACCTAAGAAAGCTCAAGGATAAAGAGCTCACAGCAAAAATGATAGAGGAAGTCCAAAAATCAATTGTTGTTGGCAAGGTAAAACTTGTCAAATTCATTGCTGAGTTGACCCCTCAACTCAAGCACATTCTTTATTTATTCCATAAATTGTGTACATTTTCTTTATTTATTAAAGACATCAAAAATAAAACTGATGCAATTGAGAAAGAGATCACCTATCTCTCCTCCAAGTTGAACACTGAGCCTAATTCAGTTCAGACCTTTTTCAAAAAGCTACAACAGCTCATGGCTCAATAGTTAGAACTGAGGAATGAAGAGCATAAAATTAGGATGGATATAATGACCCTTCAAACATTATTCCTTCCTCATCTCTCATTAGTCCAAGAGTAGCTTAACCGAGCTACAAGCTTATCAACTACCCAAGAGGGAAGCACTCTTGATGGCTTGATATCACTCTTATCTAATATTCAAGCACATAACTCATTAATGGAAAGTCTCAAGGACTCACTCTCAGTCGCCCTCACTGATGCCCGGACCAAGTATAAAACTATTTTTGATCAGTTACCGCCTCCGCATGCAAATTAAGTTTTTAATGTTTGTCAAAAAGGGGGAGTAATTTTATGTTACTACACAGGAGAGGAAAGCCCAGCAAAGGGGGAGTAATTCTACACTTGGAGACTAGTACAGTTTTGATAACACAATTTTGAGTATTATATACAAGGGGAGTCTACCGAGCAGAATATATAGAGCATTCAGAGTACACAAGTACAATACAGAACCGAACCGAACATGCAAATTCAGAGTTATGTACAGGATAATGATAAGGGGAGTATATCTGCATATACTATTGAGTATAGTCATTTTGTCAAGTATATATTTTTTAGTTATGACTTTGTAAGTAGTTTTCGTCAAACATCTCAACTAATGTCAAAAGGGGAGATTGTTACTACTTATCAAATTGCCATTAGTTTCATATCCAAAGTCATACTATATTCTAGTCAATTAGTATTACCGAATCATGCAGTCGGTACACACAGAGAAGTCGGTATGGGCAGTCTAGTCGGTTACTGAAGAAAGTAGTCACAGAACACGGTATTCACTGAGCTATTTATCAAGTAAAGGTTCATGGCTACCGAGTGGTATAATTAACTCACCAAGTAAAACGTCTTACAAGATACATTGAACCTGGACATGCACATGAAAATGTGTTACAAGATCGAGGCACATCTAATCATTTTTGCATTGGAAATTGCACTAGGAGATTGTGTATGATTACAAGATCAATCTAACCTATGAGATATGTTGTTTAATCGAAGAATCTTTTTGTAAGATCGAAGCAATAAATCAGATCACCGCTGTAAGAGATCTATATATACAGCATGATTCTAGGGTTAGAAATATGACACAATATGATGTGATAAGAGATGCAATGAGATAGCAGTGTGTATGCATGAAGGAAGACTGTTACAGAGACACAAAGAGCTCACCGAGAAGGTTATCAGTGAACAGTTGAAGAACAGAGTAAACAGAAGGGTTTACCGAGTTTCATTATGGGTTACCGAGGTATGCTACAAGCTAGGTAATCTTATTCAGAGCACATAGAATCTCCTTTAGCATTTCAGCTGTAAAGTTGCAGATATTTGTAATGATTATATTGTAATATTTTGAAGTTGTAAGAGAAACCTTTAACAGGGTAAAAGACTCTAACCAAGTCTATAAATTGTAAATCCTTTAACCAGGTGCTACACTTATATAGTGTTGTATAAATCCTTTAGTAAGGTAGATCTAACTGATCTTAATACTCCTAACAAGGTAAGCTATCAGAAATAGCTAAATGTATCTCTAACCGAGCATTCTTTATTATTGCAGTAGTGAAGTTGTGGGTGCCATCCCCACCGCAGTTTTTTCTCTCTAACCAAGAGTTTCTGCGTGACCAAAATATATGTGTTATGGAGTGAATCATGTATGAATGTTATCTGTTGATTATAGTTTTGTTTTATGTTACTGCACTATTCTGTTTATGCATAACAGTAAGGTTATTACAAAAGAAAAGTTTTGGAGTACTGATTCACCCCTCCCCTCTTAGTACATTAGCTTTCTATATTGGGCCTAACATATGTTATGGCAACCCTTGTGGATTTTAAGTTGTATCTTGGATATGGTTCTTAAATAGAAATATGGAATAGGTTCATGATTGAATAACTGTCATTAGATTTGTCTTTGATGAAATAGTAATTATATGCTTAGACAAAAGAGGTTATCTTCCTTATTGCACCTGTCTCTTGAGATGGAATGTGTAAGTAGGAATAAGATAATGTAAATGGGTTTACTCTTTAGGAAAGGAATTATCTATGTGAAATATGATGTTTAGTAATGGAATAACGATGATGTGATAGTAATTCGGAAATGGGAATTAGGAACATTTGGACTTGGTGTTCTTAAAATGAATCTAAAGGGATTTAATGGCATTTATGTTGCGATTGAAAGTGTTCATGATGGTTTAAGATAATTGTATGATCCTTTGTGACATTGTTATAAGTTAATGTTAGAAAATTTAGAATGTGATTGATATATTAGAGGATATGAGGTTAATGTTAGTCTAGGTAATGGTGTTGAGACACCCTAGGGCCTGTTAATTGATGAGTTGATATTTATTCCACTTGTGTATTGTCTTCATATGATTATGTTAAAGTTGATCATGTGTAAGTTTATTAGATGTTTGATCAATTGTGTATGTGTATTTGAGCTATAAGTATGCATTAGTTAAGTATTTTAAAAAAATCTCTTTTTGGTTGGATAGTTGGTTAATTTCTCTAGGGTATTTTGGCAAGCATTACATACATACATACTTGTATGTATGTATGTATGTGTGTATGAGCAGGTACACTTGACGTGTGAATTTTTTAGTGACTATCAGTATAGGGCTTCAACTCCACTTGTCCCCACAAGTTTGAGCATGCCTGCATGTCTAACGGTGGTTAACAAGAGATAGCACACTAGCCAAATTCCTCGAGCCAAAACTCGTGTCCCTTAGGTAGGGCACTTTCCTTCATTTGATTATTTTACTATTTTGAGCCCTGACTATCATAGTTGGTAGCTTTTGGAAACTCATTAGCCATGTTGAGTCGGCTTGTAATGATTATTTGTGCATAATTGGTCAATTTTGATATGTCATTATCATATTGCATGCATTAATGGTAATTTTATATTTATGTGAAATATGTATTACATGCACTAGATTTAATGTGATTTGGATGATTAATAATGAGGGGTCTTTTGGGAGTGTATTGGATAATCATAATTTAAATTGGTTTTTATTGTTATTAAATTCTCACTCCTAAAAGAGAGTTTATGTTTGATTAATGAGTTTATTTTTGAACACTTAGTGTATTTTGATAATTTCATCTCTCAAAGCCTCCTCATGGCCATATTCTGATTGTTGAGATCGCATGGATGAATTTGGAGGATATATTTTGTGGGTATGTAATGGATTGATTTGAAATGGCGGAGTCTTTATATTGTGCAATTCATGAGGGTATTGGTGGAGTGTGGAATCCACTATTTGTTTTTGAGTGATTCTTCAACCATGAGGTAGGCTCTCTTCATTTAGTCAATTTATCTTTAATTTTATCCACTTATAATGTTTGAGATACATTAAGAGATGATTAAGAGTCATTTTGTGAACATTTTAGTTTGATCCCATATGAGGTTGATTGTTGTTTTTGTTTGAGTGTTGGGTTTTGATGTTGAAAAATGGGTGTTTTGGGCAAAATGCTACCCAGTTGTCTTGGAAAATACTGAATGGGTGTTTGAATTTTGTTTGTTAAGTTTCATGAGGTAGTTATTAAATGGTTTGGGTCCTTATTTTGGCCTCACATAGTTTATTTTGGTCGAATTTGATGCCCTAGGTAACTTCCCAGAGCAGAATCTCACAACTGCTTCCTGATTTTCATATTTGCATGGAGAATTTTGCATTTTAAAGTATAATTTTTTATTTTATAATTGAATTTCATATTTTCCAATTGAATTTCACATTTTCTTGGAGAATTTCGCAATTGGTTTCTCTAAACTGACTTTTATGTTTTTGACATTTTTTAGGGGTTCGATGAGTTGTCCCACCTTCTTGCTTTAGTGTATGGATCCAATTGACTTGTGGTATTATGGATTCTTATTTCTAGGAATTCTTCTTTGATATTTCACATAGTATTTGTATTTATACTTTTGCATCGAGATCAATGAAGGGTTGTATTCTTGACTTGGAGACCTAGAGGTTGCTCCTTGAGCTATGGATTGTTATGCATTGAGTATGCGATCTCTTGTCATGTTATTATGATTATTAGAATATGTATCTATTTATTGTTCTCATTAATTTATGATCAATTGAGTGTATTTTATGGATTCTTGAAATGATGCATTGATGTTGGCATGTTGATTTCCAATGAGTTTGCTATTGTTGTTTGACCTGTGCCTTTCTAGGTGTAATGAATTGATAACTCTTTTTATGAGAACTTGAAATGAATTCTCAAGTAATTATGGAAATATTTAAATGGTTATCTTTCATTTTCTCATGTGATTTCATTTCATTGTGAGATCAAGTGCATCCATTCTCATAGTAGCATGACCAATTGAGTATGCCAAGTATATGGTTGAGATGACATTGTGTAAAATAGATATATGATGTTATTGAGCATATGGAAAATGAATCATTTCAAATTTTTTTTTTTATTCCTTATTCGGTTGAATGGGATTATCCTAGTTATAGGTACAAGAGTGTGGTCATTGAGTGACTCTCATTGGACATCGAGGCCCAAATTGGCTGCCATGGTAACTCAATGGAGAGTGAGAGTAAGACAAGTGATAACATAATTACCAAATGTGTTGGGATAAAACATTAATGAAATATAATTGGATTCCCCTTTCATGCCTTGAGTGTTAGTATGAGGCTAAGGATGTATTGGGAAGGCTTGGTCATTCATGGGGCGTTGATCTAGCATGATTGAGTCTCCTCGTCTATATGAGAGGACTTTTTGGTTCTGTGTGGTTCCATCCCTTCAAGCACACATGATGACACTTTATACACTTATAACTCTAGTATCAAGAACTTTATAGTTGAGTCGCACCCTAAGTATCTACCATTGCTTGATATTTTGGTTATCTCGTTGTGATATATATTGTATGAAATGATTTGGTGTTGCTCTTGTAGGTGCCTCGTTGTTTTCACTATTGCCAAGCGAGGATGTGTCCTTTCTCTTCTATTTGTTGCTTATTGTTGCTCAAGAACCTTACTTCTTGATTATTTTTCTTGATGTGAGTAATGCATTTTTGGAATTTCCATCTTGTTGTGGCTTTATGACTCATGTTGAGTTGAGATGTTCATGTTGAGTATTTGCTCCATGTGTGGCTCTTGTGTAAACCCACTGCCATCCTTGTATATTTGTATGATTGTTTTGACCATGTGACTATCTCCATGAGCATGGTGGGGTGGACTTGAGGAAACCACATGGTCGGTCCACCTGCAATTTCTAACCACTATTTGGGATCGAAGGACTTGGTTTGTGATTAGCTCAATGAATTCTACCTCTTTACTCAACACTAGTTTTTTTATCATTCTATTATCTTTCATGAATGATGTAATCATTTTTTTATTGGATCATGTGATGTATCCTTGATCATGTATGTATTGAACATTCCAATGGAAAATTAATATAATAATTAATAATGGATATGTATTGGTATTTATTTATGTGCACTGATGTTGGAATTGGGCATGGATTTTGATCTTGTTTGCTTCTTTATTCTAGATGTATCATGATTTTATCATAGGAACAATTATATTAGTGTTTTAAAATGAACATAGATAAGTTTAGTTTTATATTAGTGGTTGATTAAGTCAAATAGCGAGTCATGAGATATTGACCTAGTCTTGGATGTGTTGCTAAGGTAGTGACGTTAAGGAAACCTTAGAGGTGACTTGATTTATCTTAGATGGAGTTCCAAGAGTTAGAATTTCGCATATGCATAGTTTATTAACTATAGCTGACCTTGTATTGAGATTGAGTGTTATAATTGTATGTGTGATACATGTTGAAACTTAATTACTTCAAAAAAATTCATGCATTCCTTGTATAGTTTTCTCTTATCCTCTAGGGTTCCTTGATGGGGTGTTACATATTATTTGGTTCTTCTCGCTTCCTCAAGTATTTGCTATCATATATGATGGTTTGACAAAATTGTTATAATTTATGATCGTTTCTAGTGTGACCAAGGACAAAACTAACACATTAGTGACTATGGTGATATTTTAGTCCTTAAAATTTGAAATGATTACTCCCTTTCCATTATATTCAATTATAAAACATTTTTATTGAAAAAAACTTCTAAGACTAATTATAGAAAATGTGTATCCAATTATATTTGCATATTTCATAGACTTGTGCATAAAAGTGAAATTCATTAATTCTAAATTGTTAGCAAGAAAAGTCTCCAAGTGTGGGTCATCTAATCAAAATCCTTTATAATACCCATCAAAGTATCAAAAGTAAAATAAACTTTTAAAGAGTAATAACATGTGGAATATTGAAAATATTAGGGTTTCCACCATTAGACGTATGAAAAATGCTAATTTTTAATTGGGGGCCATTAAATTAAAGAGGGGGGTAAACTCAATGGGTCTAGCCACAAATCAATAAGGATAAGGGTTGAGAACTCTATTAGATTTACTGGATTTGAATTGGATTGCCCTCTTTTAAGTTGAATTGTAAAAATGTTGAAATTAGGGTAAATGTGTTAGAATGGATGTAAAAACACATGAACAGTAAGCTACATTCGTCGGATCGAGCCACAAAATTGTATATGAGAAATGTAAATGTATTCGGATTTGTTCTCAAAAGACACTCCTGATTTGTCAGGACCGGGATGGTGGTCGCTTTGGTCCTTCGCACTTTTCCCAGTACAATGGAGGATTGATTCGTCATTGTAAATAAAGCCATTTCTGAAGATCACAGCTCTGTACCTGCTCTTGCACACAATATAGAAGGGAAATAGGTTGGGAATAGGGGATTTCCTTAGTTCAAACCCCGATTTCAGAATTAACCATGAAATAGAAATGAAATATGTTTGAATTGTAGTAATGGAAATGTTCTCCTTAAGATGTTGAATAATGATTGAAACAAAAATGCTATACCTCCTTGTGAAGTTTTGTTTGTCTCCACATGGAATTAGTGTTTCATGAAGTCTTAAATAAAATAGAACATGAATGTCAACTCCAATGCTTGAATCTTAACTTTATATATGCTCAAATGCTTGAAAGAAGACTAATTGCTTGCTCACTTGAACTTGAATGCTTTAATACTTGAATTGATTGATCAATATTATTGATGGATTTGAATTGTATATAAAAATGAGATAGGTAGACCTCTTTTTATACTTCCTTGTTGTAAACAATTTAATTTTCTGACATGAGCTAACACGGAGCCAGAATTCCGGAGGACCGAGGCACTAGGTGCTTTGGTCTTGGTGCCCTGGTCCTACCCAATCAAAGACCACAAATTGAAGGAAAAATGAGGTGTGAAGTGAAAATGGTGAAATTTTGCATAGAATGAGAAAAATCAGGTCCTAATCAAGCCTCTAAGCATGAATGCCAAGGTGAGGGCCCAAATGCAGACATAATTGTAAGGGAGTACAATTTAGGACACTACATTTAGCCCCCACTTTAGCGGGAGTATGAGACTGAGCATACTCTCAATAAAGTACAAAGATTCACATTGAAAGGCTTTCACCAAGATGCTAAAGAGGCAAGACACACCAAGCCCCCAGTGGACTTTAGGTATTTTACAACTTCAAGATCAAGATAAAAGGGACATCATAAGAGAAATAAAAAGAGAACCATGACTACAAACCTAGTAGGGTTCACTTACCATGAGTCATGAAAATAAAAATACCAAATTTACAAAGCAAAAGACTAATTTTGCAAAGTAACTTGAGTATCGAGATGTACAAAGATATAAAGAATTGAGCGGAGTGTATTCCCCCACGTTAAAGAGATTTTGCATGCCTCGTCGAGAGAAATGGCTTTAAGGTAGTATACATTCATCTGAAAGACTGACGGGTTATCACAACGATATGCCCCCAAGAGAGAACAAACCAAAGGATAATGATCACAAAACACAAAACACATAATGGTAATACTTAACTTTGGGGTCAGTATGCTCTTATGATAAATAATGTATATCAGGAATTATATTTACATTGAATCATCTTCGTCCCCCAATGGAAGAAGGGCACATGTTCCTTTTGAGTTATCATGGGAGAGACCAAAAGAGATCTCAACACTTTACATCGTTTTCAAGTAGACAAAACTTGGGACAATAAATAGAAGAATTAAAGAGAGGAGAGAGAGAATGTACTACATGAATGGAGCTAATCAAGTAAGTCATCCACCTCACAATCTTTCTAAACATTATTTTGGGAAGGTGGACCATATGCAAGAGGAGAAGCTTTGAGTACAATAGATGGAACTACCAAAAGTTCCAAATAAGGACCATGCTCTAATGATGGATCACTTTGTCTATTACTAGGAGCTAGGATTAATGCTTGTGAAAATTGTTTAGATAAAGAATTTTCAACATCAAAATATTCATATCCATCATCATTATCATCAATATTGTTAGCATGGACATCATTTTCATCCATCTCTTCATCAAGATTAATAAAATAGAGTCTTTAATAGGAATAGAACATGAACCATCATCCTTCTTAAGCATTTTTTGTCTTGGATATTTAGGTTGAACTTCTTCCCTAGGGTTAGGTCAAGGTTGGACAAATGGGATCATGTCAACATTTGGAGTCTCTGGGGAAAGAGCTAAGCACAAATTAGATCTTAATTATCCTTGTTTAGGTTGAAATTAATTTTGAAAGTATGCAAATTAGGATTAATGATGTGGAATTGATAATGATCAACATGAATAGACAATTTCATAACACAAATATACACATAAATTACAAATTTGAAAATGGGAAACATAGAGGAACCTGTGTCTAAAATCTAAGATAGAAAATGTAGGACAATTGGGCTAGGCAACCTTGTCCTGAAGTTATCAAATGTGGATATCGAAAAGACACCAAGTATTAGGATTTCATTATGAGTATCTCCATGAAAATTCATTGAAAATTTGTCAAACAATGGGGCTAGGCGACCTTTTCTTGCCTTTTTTAATTTTCCAAAATCTAGTTCTATGCGTCTCTCTATACTTTTTGTATCCATATTTGTTCTCTCCAAAATCTATCACCTACACACAAAAAAGAGGAAAAATGTTGTTGGGTTGATAGGGAATTTTGTATGTCAAACCCCAGGTTTGGAATGAACCCTACGATGAATGAAATAGAAAATAGAAATTAGAAAGTGTGCCTTTATGAGGTAGAAGCTAGATTTGGAATTGAAATGTTATACCTTTATGAATCTCCTTTTTCTCAATGTATTCATGAAAAGGTTGGTGTATTCATGTAGGAAACTATGGATATCTTCATAAGAACTAGATTCTGGATGCCATCTTGAATGTCTAAAATCTGAATAGTTAACCTTTCCTTCAATTCTCTAACGATGCTTGACTACTTGCTCACTTGAAGTTCAATTATACTCTTGACGAGTTGAATTGAAAAATTGTGGAGAGATAATTGAGAGATGTTTCAAATGAGGGGATAAGAATTTAATTTATACCTATCATCATGAATTATGTTTAAAATTATAATGAAGACCAACATCAAAAATCAATTTGTAAGAACGTCCATAATATCAAATTATCATGATTCATAAATATACACATAATGAAGCATATATTATTGTCAGGTGTTCAATCATGCAAGTTGAGTGAGATGAAATTACATTTTGACTTAAATCCAAAGTACACAAGCCAACAACAAGGCTAAACATAACTAAGCATAGACCTTTCCCTACTTACTTATTGAGCATTCCTTCCAAAATAGATTGAGCGTCTTGCCAATGGTAATCCTCTTTAAAAAGTGTTCCATAGAAAATATGAACTAAAGATTTAATATTGTCTAGATTTGTATGGACATGCCCTTCCTCATCTTTAATTGTATCAATCATTTCCTTTTTATATTTATAATTTCAAAAGTTAAAGAAATGCTTTGAGCCTTGATTGTTTTCCTTGGTCATCCCTTGAAATGACATAGATAATAGCAAAGTGATATGATAATGAAGTAGAATAATCAACTTTCACATAAAACCCACTAGAATCATGAAATAAATGCAAATTGGGAGAGATATAAAACCTATATGGTCTTCTTAGTTTTCTATTAGCTCTCAATCTGCAATTAGTCTTGTAATGGATGGAAACTTAGGGTTTTATAAGTTATGCTTTGTAAAGTAGGAAATGGCCTAACTTTCACATGCATTGCATTAAAAGGAGGATGAATTCAATGTATCCAACCTCAATTCTATGAGGAAGAGGGTTTAATTCTAATTGGAGTCCTATTTCCTTTTTGTTTGAGTTGAAAATGTAACTGAAAGATGTAAATTAGATGTCAAATCTAGGGTAGGAAGGTACATGCATGGACTAGCAACCTAGATTGAGTATACTAATTGATCTAGTGAAATAAAAACTTCACAACGGGTATAGAAATAGATATGGAAATTTGACTATGTACCTATAGATGAAATCTAAAGCTAACTTGATAGGATCAGGGCATTGGATGCCCTAGTTTTTTGAGTTGTGAGCTAAAGATTTGAATCTTGATGTAATTTGAAAGGTAAACCTAAAATATGGAGTTGAACTAGAAGGGCTAGTCCGCCCTCGTCCCTGAGAACCAAGGCACTAGGCACCATGGTCTTTGAGAATTGGGCTAAAATTAAAACAAAGGACTTGTGCTTGCTTCCTGGGGTTTCTTGAAGTCTTTCAATTCTATCGAATACATGTATACACAAAAGAGGAATGAAAGGGGGTTGCGGATAGGGGTTTGCCTTAGGTCAAACCTTGGGTTTGGAACTAACAATAATTTAAATAGAAATAGCATTGAAGGCGTTCCTCTTGAGGGCAAAGGAAATACTTGGAATTGAAATTATTGAATATAGATGATTATACCTTTGATAGGTGATGCAATGTTCTTAGCATAATTCCTCCATGTTTTGATTCAATAACATGATAAATAACATAAAATTCATCATCAAATTATAATTGAAACATAATATCAAGATTCCCTAATGTAGTTTGCTACTCCTTGAATCAGGTATGCTCTCAAGCAAGAAGAATTATTTTTGAATTAGTGATAATGTTAGCATAAGATAAGACAATGATAATAAATTGAGAGGGATACCTTATATAGGGATTTCATAATTCAATTCACCATTAGGAAGACTTAGATTTGATATATATTTGCATGGAGATGACCACCAATTTATCCTCCCAAAATTCGAGGGAAAAAGTGTGGGACTAGGGCAAATCCCAGCAACTTGGTCATATCAGTTTTTTTCTAAATATCTAGGGATGCGAGATAATGGGATTCTAATGCCAAATCTAGTTCAATGGCTCAAATCATAATGAATAGGTATGCAAATTATGCTTTGAGGGATTAAATTGGGGTAGGATTAAGGATAAATCAACATAAAATGACATAGGGCACACCTAGAATTAAGAGCCCAAATAAGAGTGTGATGATGCAATAAAGTGGAATAAGAACCATAATATTATTTTAAATATTAATTAATTACAATAAAGAGGAAAGGAAATACTAAAATAGGTGCTATGAGAGTATGAAATTGGACACACTAATAAGGTGTACAATTTACGATGCTACATTTAGCCTCCACTTTAGCAAATTATTGATCTTACGGTCATAATCTTAGTAAAATAGAAATGAAGAGATAGAGAATCTGAGAGTAAGACAATCCATGGATAGGATAATACTGAGGGATGATCAATCCCCCAAGCTTAGGATCCTATCAATCCATGCAAGTAACCTTCAAATATAAACAAAAGCAAACAACATTAGCACTAAAACATAAAGCTCAAAGTCAACTAGTTGAAGAGACATTGATAATGAAAATGTCTCAACCGCTAATATCATTATTGGCATGTTATTGCAAGAGCACAAGTGTAATTATAGAAACAACAAGGACGTACAACAATTGAAAGCACAATAAACCATGATCCAACATTAGTAAAGTGTGTTATGCTATGGGTTCATGGGAGAGAAAGAAGAAACATGGATTCCACTGTCAAGAAAGATATGTTATGCTAGGTAATCTACGTATAAAGGAAGAGTCAAAATAGTCTAGTAAGATGTTTTATGTTATTTCCATTCATCTTGCTAAAATGTCATCTAGTTTCAGGAGTTAAGCGTCTCGTATAAGAGTTAGGTCTATTTTTGAGCATGCAACAACCTGTATAAGATATACAACTAAAAAATGATGTGTCTATTTTCGAGAATGCAACAACCCATCTAAGTCAAATGATGCATAAAATTAAGATGAAGCATGAAGATGCAACAATCCCATAAATGATAGATAAGATGATGATTAAGCATGAGGATGCAATAATCCCAAATTGATAATCGATAGTTGAAAATGCAACTAGGAGGCCACATATATGCCCCCCTCAAGATGTCAACATGGGCCTATGTTGATGTCTTAAGGTATAAAGAAACAAGGATACCCAGCTTCAACACCAAGGGGATATCCATTAAGAAACAATGCATGCATTCCAATCTAGGAAGAAAGATGGTTGAATAGGCTTCATTCCTTTAAGCAAGGAAAAGATAATAGTAAAAGAGATATCTTGCAACAAATGTAAATAGATCATTTTGAGGGATGCATGTTTGAAAAAGGATGAAGAGATATTTCAATAAATATATCTACCTCCAAGAGTAGATGGGGTCCTCAATAAAGATAACATCTTGGAAGGAGAAGGGGACTAAGAATACACACCCTCTCCAATATTCAAGAAAAAGTGGATTCTTAGTGAAGGATTGCAAGCATTAGCTAAGGAGAGATTACCCATAAAAAAAAAACCATTTCAAGGAAGAATAGGTCCTAAACAAGGAACATGCATGTACTTGCATGAAGGATAATTCTATACAAGAAATGACATCAAATTATGAAAAGATGCAACTCAAAAAAGGAAAAGTGAATCCTTAGAAAGAAAGAATGATTGAAAGGATATTAATTCCCCCCAAGTGTGGAGACAAGAATAATAATTCTATTATGTTGCTACCTAAGTATTATTGCACCTGAAATTGTACAACCATGAATGACAAAGAGCCCCCAATAAATAAGCTAACAATGTCACATAGTGAGGAGCAACATAATAGGAACTTAAATGTTATTTGGAAGGAATAATATGGGTGTCAAACTCATTGTCATCTAAGATTTTTAAGATAACAGTTACAATAAGTTGTTGAATTTTATCCGCTAAATCATGACATTCAATAGTGGAATGTCCATGAATTTTATTATACTTCCAAAAAGAAGGATTGTTTTATTTTTTCTTATGATTCTTTCTTTGATTTTTTAAAGGGAGAGCAATCAAGTTGGCTTTAATAATATCATACAAGATACTCTCTTGTTGTGATGAGAAGTTGTAAGAAGACATAGATGTATTAGACAATGGAGGAGGGGATGTTGACTAAGGAGGACTTGGGAAACCTAAACCTTCTTTGAAAAAGTCTGATGTAGATTTCTCGTGACCATCAAAACTTTGTTGTACACATCCTAAACCATGTTCATTATGATGGTATGATGAAAGAATAAGGATCCAGTCAACTACTGAGAGGGGGGGGGGGTGAACCAATAGATAGAAAACTGATATAAACTTTCACCAATCTCAGAATCAACCTCTCAAAGTAAACTATAAACTAACAAGTTGAACCACTGAACTATAAATGCAATATCACTGTCAAGATAAACCGGTTGACTGTTACAATAGATTAACAGTAAACAACTTGAAACTCACAAACATCCAAATACTTTATTGACATAAGTAAAACCTCATTTCAGATTGTTGTCAGTTATCATAACATATTAAAAGTAGATTAAGCAGTTAAGCAATTCAACCATAGTAAACATAACCACAAAAACATTCACCACTTGACACAATATTTTTGATGTGGAAACCCAAATGGGAAAAACCACGGTGAGATGAGACTCACAAGTTAACTATCTGAACTCTTCTAAAGTTTGCTATGTTAGGAGCCAAGCCTGTTAAAGCTTTACAAAAAATTCATGTTAAGAACAGATCCTGTTAGGGACCAACCGGTTAAGGGATTGACTATAATGCCCTATTAGAAGCAATACTCTGTGAGGAGTAACCTCGGTAGAGGATTTGAAATCCAAGCTAATGGACCACCTAGTTAAAAGATTTGAATAACACTAAGCTTGTTAGAGCTCACCCAGTTAGGGTAATTTAATTGTTGTAATTGTTAGAAAACAATAAGAGTTTGTTGATCTGTTTGAATAGCACTACACTTGCTTATTCAGATCCTTTTCACGCTCCTATCTACCTTTACACAAACTGTAGATACATCATCTAGTTTGGCAACCACACACTCAACTAGAACTTTGCCAACTCTGAAACAAAACAACTCATTGACCTTATAAACAAATTAATAGGTCAGTAACACAACAAAAACCTAATTCTCTCATAGAGGTTACAAACAAGTCAGTTAAAGTATGACCATTGGATTACATAACAATCTCTGCACATCATTCAAGAAAGCTTCAACCACTCCTCGATCACTGCTTCATCGAGCTCAGTAACTCATCACACGTTTTGCATTACATGCAATATACTTGCTCATTCCCTAGATAAAAACTATTATCTCAAAGCATCAAAAAGACTTTAAAACTCTTCTCATACAATATGCATACATGTCATAATCATTATCGCTCATCATCAAATCATAAACCAATATAACCAATTCACCAAACTTAATTGGTCAGGGTTTATCATATCAACATGTAGGGTGTACCGGTTCAACTCTCCAATACTTAGCAATACCAGTTCAATCCACAAACTCACCTACATTTACAGTTACCTTCACTAGCTCTTCCTACCGATTACAAAACAACAATATCATTACCGGTTAATTGACATCAATGACAACATAACATATCATTAATGCAATCTTCATGCAAATGCCAACACATTATATCCATGTGTATAATCAAATATATGTGTTGAAATGTCTAAATGAGAGGGTTCGTTCTTTGTGTCAAAGTCTAAAGAGCCCCCATCATCCTAAAGGCATGTGTTGGAAGGAGAGGTGGGAGTTGATTTAGAAGAATCTTGGATAAATGACACACATGGCTCCTTCAAGGCTTAATTCTTATATTAAGGGATATTATACCCATTGAAGGAGGGTGTAGAGTCTAATGTACCCCAGTTCTTTTCTAAGGAAGCGTCATTGATAGGAGATTGTGTTGTTGAAGGAATCATAGTAAATTAAAGGGGGAAATGCATCCAACTTCATCATGAATGAAATTATAAGGATTAGGGTCAGCCTTGATTGTGTGAAATTCATTTTTATATATGAATTTTATTGTATGATGAAGGGTAGAAGGAACTAATTTCATAGCATGAATCCATGGTCTACCTAGAAGAAGGTTATAATTAAGATGATTGGGTATGACATGAATAGGAGTAGGTAAATTCATAGGTCCTACTTTGATAGGTAATATGACTATACCAAGTGACTCTCTATGAACATTATCAAAGCCACAAACACAAAGAGTATCAGGTTGAATAGAAGAATAATCCTAATTTATATTATCCAATAATTCAACATGAAAAATGTCAAGTGTTGACCCATTGTCAATTAAAGTACCTTTTATAATTTGTTCATAAATGCGAGGAGTAACCATAAGGGGATTATTTCTATTTTTAACCTCTATAGAAGGAAATTCATCTTGTAAGGATATAATATCATTTGGTTTGAAGTTTGAATGAAGTTCCAAAGGGAAATATTAACTAAGATATCATGGAGTTTCTCAACAAGATTAGGTTCCTTATCAACATGATTCTTAGTATAAGGAGGGGAAGTAAGGGAAGTGAGAAGAACATTAAAATCTTGCTTGTTTTTTCTAAAGTTAGGCACTTCAATACCATATTTTTTGTGATAGTTGCCTTTCCATAGCATCTCTTTCACATATGTATTTTAAATTTTTTAGTATATTGCAAGGTTTATTGAACGTAGGCTTCTCATAACTAGAAACACGAATGATATTGAATTGATTAGGTTCTTTGTTCTCCAAGGATACATCTTAGAAAGGAGAGCATCAAGGAAATTGCTAATGATTTCATCCTCTTGATCCAAGGTATCTTTATGGGTAAGACGAGCTTTAGGATAAGGACAAACAAAACTAATTAATGATTCATCTCTAGTGGGAAATTCATTGAGATGAAAAGAGGGTATGGTATCACTATGAAAGGTAGTGACAATATTATCCACTCACACCAGATGATCCTTATTGGGGAGGTACATTTTAGGAGAAAGATGAACATCATTCTTCAAAGCTTCATCCTTAAAAAGAGAGTTTTTTGTAAGAATTGTTCATAACCTCTTCTTGTGCCAATGTACCCTCATTGGTAGGACCAAATTTGGGAGAGGATAATTCAATACTCCATCAACACTTTTTCTCTAGGAGAGGTGCCATGTATGGAAGGTAAACTAACATTAAGGAATGTTTTTTATGGTATCATCCTCTTCCTCTAAGATACTCTCATGAGAGAGGCACATTTTAGGGGAAATATCAACATTATTCATCAAAACATCATCCTTAGAAGGGAAAGTTTTGAAATAAGTGTTAATGGTCTCTTTTTGCACTAAAATG
This sequence comes from Cryptomeria japonica, assembly GCF_030272615.1. Classification (NCBI taxonomy): domain Eukaryota; kingdom Viridiplantae; phylum Streptophyta; class Pinopsida; order Cupressales; family Cupressaceae; genus Cryptomeria; species Cryptomeria japonica. The sequence goes on along the minus strand of NC_081412.1, from coordinate 446,103,992 downwards.
TCCTCATTGGTAGGAGGACCCTTAGGAGATGGATAGAGTGAAATAAGAGAGGCTAAGACACTATCACATCTATGCAATAAATACATCATGAAAGTAACAAAATGATAGCATATGAAAAATGAATGATAAAAAGAGGAAAAATGTGTGACTTTTATGATTTTTTTACTAATTCAAGTACATAAAGCATGAATAAATTCACCTTAATCTCAAAATTGTATATGAATTGACTCTAAAAATGAAAATAATAAGCATAAGACATGTCAAGTTCACCAAAATGTAATGAATGGAAAATTAGGGTTTCACAAGTTATGCTTTGTAACCTAGGAAATGACCTAACTCTCACATGCATTACATTAAAAGGAAGATGAACTCGATAGATCCAATCTCAATTCTATTAGAAACAGGGTTGAATTTTGATTGGAGTCATATTTCATTTTTGTTTGAGTTGAAAATGTTTATGGTGAAAATGGATAACAATAACAATATTGAAAGGCTAAAATGAATCCAACCACTAAACCCTAGCCTAACAATGAACAAAGATCCACCATAACATATGAAGATTACCTAAGACAATGCAAATAACTCAAAATCACAAAGATTATACCATCACATGTCCACTAGGGTTTTGATCTCCATTCTTCCTATCTCCATTGATCTTGCTTGATATATTTGCTCTCAGATTTTAATATGCACAAGAGCTCAACAAAGAATGGAATGTGGTTGCAAGTAGGATCTTAGTGTAGCCAAGTTGCATGAAAGATCATTAGCATGTGTCATTAGAATGCTTGATTAGGATTTGATAATGAAGGAAGCATCTCCTTAAATAGAAAACACAATATGAAATGGAGGGATAAGATTGAGAGGTGTAAAAAGAGAGGTCGGCTAGGATTAGAGGGTAGGTAAAAGAAATAATAAAATAATGAAAGAGGTAGGTAGTGTAGGAATTAAGAGATGAATGACATGTGTCATGTGTAGAAAAATCTAATGAATTAATTAAATAAATAAAGATTTATTTAATTAATAGAAGAAGTAGGACAATTAAATAAATAAAATATTTATTTAATTTAGGAAAGGGATAATTTAAATAAATAAATGTATTTATTTAAATGAGAAATAAGGCTAGAAGAGGATAAATGAATTAATTAAATAAATAAAGATTTATTTAATTAATAGAAGAATTAGGCTTAGATAATTAAATAAATAAAATATTTATTTAATTAGACATGACAATTTTGGGTGTCTACATTTTGCCCCTCTTTGAGACAATGCGGCTTGTCGCGTTGTTTCAAAGAAGATAAGATAAACTGATACAGAGTTGCCCCAAAATGGGAATGATATGCCCCCTCGAGAGATTGGATGAAAATGTCTGAAAAGATTGCAGACAATCTCTCGATAAGAAAGACGGGATAGAATGGACTGATCGGATAAAGTGACAAAGTCACGGGATGAGAAAGACTGACTCGGGAAAGGAAGACGAGGGCTCGGCTAGGCTATAAGATAGACCACGGGCAAAAGACATCCTCATTTTCATTCACACCCTTACGAGATCACAGTGCAGAGTGAGAAAAGAGCAGCAGCAGTCAGCAGCGATGGCTTTCATTCATAGATTCGATCGCGTTTGCCGATTCCAGCGACCAGCAGATGCAGGAGAGCCGGTAAGTACCCGAGAACCTCCTCGTAATTTCACGCATTTCAAGTTTTGTCATTAATGCATGCTAAGTAGCAATAAATGCGCTAGGAATAGGGTAGTTAAAAAGTGCAAAAACGCGCAACCGCGTCTGTCTCAGTGCCAGGTGCGTCTGTGTCGGACAGGCGCGTCTGTGTCGGGTCCAGGCGCGTCTGTGCCTGGAACCGCGTTTGCGTTGATTGCGGGCGCGTTTGTGAAATGTAGAAGCGTCTGTGCCCTATAGGGGCATTTATGTCATATAGGGACGTCTGTGTTCCCTGGTCGCGTTTGTGCATGGTATAGGCACGTTTGTGTTCAGAAAGCGCGTCTGTGTTGCAGAAGCGCGTTTGTGCAGTCTAGAAGCGCGTTTGTGAGTTTAAAGCGCGTGTGTGTGTCAAAATGCATAAGTTGAGTCTTTTAGGTCAAATCGGCAGTTCTGTGATGAACATACGCTGTCGATTGGATAAGCTGCTGAGAGGATACACTCAAGCAGGTTCTCTAGGAAGACTAGGATAGATCAAGGCACTTTGTGATGAACAGGGAGCACCAAGATAGGTAGCACTTTGTGATGAACAGGGAGTGCGAATGTGAGTAACACTTTGTGATGAATAGGGAATGTCACACACGTAGTACTTTGTGATGAACAGGGAGTACTACTAGGATAGATAGCAACACTTTGTGATGAACAGTGAGTGTCACTAGGGTAGATAACCATATGCATTTAGATAGCAAGTAGCATTTTGTGATAAACAGTGAATGCTACGATAACTGACATGATTGATTAGTTGACTGCAAGAGTATCTGCCTATGCTGGAGTATCTGCCTATGCTGGAGTCATGGGAGAGATTCTCGTCTACTCAGAGGTTGTGACCAAAGTTGTCGATTCAGGACATGATTTCTATTGAGGAGATGGGTCTCACACATGTGCTATATGTGCCCGAGTTTCGGGCAAACATGGGTTTGCTGACTGCGTTGGCTGAGAGATGGCACTCTGAGACGTGCACGTTTCATCTGCCGATGGGTGAGATGACAGTGACACTGGAGGATGTTTACAAGATTCTGCATATTCCGATTGATGGAGAGTTGATTCCATATGATCGAGATGGTGACAGGGAGGCACTGAGACGGGTATTCCAGGATCCCGGGTTGGAGATGCGAGCAGGTCACGTGGCATGGGATACCATGACCGCTACAGGTTTAGCTTTACCAGCTGTTATCGGAGGAGTCATCAGTGGGTACTTGTGTCCGGACAGAGCTACACGAGGATTGGCAGTTGGCTGGGGAGGGGCATTGGAGACACTGATGACAAAGCACACCAGATATGCATGGGGGCCATGTGTCCTGGCACATTTGTACTATGAGCTGCATCAGTTTGTGTACCACGGATCAGTGGGCTTGGGCTGCGGAGTGACTCTCCTTCAGGTGTGGGCATATGAGCACCTTCCCATCACACGGCCTATCCACTTCAGAGGCAGAGGGCATGGACGGAGCTTTGTGCATCTGTACGATATGATTACATCACAGCCTCGGATTGGTCGAGTGGAGCATTGGAGACGCGTCATAGATGATATTGATATGGTTATCTGGAGGCCGTACCTGGGGTGCGAGGAGTGGGATGACGACGCATTGGAGCTACCCTATGCATTCAGGAGCAGGTATCTGATTGGGCGGACGCCCTATATTCTGGAGAGACAGCTTGTTGACAGGGTATGCAGATAGTTCGGCAGGATTCAGCGGATGCCACGAGGCTCGGGCATGTATGCCCATACAGTCAGAGATCACGTACAGTTCAGGCCGCTGTTATCATATGATCAGGCTGTGACACAGCTGGCGGAGATGATGCCATTACCATGGGATATGTGGCCGGAGGTAGAGGATGCAGGGATGGACGCAGAGTACTCTGCGTATTGGGCAGAGCATCCCTTCCCGAGATTGACAAATCTGGGAGAGCTGCTAGAGGGAGAGGTAGGAGGGGATGATGATGATGGTGGAGGAGATGGAGGCAGGGGCCGACGGAGGCGGAGGGGAGTGGTGGGAGAGAGGCGAGTAGCACCTCGGAGGGAGGGAGGATAGGAGAGAGCAGCTCAGGTGGTGAGGGGCTGAGGTGGATTGCCCCTACATGTACCAGCAGCACAGGGTCCTAGAGCACAGGGACCGAGACAGGTGCAAGGACAGGGACAGGTGCAGGGACAGGTACCTATTCAGGCACCTAGACAGGTAGAGGGGGAGGCACAGGTGCAGGCACCTGCAGAGGAGGAGCCACAGGCAGAGGCTGAGGGTGGAGATCCTAAGGAGGATGAGCTGCTAGGGTTGAGAGAGATCTGCCAGGGCCAGGCAGACGAGATTGCAGAGTTGGAGCGGGAGAGGGATCGCCTCAGGATCAGGCTCAAGGACACAGAGCGGGAGAGAGACCAGGCCATCCAGAGATATACTGAGGCCGAGACAGCTCTGAGGGCAGGGAGGCAGGCAGCAGAGGATGCAGGGGCAGGCTACGCATATGTGCTGCGAGCCGGAGAGGAGATCGCCTACTGGAGGGATCTGTACTATGGTGTCGTGCCAGCGGATCAGCGGACGAGGAGCTTCCATAGATCGTCGCGCACAGCGACGGCTATGGGAGGGAGTCGTAGGAGGCAGGCATCCAGCGGTGGGGTCATGGGTCCTCCACCACCACCAGATAGGCAGGGGGATCCTGGAGCGGGTCCATCTACAGCTCAGCGTCCGTCGAGGCCAGGCGGCTCCGAGGGAGGGAGTTCATCATAGCCATAGACGGCTCCCCTTTGTATCAGTACATGTACCATTTTGTATTGTAGACACCTGCGGGTGATTTTGTAGCCATATGATTCTTTTGACATCATTGTATCATGACACTTTTGATTATATATATATGAGATGATCCATTTTTGCGGCAGCTATATGCATGTGTACTTTATGTGATGAGATGTTCTTATGTGATGCATGTTTTATGATATGGATGCTTATATGATGCAATGCAATATATTTTTGTTCTTTTATGTTGTATATGTAATGCATGATGCAAATGTGAATGTATGTAATGCAAATGAATATGATAATGCAGATGTAAATTGTGCTAACAGGTGTTGTGTGCAGGATGTGATGCAATTGTGATATCTATATGTATGTATGAAATGCTTATGTGTGGTAATGTAGGTGCAGCTACATGAAATGCAAATGTTTTTGGTGTGTCATTATACTCAGTCATGTGATAGCGGGCTATGCGGACTCGAGAAGGACGATGGAAGTCAATCAAGAAAGGGGGATGAAAGACAGAAGATATGAACGTGAAAGAGCTTCTTGTGCGTTATCATCATTGAGCTTATTATGGCAGAATAGGTTATGACAATCGAGGCATATGTTCGACCCAGAAAGTCATTGTACCTATTTGCATGGAGATAAGACAGTCACAAACAAGGAATGCCCTAGTTCATACTAGACTCACAGTGTCCTCATATCCTTGGACAAGTCATAGCATTACTAAAAGACAATCCACAGACAGCAAATACAAATAGGTGACGATACCCCATCCTCGCCTTTCTAGTCAAAGACATCCTGGAGATAGAATCTCTAGTCAAAGACATCCTGGAAAAGCTAAAAGACATGTCACCAAAAGATAAAATCAAAAGAAAACCAAGACTCGACACCAACATCCACTGTAGTCCTCAAGTTTAGTGTCTCTTGTCACTTGTATAAGTCTTATTTGATTGTGGTCACAATGTTTACTTTCACAAAAAGGATAGATAGCACTGAACCATATGTTGTCTGAGTCTGTTGAAAGATTTGATTTTGTTGAAGCTCATTGTTGCTGTTGTGTCTCATCTGAAACTGACTGAATCCATGAAACTGATACTTTATTGTGGAGAAGACGAAACTTTATTGCGGATCTGTGATGCAAATGTTGCTTTATTGCGGATTGTGCGCGGATAGACTGAAGAAAGCTGGAAGAAACTGTACTCCTCAAAACATGTGATGTTCTCAGTTCCACACCCATTACTAGACGTAGGATTGGCCGTAGTCACAGATAGGATCTGAATTTATTATGGATGGCAAGGGAGTGAGTGTGTGCAAAGTGAAAGGATGAAAGTGAATCCTGAAGGAGGGAGGAGCAAAGTCTCTACGCATGGCACTGGTGACCCAGTTTTCACCATGGTACTTGCCCAGGGCGCCACCGAAGTGGTTTTCACCGTTGGACGAAATTATTTCTCTTTACTTTTTCTTTTTTTTTTTGGATTTTTCAATTTTTTTGTTGTCACAAGGCGCCTGTTTGCCAGGTTTTCACCAAGTAACGATTTTTTTGTTATTATTATTTTTTTATATTTTTGAATTTATTTGATTTTTTTGTATTTTTGAATTAGGATGTTCCAAAGAGCTTATGTGTAAAACCTGCGAAGGTGCATGCTGTTGATAGGATCCTCCAAAGATTCACCTTCTGTAGTTGAGAGCTGATATGCCCCAGATCCATATACCGCTGTAATGATGTAAGGACCAAGCCAGTTTGGTTCAAACTTGCCCTTCTTATCTCTGTCTTGCTGATTCTTGGGGTTCTCTCTGAGGACTAAGTCACCTACCTCGAATGTGCGAGGTTTGACCTTGTGATTGTAGCTGTGACTCATTCGTTGTTGGTAAGCCTTGAGATGATTAAAAGCAGTGTGCCTTCGTTCCTCCAGCAGTTCTAGTTCTTGTAAGCGAGAGACCCTGTAATCTTTATCGTTGATTATGTTTCTCAAGGAGACCCATAGAGAAGGCAACTCGACCTCAATAGGCAAGATGGCTTCAGAGCCGTAGACAAGTGAGTAGGGTGTAGCTCCTGTAGGTGTGCGGACACTTGTGCGATAGGCCCAAAGTGCAGGATTAAGTTGGATATGCCAGTTACGGCCAGCGTCGTCGACTGTCTTTTTAAGGATTTTGAGAATTGTTTTATTAGACGCCTCAGCTTGGCCATTACCTTGGGGGTAATATGGTGTGGAGAAACGGTGAGAGATATGGAAGCGCTCACAGAGTTCACAAACATCCTGATTTTTGAAGAGACGCCCGTTATCAGTAATAATGGAAGTAGGAATCCCATATCGACAAATGATGTAGTTCAGGATGAAGGTAGCGATTTGTTTCCCAGTAACTTGTGTGAGAGGCACGACTTCAATCCACTTTATAAAATACTCTGTGGCTGTAATAATGAATTTATGTCCATTGGAAGAAGGAGGGTGAATCTTGCCTATGAGATCGAGTCCCCATTGACAAAAGGGCCAAGGAGATGCAAGTGGTTGTAGTTCCTGTGCTGGTGCATGTATGAGGTCTCCATGAATTTGACACTACTTACATTTCTTGACAAACTGATATGCATCTTTTTCCATAGTAGGCCAGTAGTATCCAGTCCTGATGAGTTTCTTGGCCAAGGTAGGACCACTAGTATGCGGACCACATATCCCTTCATGCACTTCTCGTAACGCAATCTGAGCTTCATCACTCTCTAAACATCTAAGAAGGGTGCCATCTAGACCTCGTCGGTATAGGATATCTGCTAAAATGACATATCAAGAGGATTGGCGAATGAAAGTGCGGCGTTGATTGTTCGATAGATCGGGAGGTAAGATATTGTCGCGAAGGTATGTGAATATGGGACCATATAACTGGGACTCAGGACCAACAACACATATCATTTCTGTAGGAGTGATTTCATATGACGAAATCAGCAGGTTGTCTACCAGGAATTCATAGCAGGTCTCATTTTGCGGTAGATCAATGAGCGAAGCAATTGTAGCCATGGCATCAGCAGCGCGATTCTGTTCTCTTGGTATCTGCTCAAACTCTATCTTTGTGAAGTGCTGTTTTAGATCATCTACCAGTTGTTTGTAAGGCATTAGCTTTTCATCTTTTGTTTGATAATCATCAGTTGCTTGATGAATGACAAGTTGAGAATCCCCAAAAACATGAAGTTCTTGGATCTTCCATTGAACTGCAATTCTTAACCCAGTTGTTAATGCCTCGTATTCCGCTATATTGTTAGTGCAAGGAAATGATAAGCGGTATGACTTTGGTATAGAATCGCCTTGGGGAGTTATAAAGAGTATACCCGCTCCTGCCCCGTGCTGTGTGTATGAGCCGTCAAAATATAATTGCCATGGCTTTGCAGGTGATATTGTTAGAATGGACTCATCTGGAAATTCTGACTGTAGAGGAGCATCATCTATCATGGGAGCATCTGCCAGTTGATCTGCAATTGCTTGTCCTTTTATAGCTTTTTTGTCCACGTATTCAATGTCGAATTCACTCAAAATCATTACCCACTTGGCCAGCCGCCCAGTAAGTGTAGCTTTGTTGAGAAGATATTTTAGTGGATCAATTTTGGCAATCAACTTAGTCTTGTGAGTGAGCATATAATGTCGTAATTTTTATGAAGCAAAGACCACAGTGAGACATGCACGTTTGATTGGTGTGTAGTTTAGCTCATATCCCACCAATGTGCGACTGATATAGTAGACTGCTTTTTCCTTGCCGTTAGGTATTTGTTGTGCTAGGAGTGCCCCCAGTGCTGTCGGAGTAACTGATATGTAAAGTAGCAATGGTTGATCTGGAATTGGTGGCATCAAAACTGGCGGGTTCAAAAGATAGTCTTTGAGCGCCTGAAAAGCCTGTTGACAGTTCTCATCCCATTTGAACTTGATGTTTTTGTGTAGCAGGTGCTGGAAAGGGTTACACTTATCTGCAAGTTGTGCTATGAATCTTCGTATGGACTGGAGTCTCCCTTGTAAAGATCAAAGTTGACTGATATTCTTGGGTGGCGGCATGTCCAAGATAGCCTTGACCTTCGCTGGATCAGCTTCTATTCCTCTTTTAGACACAATGAATCCTAGGAGCTTCCCAGAGGTTACTCCAAAGACACATTTCTTTGGATTTAGTCTTACCTTGTATTTTTCCAGCCGATCAAAGACAACTGAAAGTATGTCCAAGTGGGTGTCTCTGTCTATTGACTTTCCTAAAAGATCGTCAACATAATCTTCCACTGTTATGTGCATGAGATCATGAAAAATAGTGGTCATCGCTCTTTGATAAGTGGCGCCTGCATTTTTCAGCCCAAAGGGCATGACATTCCAACAGAAGGTTCCCCATGGACAAGTGAATGATGTTTTATGTTGATCTTTCGGTGTAATCCTGATCTGATTATATCCAAAAAATCTGTCCATTAAAGATAACATTTCATGGCCTGCTGTGAGATCCACGATCAAGTCAATGTTTGGTAATGGGAAATCGTCCTTTGGACAAGCCTTGTTGATATCTCTGAAATCTGTACATATTCGGATGCTGCGATCTGGTTTGCTGACAGGTACTAAATTAGAAATCCATTCAGGATAATCAATTGGGCGTATGAATCCGACATCCAATAATTTCTCTAGCTCTGCCTTGACTAGCAATGCCACTTGTGGATGCATTTTCCTTAATTTCTGCTTTACTGGTTTTGCCCCCGGTTTGACTATTAAATGATGCATCACCAAATCCGGGTCTAGCCAAGGCATATCAGCATATGACCATGCAAAGTTGACTTGTCATTCCTTGAAAAATCTTATGAATTTTGTCCTCTCGGCCTCTGTCAATGATTGAGCCAAAAATATGTTGTGTGGAACCTCTGCTGTACCAATGTTTGTCTTTATAGTCTCCTCTACCAACATAGATGATTTTTCCTCGTATGATGCTGGGAGAATGTCGAGCCTTCCATCTTCGGGCGCCTCAGAGAGGTTTTCACCCTCAGATACGTCCTTTCTTTTTACTTTTTTGGAATCAGATAGCGCCATAGTGTGGTTTTCGCCATAAGACCCTTGTTTTGTTTTTATTTTCACATTTTTGCGACTAGAAGGCCCGACACCCTCACCAAAGTATGCTATGTTGTTGAGCTCTATGGCGTATCCTGCTTTGTGGTCTCCAGGGGGAAGATCATCTCGAATGCCAAGGTAGTCGATAATAGCTTCGTCATTTTGAAATGTATCAAATTGTGCTGGTCCTTCATGATCCCAGTCAATGAGTTGGGGATGAACAAGGGGAAGGTCATTAGTGTTTTCAGAGTTTGCTGGACGAAGAGTGAAGATGTGGTTATATTCAGGTATGTCAAGGCAATCGTCGAGGTCATCGATGGCACTCTCCTCATCAGTTTCGATCGTGAGCGAATCCAAATTATCATCACTAGTAGAGCCTTCTGGGACAGGTGTCCTCATCCTATGTGATTTTGACCTAGGACCTTGAAACGAAGCTTGTGCGGGATCCTTATGGGTTGGTTCTTGAACAACTCTGAACTTTTTGTAAAATTCCTCCTCCTCTGTGGGTTCATCTGGCTCTCTGAATGTCTCGGTGAGCTCATAGTCACTGGAGGATTTGTCTGAACCCCACTCCCACTCATTAGAATCTGTGGAAGGATAATCCTCTTGTTGAACTTCGGCAACTTTGATTCGCCATACCTCTTTTGTTCTTTTATTATGTAGTCTGGGATTCAGAAAACCAAGCCCCTTGGAGCGTTCCCTTCTTGTAGTTAGCTCAAGTTGTAAGGGCTCCATGACACCTTCTTTGCGTAGTCCGAGAGGGCTTTTTCCATCATACCCGAATCTTTGCAAAATTTTGAAGCCTTTGCCATAGTTCTCACAGGGTATAATAATCTGATCATGTGTGTCCTCTTCAACGTCCTTATAGAGCATTTTATATAAATTTTCTTCTTCTAGTTCACCCCATTTTTGAAAGGTAGTAGGATCCTATTTGAGCATCATGATGGAGATTTGCTTGTTAGGATGTGGCCTCCCATATTCCTTGGGAGAGGTCATGACTTGTCGTAAAAACATTGTTTGATTCAAGGTGTATTCTCCCATGCCTTTGTCTTGAAACTTGGCTCTAAGTTCACCTTGTTTGGATGTCGAGGGCTTTAATGACTCAGGATCAATATATGCTGAAGAAGGAGTAGCCTCACGATTACTGGGAATGATAGTTTCATTATGTGACCTCAAGTTATTGCAATATATGAATGGATTTGGATCACCATTGACCGTTACCTCGACTCCATTGTGAGGAAACTTAATGCACTGATGGTATGTTGATGGGACTACCCTCATTTCATGAATCCACGGATGTCCTAGCAATATGTTATACGTGAGATCTAGATCTAGGACTTGACAAACCACATCCTTTGTGACTGGCCCTATTCTTAGTGGTAAGGTGACCGTGCCCTTGGACGAGCGCTCTTCATCATCATAAGCCTTAATGGTGATTTGGTTTGTAGCATTCACAGCCTTGTCAGAATATCCCAATTGTCTTATGGTACTCAAGGTACAAATATTAAGACCTGCTCCTCCATCTATTAGGACTCGCTTTATTCGGTGTTTATGTATGAAGGCTTCAACATGTAGAGGTGCATTATGTGGCTGACTTATGGAGGCGTCATCGGCTTCTGTAAATGTGAGGGAGTGTGGAACAGATAGGTATCCCACCATGGCTTGAAACTGGTCCACGTTCAGATCAGTAGGGACGGCAATATCTCTCAAGATTTTGTCAAGGATAGCTTTATGTGCAGGAGATATATGTAAGAGCTCAAGAATAGAGATAAGTGCAGGTGTCTTCCCTAGTTGTTCAACAAGGTCGTACTCAGGCTTGGTTGATGAAAGATTGGTATTCTTAGTGGAGGTACCTGGAAATGTAATCTTACCTCGACGGGTTGTAACATGACATTCAGAGGTAGGTTCGGACGAAGATCCCACACCTTTTAGGACAATCTTGGGTCTCTGAGAAGGATTCTCAGGATTTTTGTTTTTGATAGTGATAGTAGAAATATGATTGTCCATTGAGATGTGATTGATAGTAGAATCATAATTGTAAGGTGCTCTAGTGTAATTGGCTTGATCATCTGTGACTTTGCCTTTTCCTTTGTCATGTTTTGGGAATGGTTCCTTAAACATCTCATGCTCTTGATTAGATGAATGTCCCTCAATCTCTATATCTCCTCTGTCAATGAGATCTTGCACAATGTTTTTCAATCGATGGCAATTACCTGTCTTGTGACCCTTGCTCTTATGAAACTCACAATACTCATCATCATTCCACCAATTTGGTTTTACCTTTGGTTCATAAGGAGGAAAATTTGGAACTGTTATCACTTTGTTTGCTACAAGCTTTTTGAATACTGATTCAAGTGGTTCCCCCAATGGAGTGTACTTCCTTCGTGGTCTAGAAGTTGTTTGATTGTTCACCTGATTGTTGGTAGAACTTGATCCAAAAAAGACGAACTTTGGTCTCACTGTGTTGGCATCAACAACACCATCATTAACTGTGTTCTTGTTCTTATTCCAAAATTTTGGTTTATCCTTTCCTTTGAAGTCCTCTTTGTTTTCTTTGAATAGTTTGATAACTCCTTGTTCAATTAAGACCTTTTCTGTTGCTAGGCCCTTTTCAATGACATCCTTGAATGTAGACAAACAAGCTTTTCTGAGATCATAGCCAATAGCCTTGTTAACATTTTGTGTGAACATCTCCACCATTTGTTTTTGCGGGATTTCACAAGAGCATCTGCTAGCTAGATTTCTCCATCTTTGTAAAAATGTTGCGAAAGATTCTCCTTCCTTTTGTTTAGTATTGCACAAGGTAGTAACTGAGACATCTGTTTCAATGTTGTAAGAGAAATGCTGAATGAATGCCTCTACCAAGTCGCCCCATGACTTAATACCAGGAGGTAATTGAGAAAACCATTCCATAGCTTGATCGCCTAAGCTTTGTGGAAACAACCTCATCAAGTATGTTTCTTCTGCCGCTACCTCAATGCAGGCTGTGAAGAATTGTCTTATGTGTGCCTTGGGGTCTCCTCTCCCTCTATATTTGTCAAATTTTGGCGTTACAAAGTGTGGAGGAAATGGAGGCATTGGAATGCTCTTATCGAAGGGATAAGGACATATATCTCTCATAGTGTATGTAGGTTTTGGTGTACTCATGTCCTCCATTTTCTTTTGTAGATCTCTAATTTGTTGCTCCAAATTATTCTTGGGAGGAGATTGATTTCTTGTAGCATACCCCATGTTTGAAATGCCCATTTGAGGAGGAGCTTGTTGCATGTATGGATGATACTGATCGTAGACATGTCCATATGGAGGTCTATATTGTTGCGACATGTATGGAGCACTTGGCATAACTTCTTGTTGAGGAACCCCATATCTGTTTTGCGTGTATAAACCATATTCAATAGGCCTTTCATTTTCCATTGTGTTGCCCCCAATTTTGACATGAGGTCTCCTTGTGTCAAAATTTTGAGGATGTCCTTGAGTATCCACTTGTTTTGATTGATTCATACCTTGAGCATGTGATTGAGCATAAGGCCTCCATGATGGTCCTTGAGTGTAAGTATCATATGTTTGAGCTTGTGTATGTGGGATTGCTGGTTTTTGAAGCAAAACTGATGGTGACTCAGGCATCATATTATTCGGTCCTCTATTTCCTCCACTATTTGGTCTCCTTTGATCCATGTTGGGTTGACTTTGTTGTGAGGGTCGACTTTCCATAAGTTGAGATAAGTCAAAATCATGCGGTATTTTAGCTCCACTTTGTGCCATCATGTTTAAAAAGTATTGACGATCTCTCCTCATTATCTCTTCAACCAATCTATTGAATTGAGGGTCCATTATGGATTCTTGTATGTCTGCTGATAGTATTGAAGAATTGTCAACATTGTCATTGTGCGTAGCATTGTTGTTTATAGTGTTTGCGCTTTCCACATTTGGATTGTGTCTATAAACATTCATGTCTGGTAATGTAGTGTGCTCAGGATTGTAGAATAGATCATTGTCATACTCATAAGAACTCATATTTATGGATTCTTGAGCTTCTTTAGCTATTCTCCTAGATTTTTGAAGGCGGGTTTCAACCATGAACTAGGTGTTAGAACAAGATGTGAGAAACTAGATGAAGAATGAAAAAGTATGGAAGACCAAGAGTTGTATGGAGTGTAAGTGAATCTTGAGGTGTACTTGCAATGTCCAAAGTGTAAGACCAAGTATGTAAGTAGTAGAGTAGGTGTGACTTCCAAAGAGAGGATAGTTTCTCTTGATGAGGTAAGCTGACCTTGACTCTAAGTAAGACCAAATGAGACCCAAAGGTAAGAAACCTTGATGAGGGACCACTTAGCAAAGTGTAGTTGTATGTAGTGTGTTGACAAAGTATGATGAGGACAAGCAAGTGACCTTTTGACTCAAGTTTAGACAAGTATGAATGTAAAATGAGGTATGAAGCAATGATGGACTATGTGAAACCTTAGAACAGGCTGAATGCTAGATGAAACCTGAAGAGACAACCTAAGAAGCTCAAGTATGCCGAAACTAATTTTCTTTGTTTGCTTGACTGTTAAAGTTTTCAAATCCTGACACAGACGCCTCTGTATACTTCACAGACGCGATTCCCAGACACAGACGCCTCTCTGTTTGACACAGACACTGATAAAAACACAGACGCGATTCTGTACTTCACAAACACGCTTATCCGACGCAGACGCGGTTTAAACAGACATAGACGCGTTTCTGTAACCTTAGTGCAATTTTTCCTATCTGTGAAGTTGTTTTGTTGTGACCAAATCTGATTTTTTGACTGTTTTTCATGACAAGAGGACACAATGTTGATGACTCAATGTTTGCAAACTGTTTAGACTCCAAAAGTGTGTTGTTTGATGTAAAAAGTTTTTTGCATACACTTGAAGACACAAAAGACACAATGTTTTGCTGTTTTGTCTTGAATGTTTGAGTGTTTAGCATAAGACAAGCACAAATCTTAGGGCTGGCCAAGACAATAGTTGTTGATCCCACATAGGGTTTTACCCCCGAGGCTACGCTATTCAGAGCGGATACTTAGATGCTTGACCTCACTGGCTCCACCCTTGGCACTCACTTCTCGGGTCAGCCAAGCATCAGTCCCCATGAAAACTCCCCATGGCGAACTTTGTATCTCTACTAAGAACCGTATGTGTGTGGGCCGCTACCAGAGGTCCGACCTCCTGCCTCAACAACTAGAAGGATTTGGGCATCTAAAACAAAGAGGTGCTAGTAAGGGCATCCGCTCATGTGGCCATACATGCGGCACTTTCAGCTCTGTAAATACAGAAGGCTCCCAGCCGGTAGGGGTTACGCCCTACAAATGATCAAATAAATTTGATCAAACGGGTTTATGGGGAGACATAGTGTCGGTATGAACTAATCAGCACACGTTATTCATAGTTTTCACCATGAATACATTTGATTATAGTGGTTTGGATGAGGTGGGTTTTCCTCGCTACCACTTGGGTCGTTCTCTTCTCACTAGTAGTCCTAATGACCACACGGGAAGACAGGCCCTCTAAAGATCAAACAAAAAGAGCCTATTGCTCAAGACACAAAAGACAATGATTCAATTTTAGTGCACCAATGGAAGTGTTTGCTAAGCTATGAAAACAAGGCACACAACAAAATTACAAAACCCTAGCTAAGGCCCTGCAACAAAATTGTTAGTAGTTTGGGTTGTTTCAAATGATAACCCCTTCCTGCAAGCACACAAGTTAGGTAAATTTTAAAACCCAAAAGACTTTGTGAAAAGGGGCCTTCAACAAAAACGTATTTGCCTCCAAAGAAAGCTGCACAAACCAGGTTAGCTAGATCTGCAAGAGTTAGCCGAAAACAAACTAGATCTGAAACCCTAAGTACAAAATCCGAAAACCCGAATCAAAGAAAAATTGAAAAATTGCAAAACAGAATGCACAGACGCCTTTATACCAGACTCAGATGCGTCTGTACGACACAGACGCGGTTTTGTAGTTCACAGACGCGATCAGAGGTCACAGACGCAACTTCCGAGTGCAGACGCGATAAGATCCAGCACAGACGCGGTTAAAATTCTCAGACGCGATTCCATAAACCTGCAAAAAAAATAAAAATTGGCAGAAACACAGACGCGATTCTCTATATCGCAGACGCTTCTGAAACACAAAAACGCGATCCGAACACTCGCAGATGCGGAAAAACCTAAAATGTTGTCGAAAACTGTCCGATCTGCAACTTTAAAAATGCAAAATCTGCAACAAAAATGTTAAATGCAAAGGGACAAGAGTCCCACCGGGCGTGCCAAAATGTTTATGGTGAAAATGGATAACAATAACAATATTGAAAGGCTAAAATGAATCCAACCACTAAACCCTAGCCTAACAATGAACAAAGATCCACCATAACATATGAAGATTACCTAAGACAATGCAAATAACTCAAAATCACAAAGATTATACCATCACATGTCCACTAGGGTTTTGATCTCCATTCTTCCTATCTCCATTGATCTTTCTTGATATATTTGCTCTCAGATTTTAATATGCACAAGAGCTCAACAAAGAATGGAATGTGGTTGCAAGTAGGATCTTAGTGTAGCCAAGTTGCATGAAAGATCATTAGCATATGTCATTAGAATGCTTGATTAGGATTTGATAATGAAGGAAGCATCTCCTTAAATAGAAGACACAATATGAAATGGAGGGATAAGATTGAGAGGTGTAAAAAGAGAGGTCAGCTAGGATTAGAGGGTAGGTAAAAGAAATAATAAAATAATGAAAGAGGTAGGTAGTGTAGGAATTAAGAGATGAATGACATGTGTCATGTGTAGAAAAAGCTAATGAGTTAATTAAATAAATAAAGATTTATTTAATTAATAGAAGAAGTAGGACAATTAAATAAATAAAATATTTATTTAATTTAGGAAAGGGATAATTTAAATAAATAAATGTATTTATTTAAATGAGAAATAAGGCTAGAAGAGGATAAATGAATTAATTAAATAAATAAAGATTTATTTAATTAATAGAAGAATTAGGCTTAGATAATTAAATAAATAAAATATTTATTTAATTAGACATGACAATTTTGGGTGTCTACAGAAAATTTGATTGAAATGATGTAAATTGAATGTCAAATCTAGAGTAGGAAGGTACATGCATGAACTAGCAATCTAGATTGAGTATGCAGACACCTAAAAATGTCTCATGAATAACATGCTAATTATTCATCTTATTAATTAAATAATTTTATAATTATTTAATTAAGCTAATTAAATTCTTATAATCATCATCAAATCTACTTCGCTAATTATTCAATTCTATCTTCATCAATTAATAATTTAACCTATTCTTTATATTATTAAATATTTATTATTTAATTAAGTACAATTTAATACCTTTAATTAAATGATATTTATTATTTAATTAAAGTCAATTCCTGATGATTGAATAATTTCTTAAAATTATTTAATTAACTAACTCATTCTTTTCAAAATCCAAAATCAAAATCCCCAAATTACAATTTCATCCAATTTCAAATGCACGTGCATTTCAATTTCACTTTTTGAAAATCAAAATTCAACTCAAAAAGAAAATCAAATTGAATTTCAAATAAAAAATTCTACAACACATGCTAAATTCCTAACTAATTGATCAAATTGGTTATCTAACCAGTTAACTCAGTTATCTTCCTATCGTCTTTTCTAACTCTAAATCAACTTTTTCTAAACAATGCGATCAAATTAGTTAACTCAATTAACTAATTAATCTATTCAAATATCTAATCAATCTGTCTAGTTGACTCGTCAATCAAATGAGTAATCTAATCAATCAATCTAGTTCAACTATCAATCTGTTGGCATTAGGTGAACCGGTATGTGGACATAATGATATTGTATGTTGTCATTGATGTCAATGTGTTGAAGAAGTGAGAACCAGCATATGAGAGAACCGATAGAACACTGTGAATCGACATTTGTGCCAAAGTGAAGCGGTGTGCTTGTTCAAGGTGAACCGGCATATGGTTATGGGAACCGGCACATGGAAGCGTTGTATGACTACCAATTGGTAGTCTCAACTTCAGGGTTTCCGGTTTAAGTGCTTCAAGCATGTGTGGCTCAACAGGTGACATTGTGTGATGAGTTAGCATTGTAACAAAGAACAGATCATGTTGCCACGTCAGCCTTGTGCGTGTGAAGGATCTTGCATGAAGGAGATTGTCCCTATCTACCTCGGAAATGTGCAAAGTCTGTAAAACGGTGATAACGTGTGATGGGTTATCAGCCACCATGAAATCAGTGAAAATGGACGATGGAGAATGTCTTGAGATTGGATCAAGACTGGTGCAATTAATGCAGTGTTCTCAATAGTCAGGATTGAACCATTTGAATTCCTTAACCTAACAGGTTCAGGGTTTAGGGTTTATGCTACCGACCTATCTATTTTAATATAAGGTCGATGTTGTGTCTCTTTCTGAGGTTGTTGGAAAAAGTTGTGTGTGTGTATCCAAGAGAAGGGATACGTGATTCTTGCCAGACCAAAAGGAGAGAAGTGATACCTACAGAGTGTAAGTGCAAAAGGTGAAGAGGAGCTTAAGCAGATCTACATTTGCATTGAGTGTTGTTACCAGATCATTGTAATACCTGTTGATCTCTAAGCACCTCAACAGTTGGAAAATCCCTTAACAGGGTAGCCTTAACCGGCTTGTTGTAAATCCTTTAACAGGGTAATTCAAAGCTATTGAGTTCGAAATCCTTTAGCTATTGAGTTCTTGAAATCCTCTAACAAGGTTTAACCCTTAACTGGGTGATCTCTAACAGGATTGGTTCCTAGCAGAACCTATTGTAATGTCTCTAACCGGACAAGGCTCCTAACAAAGCGGACTTCTAAAGAGTTCAAAAACAGCTTGTGGGTATTCATCCCCACCGTGGTTTTTTCCAATTGGGTTTCCACGTGAAAAATATGTGTGTCATGTGTGATGCTTTTATCTTGTGATGCTTTCCTATTGTCTGTCAAGCATATGATGGTTTTGTGTTTTATGCCTATCAATAAAACATGTTGAACTAGCTGTTATTATGATCTGATGATAGATTACCTGTTTATGCATAAGGGAGAAATGGTAGGGTAGTCTTGAGTTGAGCGAAAAACTAAGTGAGTAACTGGTTAATGCTTGTCTCAGTCATTCTAAGCTTTACTGGTTGCACTCTATTTCAAACCGGTGTCACTATTTGCTAGTCATTTGAAGTGTCTGTTGTCAGACCAGTTTAGGACTGTATTTTTGTCTGTACTAATTCACCCCCCCCTCTCAATACCAGGTTAGTACTATCAATTCATCATTGAGTTATCAATTGGTATCAGAGCATCCTCTAGGTTCTTTGTGCTATAAGCTTAACCGCTTGAGGTAAAGATCCCAGTCTAATGATGAAGAGGGAAGGTCCAAAGTTTAACAGAGAAAATTTTAGTATATGGAAAGACAGAATGAAGATATACATCAAAAGCATGGGTGCTCAACACTGGAGCTATGTTGAGACTGCCTATGTTGCTCCTACCGGTACCCTTGCCGATGACCAAAAGAGAGAGATGCAGGAGAATGGGCAAGTCATGGAAGCCCTAATTAGTAGTTTATCTGACATTGAGTTTATTGATGTTCAGGATAAGGTAAATCTCAAAGAGGTATGGGATACTCTTGAAAATATCTATGGCGGTGATGAGCATGTAAAACAGGCTAAGGAAGAAATCCTTAGAGGGAAGTTTGAAGATATGCGGATGGTTGAAGGTGAGACCATTCAACAGTATGGAATAAGAATCAAAACCATTGTTGGAGATATCAAGAGTGCAGGTGGTAAAATAGAAGATGCCACTGTGGTAAGCAAAGTCCTGAAATCCCTATTGTCGGTCTATGCAATAAGGGTTGCTGCTATTTAGGATCTGAGATCAATAGACAAGACTAAGGTATCCCTGGACTCCATCGTAGCAAAGTTGACAGCCTATGAGCTAAATAGTTTCGATGGAAGTGTTCAAAAGACTGAATTAGCTTTTAAAGCTTCTGTAATACCATCCAGAAAAGGAAAAGAAGCTAGCACTAGTGGTGAACCAAGACAGGGCAGAGAAATGGATGATGAGGAGATTCTGATGGCATTTGAAGCTCTCCTTTCCAAGAAACTTCCTAAAGGAACTGACAAATACATAGGTAAGCTACCTTTGAAATGTTTTTCTTGTAACCGGATAGGACATATTGTTGTAAACTATCCTAATGGTGACAACAAGGAAAAACCAGAAAGGTTCAAGAAATTCAAAGGAGGAAACTGGAGAAACTGCTTTATGGTAATTGATGAAGGTGTCACAGATGAAGAATCAGAGGATGAAGAAAATAGAGATATTGTGTTTGTTGCTGTCAAGGAAGATGTGTTAGACAAGAAGGCTCTTGTCTCCTGGTTTGATAATTCCAATGAGTGGATCATTGACAGTGGTTGTTCTCACCATATGATTGGTGACCAGAGCAATTTTCTATCCTTAGAGGAGTATGATGGTGGTGTGGTTTGCTTTGGCAATAATACACCATGCATGGTCAAAGGCAGAGGGTTAATCTCTCTTAATGGAAAGAGTAGTGCTGATAATGTGTATTGGGTTGATGGTCTTAGACACAACCTTCTGAGTGTTGCCCAACTGAATGACAATGGCCTCACTCTAGAATTCAAGAATGGAGTTTGCATAATCAAAGGAAAGAATGGTGAATTGGTGGCCATCGACATGCAGACCAAAGGTAACCTATTTCATCTAAATGTAAATATAAGTACATGTCTTATGGCAAAATTTGATGATAGCTGGATATAGCATAGGAGACTCTGCCATGTAAACTTTGATAACATTATGAAGGCTAGTAAGATCAAGGCAGTTAGAGGGTTTCCGGTGCTAACCAAACTGGATAATACCTTGTGCAGAGAGTGTCAATTAGGGAAAATGTCTTCCTCAACCTTTAAGGTAAATCTTTCACTGCTGACAACTTGCTTGATCTTGTGCATACTGATTTGTGTGGTCCTATGAAAACTGATGACTGCTCAAGAATGATGTGGGTCACATTCTTGAAAGACAAGTCTAAAGCCTTTGTAAAGTTCAAAGCTTTCAGAGCATTAGTGGAGAACGAAAGTGGTAAAAGGATCAAGTGCCTGAGAACTGATCAAGGAGGGGAATTCACTTCTGGTGAATTCAACAAGTACTGTGAAGAACATGGCATCAAGAGGCAATTGTTTGCCCCCCAGACTGATCAAGAGGAATAACTGGACTATGGTTGAAGCAACTAGAACCATGTTGATTCAAGGAAAGGTAGCTCACACCTTTTGGAGAGAAGCGGTGAGCACTGCAGTCTATAAAATGAACCAGGTACTCATCAAGAAAGGTAAGGATAAAACTCCTTATGAGTATTGGACCGGTAAGACACCTATGGTTAGCTACTTTAGAGTGTTTGGTAGAAAATGTTACATCAAGAGGAGTGAATACCAGAGCAAATTTGATGCGAAATGTGATGAGGGAATATTCCTAGGATATTCCACCAAGAGCAAAGCTCTCAAGTGCTTCAACAACAGGACTCAAAGAATTATGGAAAGCATCAATGTAAGAGTTGATGAAACCTCTAAGAAAACTGAGGAAACCGGTAGTGAGCAAGCAGTAAACGAACTAGTTGCAACCTTCTAGAAACCGGTTGACAGCCAACCAAGTACCAGTAACAATGTTCCTACACCGACAAATGTAGATATTGATACTGATGGAGATGAGGATGAAGAATCAAGTTGAGTCATGATCCCAAGCAGATCATAGGAGATAAGGATGCAGGAATCCTTACAAGAAGAAAGGTCAAAGAAAACTCATGTATGATCTCTGAATTTGAGCCTACATCATTCAAAGAGGCACATAAGGATGAAGACTAGATCAAGGCAATGGAAGAGGAACTTGACCAGATAGAGAAAAATGGAACATGGTCTTTGGTACCCAGACCGAAGCGCAAAAATGTCATTGGTACTAAATGGGTTTTTAGAAATAAGCTGAATGAGGATGGCATAGTGATTAGGAACAAAGCCAGATTAGTGTGCAAAGGATATGCTCAAGAAGAAGGAGAAGACTATGAAGAAACCTTTGCTCCTATAGCCAGATTGGAAGGAGTTTGTATGCTTCTTGCATATGAAACTTTTAAAGGTTTCAAAGTATATCAAATGGATGTAAAATCTGCATTCCTAAATGGTGTACTTGAAGAGGAGGTGTATATTGAGCAACCAAATGGGTTTGCCCTATCTGAAGACAATAACATGGTATGTAGGCTACATAAAGCCTTATATGGACAAAAGCAGGCACCTAGGGCATGGTATGAACATCTGCATTCCCATCTTATGAAGATTGGATTTGAGAGAACAAGTGAAGATAGTAATATCTACTTGAAGTCTGAAGGAGATCAGATCCTGATCTATGAGGTATTTGTTGATGACATTATCTTTGGTGGAGATGACAAGATGAGTCAAGAGTTTGCAGATGAGATGAAGAAAGAGTTTGAAATGTCACTCATAGGGGAGATTAAATTCTTCATTGGACTACAGATCCAGCAGATGAAGGATGGAATCTTTATCACTCAGTCCATGTATGTCAAAGAGGTGTTGAAGACCTTTGGCATGGAAGATAGCAAACCGGTTGGTACTCCGATGGTGACTGGTTGTAAACTATCTAAAGAAGATGACTCGTAATTGGTTGATGAGAAGGAATATTGATCAATGATTGGTAAGTTGCATTATGTAGTGCATAGCAAACCGGATATTGCACATGCAGTTGGCATTACTGCAAGATTCCATAAAAGCCCAAGAGAATCTCACTTGGTTGCAGTCAAGCGGATTCTTAGGTATTTGAAGGGAACTATTGACTATGGATTGTGGTATCCTTATAGGAAGGATTTCAACTTGAAAGTATACACAGATGTTGATTGGGCGGGCAATATAGATGACCAGAAAAGCACAAACGGTGGTGCATTCTTCCTCGGTGGTAGACTGGTCTCATGGATGAGTAAGAAGTAGAGTTGTATCTCTCAGTCTATAGCAGAAGCAGAGTATGTTGCAGCTTTCATGAACTGCACTCAAACAATTTGGATGAAGCATGTATTGAATGGCTTCAAAGTTCCTATATTTGAACCGATAAGTATATTTTGTGACAATACTAGTGCAATTAATATCTCCAAGAATCTGGTTTTACATTCTAGAACCAAGCACTTTGAGCTTAAGTATCATTTCTTGAGGGAAAAGGTTCAGAACAAAGAGATTGCACTGGAGCATGTTTCTAGTAGGGAGCAGTTAGCAGACATATTCACCAAGCCTCTCCCAAAGACTACATTTATGTACTTAAGAGGTGAATTAGGGGTATTGCCCCTTTAGGAGGTGAACTAAAGGTATATGCTCCACATCAGTCAGGTATAACATAGTCAAATTTTTCTTCAAGATTGATGTGTTGAAGGATGCTACTCCACAAGGGGAGCAGCATAATGGAACAGGGTAGCTTGTGCCTCCACTTTGGCATTGTTGTTAAAGGGGGAGAAGATGTGAAGCGGAGAAGATATCTGCAGAAATTGGGGGAGAAGATGTGAAGGGGAGAGATATCTTTGTTTATTGCCATCAATGCCAAAGTGAGAGATTGTTGGCATTAGGTGAACCAGTATGTGGACATAATGATATTGTATGTTGTCATTGATGTCAATGTGTTGAAGAAGTGAGAACCGACATATGAGAGAACCAGTAGAACACTGTGAACCGACATTTGTGCCAAAGTGAAGCGGTGTGCTTGTTCAAGGTGAACCGAAATATGGTTATGGGAACCGGCACATGGAAGCGTTGTATGACTATCAGTTGGTAGTCTCAACTTCAGGGTTTCGGGTTTAAGTGCTTCAAGCCTGTGTGGCTCAATCGGTGACATTGTGTGATGAGTTAGCATTGTAATGAAGAACATATCATGTTGCCACATCAGCCTTGTATGTGTGAAGGATCTTGCATGAAGGAGATTGTCCCTATCTACCTCGAAAATGTGCAAAGTCTGTAAAACGGTGATAATGTGTGATGGGTTATCAGCCACCATGAAATCGGTGAAAATGGACGATGGAGAATGTCTTGAGATTGGATCAAGACTGGTGCAATTAATGCAGTGTTCTCAATGGTCAGGATTGAACCATTTGAATTCCTTAACCTAACAGGTTCAGGGTTTAGGGTTTATGCTACCGACCTATCTATTTTCCTATAAGGTCGATGTTGTGTCTCTTTCTGAGGTTGTTGGCAAAAGTTGTGTGTGTGTATCCAAGAGAAGGGATATGTGATTCTTGCCAGACCAAAAGGAGAGAAGTGATACCTGTAGAGTGTAAGTGCAGAAGGTGAAGAGGAGCTTAAGTGGATCTGCATTGGCATTGAGTGTTGTTACCAGATCATTGTAATACCTGTTGATCTCTAAGCACCTCAACAGTTGGAAAATCCCTTAACAGGGTAGCCTTAATCGACTTGTTGTAAATCCTTTAACAGGGTAATTCAAAGCTATTGAGTTTGAAATCCTTTAGCTATTGAGTTCTTGAAATCCTCTAACAAGGTAACCTTTAACAAGGTTTAACCCTTAACTGGGTGATCTCTAACAGGATCGGTTCCTAGCAGAACCTATTGTAATGTCTCTAACCGGACAAGGCTCCTAACAGAGCAGACTTCTAAAGATTTCAAAAAAAACTTGTGGGTATTCATCCCCACCGTGGTTTTTCCCAGTTGGGTTTCCACGTGAAAAATATGTGTGATGCTTTTATCTTATGATGCTTTCCTATTGTCTGTCAAGCATATGATGGTTCTGTGTTTTATGCTTGTCAATAAAAAATGTTGAACTAGCTGTTATTTTGATCTAATGATAGATTACCTATTTATGCATAAGGGAGAAACGGTAGGGTAGTCTTGAGTTGAGTGAAAAACTAAGTGAGTAACCGGTTAATGCTTGTCTCAGTCATTCTAAGCTTTACTGGTTGCACTCTGTTTCAAACCGGTGTCATTGTTTGCCAGTCATTTGAAGTGTCTGCTGTCAGACCGGTTTATGACTGTATTTTTGTCTGTACTGATTCACCCCCCCCATCCTCTCAGTACCGAGTTAGTACTATCAATTCATCATTGAATTATCATAATCAACTCTTTAGCTCACTTCAGTTCCACCTCCCAATCAATCTTCTCCAAAAATCTATAAATTAAGCATCAAATCTCACTTCAGTTCCATTTTCAACAATCACTATTTTTGAAATTATTGTATCATCTTCATGAAGGAATCCCAATGCGACACTGAGAGCCACACAACACAATGATGCAGAAGAGCATTGGAAAGTTTGTTTTGAATCAACAAGGGGTTTTTGATTAGATTATCATTATTTTGTTGATTTGATTATATTCTATTGTCATTTATGGAATTGCTTAATTAGAATTGAATATTGGTGGTTCATTCATTTATTCTGATTAAACACGAATAATTAGCATGTTAGTTTGAGGAATTACCTCTATGTCTTAATTTTTGTTTTGATCCTTTCTTTTGCAGGATTTTATTTTTACTTTTTGCACGGGGTAGTATTTTGCATGCGTTGTGTTACTATTTCACATTTATTTTGTCAAAAATTCACATTCATCTATTAGTTGTTTCACATGCATATAATTGGGCTTTCACATAAGACTAGTGAAAACTTATCTCATCTCGTTTCTGATTTTCTCATTGTGTCCTAGTTTTTTGTGCTTTTAATGTTATGTATGTAGCACGTGACAAGAAAAACAAGGACGATTTGATCTGTCGAAGACTTAATTTAAACTATTGACTTGTGTGATTGTAGGATATTTCTTGTTTTTTGACTCACACTTCAATTTGGTGCTATAAAATAGACATGTGGGTGTAATTTGTACTTTGGTTGGTGCTATAAAATGGACATGTATGCAAACTCACATTTTGATTTGGGCTTAAAATTGGACATGGATTTGTTTTATGTTTAGGATGGCTCACACATTTCTATATTTTAAAAGGTAAATGAGTTTCTATCTGTTGTGTTTGGATCACTTGCTCAATCTATATGGCGGACCCATTATTGCATTGAGTACCTTTCCACCCGCCTTCAGGGTCTTGGGAGAGAGGGAAAGGTGATAATTTCAGCCACTTTTTCTTTTTGTAGTAGAGGGATATCATTGACTAGGGATTTCATCACCTCACAAGGGTATTTCAAATTGGGATACGTTGGGGATATCAACTCTCAGTGTGTAATCTCGAGTAATTTTTTTGAGCGTTGTATAAATATACTAGTCAAGTGGCTGGAGTGTTAAGTGAATTCAACGTATGTGGAGGCCTTCATCGCACCATTAAGCTCAACTAAAGCCTTAAGTGGCTTACTTCGAGAATCCGTCGTTGGATCGGGAACCCTTGAAATTATATTACAAACCAATTTAGTAACCTAAAATCCTTACATTTGATGGTTCTGGGTGTGCAGATTATACCCCATAGATACCCCTCATGTACCCTTAAAAAATGAGACAAGAATGCCCTAGTGATAAGATCTTTATGCTCGAGAAGTGTCTATCGTGGAGTGGAGCTAGTGCTACCAAAATCTCTATTTGTTTGTTTTATTTGGGTATTTTTCAATGACCCCCCCATTGAATGGCTTCCACTTTCCAGCCTAGGCTTGTGTTTTCAATATCTTTATTTATCATTCATGTTCTGGACTAGTAAGAGTCAGTTTATCTTGGGCCAATCTAGGACCTTTTCTCACATAACTCTGCATATCATAGTTTGTCAAAATCAAGTTCATTTGGCCATACTGTCTTTGCAATCTGTATTCTATGTTCTCAAAAGACTCTTGAAACAAAGATTTGTCCTCAAACAAGACCACAGAAACAACAAAGCTTACTCAACCACAAAATTTCAAACAAAATCCTCAATTCAAAGCACAAACATCTTTTTCAAATCCTTTGTGATTATAGGTTTGTCCAAAATTCATAAGTCTCATAGTCCTCATATTGCATAGGTCATTACATAATCATTGCACAGTCTTTGCATAGTCCATGCATGGTATTCATTTTTCACATAGAATCAAGTCCAAGCTTGTCATTTTGTCTCTTTCCACTAGTCCTTGCATAGTCCTCATTTGGTCTTTTGTCTTTTCATCTCATTAGTTGAATATTCATCTTAGGAATCATTCCATATTTAGAAAGAGTCTTAGAGCATTCTTTAGTATGGACCTACCAGCTGATGGTTTCTTCCCATTTGTGCAACCCAATCTAGGGCCAAACGATGGTCAAGAAGAAGTTATTGATGGTCTAAACATACTTGCTTAGATGTCAATAAGAAGTGTTCCCCAGTGTATAGGAGTTGAATTTATCATAGAGGATGATATTAGGAAAGCTCACAATATTGAAAGAGAAGCCGCACAAGAAATCATTCAACAAAGTCTTGAAAGGCTTAGATTGTAGAAACAACCTCCTCGTCCAAATCTTTGAGAAAGCATTCTCATAACATCCTAGTTTGCATACATAGTTAGTCCTCAAGTTAGGTCTTTCATTTAGTTACTTAAGCAAGTCATCATTAGATTTAGGTCTTGCATTACTTTAGTGTCATATAGGTTCTTAATACCCATAACAAGATCACAAAAGTCTAAGATTCATATGGACCCGAACAGTGATCCATTTTTCAACCCCACCTGGAACATGGATGTGTCAACTTATTCACACTCAAAACCCCAAAGGGGAGTAACATTGCCAATAGACATGAACCATATTCCATCAATAGACAAAATCCAACACAACTTAACCACAAAAGAACTAGATGTTGCCCAATAGGATCCTCAGCTTCTCATGGTCCTAAACACTCTTCTTAATCACAAAATGGATATATATCTTTCCCTATTAATACACAATGGAGCTAAGTTGACCTCAAACTTTGAAATTACAACAATCTTACCACCTGGGGTTACTTTAAACAAAGGAACAAATCAAACATTAATTTTTTCACAAACACACGCTACATCTTCAATCTCTATCCATGATACAACTCAAAGTACACAAGCAACAATAACTCAAGCCATTGTGGCTTCAACTCAAAACTCACAACCTGGCACTATATCCTCAACAACAAATGTTACATCTCAAACATAGTCTAATGTCTTAGGCACATCAACACAAAGTCAATCTAGCACTACTCCAATCACCACTCCCACAAGTACTTCCCAACTTGCAGTATCAATCGTTGTGGGATCTACTTATAGTGGTCAAAGCCCGAATCAAGGTTTTACCAATCTACATGGATCAACTCACCCCAATATAAGCACACAATTTGCTTACTTTACACCACCTAGAGGGTCTCATAACACACAACTTCATAATTAGAGAGTGTTTCAACAAACCCCAATATACATAAACACTAATCATGTTGTGGGGAAAACATATACAACAAGTGTGCCTTTGACTCAGATAGACATCTTGGCTCAACAAGTACAAAATTTGCAAAAGTAGATGGTAACACATGCAATCTAGAAATGATAAGAAGAGCTATACCATGGAGGACCTTCATCCATACCCCTTTGATCAGACATTATACATGCCATCTTTTCCCCCACATTTTGAAACTTCCAGATTTGACAAATACAGAGGAAAAGGTGGCCCCAAAGATCACATCAAGGAATTCTTCACTTCTTGCATTCAAATAGCTAATGAAGATGCGTATTTGATGTGTCTATTCATTAATAGTCTTGGTGGATCAACATTGGAATGGTTCTCACACTTACCACCTAAGATCACCTCATGGGGAGATTTGGATGAGAAAATCATAACCGATTTCTCTCAGAACATAGATAATTTAGTTACTCTAATGGATTTATGTGCCACTAGACAGAGGGAAGGTGAAACTTTCACCTTTTTTTTAAGCATTGGTGATCCCTTGCTCATAGATGTCCATGTCACATCCCCGCAATAGAGTAAGTAAATATGTTCACATAAAATCTTGTTCCTCAAGTCAAGTACCCACTACAAATGCAGTATCTCAACACATTGAAACAAATTACAGAGAAAGGCTTAAAGTGTTGGAAAGGTCTTGTAGAACAAGATGTCTTGAAGAATTATAAGGAAGGTGGATCGACCAATAATACAACTAGTGATAAGCCAAAATTTTGGTTGAAGAACAAAAATGTGACAAATGATGGGGCTATAGATGCCCGTGTGGTTAATAGAGCTCAGTTAGTGGTCTCACTACAAGGACCTATTAACTCCTTTGTGCCAATAAAAAATCAGTCTCAAGACAACAATGCATCTCTGAATGCAAATGTAGTACAGTCCAGTAATTTCAAACCTCCAATGGCTAATGCACCTAAAGAAATTATACACCACTTGAAGAACCTATTGAGCACTCAAGAAATTGATACAAACAAATGTGATAAATTTATCAGAGGTAAGGCCATATGAACCAGGTCCTTTCAAACCAACCTATTGGGATGATAATGACTTTTTTGATATCATCGCACTAAAAGCCATAAGACATCGAGCTGCTATCAACTCAAGAACTTGATCCAAGACCTCATAGATCAAGGTGACATCATTGTGGATACCCAAAAAGGATCTGGTAATACAGATCATACCATCTTAAAGGATCCCTTTGTAAGACATGACAAAGGAAAGGCTTCAAGTTCAAGGACACGAGGCAATATTGTGAATTATACCAAGATCTCATATGACTATGCCATCAATACTCTCAGTTCAGGAGATGAGATAGTTGCTACAATACTCATAAATCCAAGGAATTGAGATTGTGCAGTCATTACCTATCGATCAAAAGTCACATTACAAGGACTACCTTCTAATCCTCCTCGACCAATGGGGAATTACAATGTTGTTCATTAGTTGAAGAAGACACCAACACAGATATCACTCTTTGAGTTGCTCTGTATTTCTCTGAATCATAGAGCAATCTTAGATTAAGCACTTCAAGAGTTTATTGTCACCAAAGACATAGATGAAAATACATTCTGAGCTATGACGAGAAACCTAGCCGTTGATTCTCGTGTTATATTTTCGAAGTAGGATGTCCCGACAAACAAACTATTGCATAATGTTCCACTACATCTTGAGGTTTTTATTCATAAGAAAAAGGTTAGAAGAGTATAAATCAATGGTGGGGTTGGCCTCAACAAATATACTCTCAATTTGATTAACGCATTGGTTTACTCAATATATCATATTGATCCTACTAAGAGGATAAATATCAAAGTATATGATGATAAAGAACACCCATCAAAATGTGTGGTTACTTTACCTGTGCAAGTAGGCCTCATCACTACAGAAGTCACATTTCAAGTACTAGATAGAGAACTAGGATATAACATGCTACTAGGTTGCCCATGGATACATACCATGGAATTCGTGCCATCAACTTTTCACCACTATGTTAAGTTTCCTTTTAACAATATCTAAATCACAATCAAAGGTGAACCTAACCCTTTCCAACATTGCGATTACTTGAGAGAAAGCATAGTTAAGTAGGTTCCTATCAGTCAAGCAGCTCCTCTTACCTCATAATTAGAATACTAACAATTATAGATACATAGGAATCTTCATGTCACATACACCTACTGCACCTCCATTATAAATCAAGGATGAAGGTTGTGAAGAATGATCTTATTCCCGAACACTATCTGTTGGGCAGTTGTCTCTATCTCCTAGGTCTTTTGGGAGAGGGCAACCAAATTAAACAAGTCAAGACAAAGGGAAAGAAATAATCAAGTATTTAGATTCTTGTTCACTTGTTCGATGGGGAGACTTACAAGAAGAATACTTAGATGAATATGTGGACAAATGGTTATACAATGATTAGGAAGACTGCCTTGCAATTAAACTCCCTTTAGATCAATATGGAAATGACTTTAGAATGTTGTATAAGCATGGTTACAATGGTATAACAAGATTGGAGGCACATTCTCAAGGCATCATATAACCCTTACTACCTTTAGAGAACCTAATAAATCAAGGTTTGGGGTATATTATCACAACAAGAAGACCAATAATTCGACCAGATGCCCCAGAAGTACTAAACATGCTAGCCTTAGCAACACAAAAATCTACCAATATGACTACCAACCATAATTCTTCTACACAAAGTAACTTCTAAATGTGTGTATGTGTGTCATTGTCACATGCCAATGTGGTAATAGACACTGGAATAGCACTAGAAAATGAATCCAGTACCTGGTTCACATTATCATCCTCTATAAGTCCATCAATGAAAATTGATATAGCACCAGCTAGTGATACAATTATCAAAAGACCAGAATCTCTCATATGAGGGATGAATGATGTCTCAATAACAAAAGTAGGATCAACAAGCTATGAGAATGTTCCACTAATCATAGATACTACAAAAATTCCTCTTTCTCTAATTGAATAAATTGAAGAACCTTATGAGGAAGGGTTAGACATATACAAATATGTTGAAACATAAACTGATTCCCATGAATATGAATGGATGTCTCTTCATAGTAGCAACACAGATACGGTAGACAAATTTTATGATCATCATGCACCTGTGGATGATGGCATTTCTTATGAGGACAAGGAATTAGATCCAAACTCCTAGAAGAGCTATTACGACACTTGAGCTTGCATGATATCATCGACACCTTCTTCTAATGAGGGTAGATATATTTGCCTCATATATCCACACTTGATAGACTAGGGGCAACAGGAACAACCACACCTAAATTGGTTTGAAAATGACGAGGCCATAGCAGAGTTCCTTGGTGCACGAGATGGATTCCCATATGACGATCATAAAGCTAGTTTTGTAATAGACCTAAACATAACAACATATTTTGGAGAAGAAATATCCTCTTATAATCTAGAGGACTTTGATGAAATAGAAAACACAAACAAAAGCAGATTGAATGATCTTGCAATGGATCAGGAGTAATTGGCATTGCTAGTAGAGAAAACTAAAGAAGTCAACATCGAAGATGCTAAAACTATACATAAAATACACCTAGCCGAGTCTTTGAACTCTGATGAAAAAGAAAGGTTTATTGAGTTCTTCAAATAAAGACCAATAAACTTTGCCTGGTCATATGTTGACATGCCAGGTTTGCATCCAAAACTAGTGTTACATCATTTGCCACTATTGTCAGGGATAAAGCCATATAAGCAAAAACTTAGTAAAATGCATCCAAAAATTGCTTTGCTAGTAAAGGTGGAGTTACAAAATTTGTTAGATGTAGGCTTCATAAGGCTTATAGATTATGCAAAATGGATTTCAAACTTGGTACTAGTGACTAAACCCATTGGGGGCATAAGAATCTACACAGATTTCATGAATTTAAACAAGGATTGTCCCAAGGATGACTTACCACTTCCCAACATAGACATGATTGTGGACTTAACTACAAGAAATGAAATGTTGTCACTCATGGATGGTTTCTCTTGCTATAACCAAATCAAAATTGCACCAGAGGATCAACATAAAACAACATTCACTTGTCCATGGGGGACATATTGTTGGAATGCGACGTCGTCCGGTCTAAATAACTATGACAATATTGTTCCATGACATGATACATGATATCATGGAGGACTATGTTGATTATTTACTAGCCAAATCCAGAACTAGAGATGATCACTAGACATTATTGCTAGAATATTTGATAGACATTAACAATACAAAGTCAGGGTGAATCCTGAAAAGTGTATGTTTGGTGTGACAGCCAAAAAACTCTTAGTTTTTATTGTTTCCAACAGAGGTATTGAGGTGGATCCTACAAAAGTGAAGGCTATTCTAGGAAGATCACAATCTATAAGGCAATTCATTGCACAATTAGCTGACAAATGTCAACCATTCCAACATCTTTTGAAGAAAGGAGTGATGTTCAAATGGACAGATCAATGTCAGGAAGCATTCCAAGAACTGAAAGATTATCTCTTGTCAACACCAGTCCTAGTCCCACCAACGCCAAACAAACCTTTGCGTTTATACACCTCAGCAACAAATTGTTCTGTAGGATCTCTCTTGGCACAACATGATGACCAAGAAAAGGAAAAATCTATCTACTACATTAGTAGAACTATTATAGGGTATGAACTCAACTACACTCCCATAGAGAGAGCATGTTTGGCAGTGATCTTTGCATCTCAAAAGATTAGATACTACATGCTCAGTCGTAATATTCAAATCATTACACACTTTGACCCACTCAAATATCTCTTAAGCAAAGCTGCACTAACATGAAGATGGGCCAAATGGGTCATGATCTTAAGTGAGTTAGATATTGAGTATGTTGATAGAAACACAATCAAAGGCCAAATCATAACAGATCAATTAGCAAAACTACCTATGCAAGACAGTCATCCATTGTTAGTAGACTTTCCTGATGAGTCTATATTCACACTAACAACGTCCACAAGATGGAAGTTATAGTTCGATGGTTCCTACACTAACCATGGAGCAAGTGCTATAATTATTTTATCACTCCTCAAGGTGACTCAATTCCAAAATCATTTAGAATTAACTTTCCATGCACCAATAACATTGTTGAATATGAACAACCTTCCAGAAACAATGACCGGAGTAGGAGAAGGAGCAAGAGTGGGAGCGGGAGTTTTGGTTCATTTAGGTTTGAATTTGAATGGACCTGGTGTGGATTTCCTACGTGTTGGGGGTCCAGGGGTTTCCCCCGTGACTCGCCCCTCTTCTGAATCAGATCTTGATCCCATGGATGGGGCCTCAAATGATACTTGGGATAGTGGTACCCTGTCAAATACTGCCAATGGTAAATCTATCATCTCCGACAAACCTAGTGGTGTTGAGGGCCCCAATAATGCAGAGGTCTTTTTTAAGATTCTATATGCGAATTGCAATAGGAAATGGCTTCTTTATTTGGGTCTAAGCTTAAGGGTAAGGCCATTTTGCCAGTTTCGCATAAAGTTGACTTGGAGTCTGGTGCTTGCTCCATCTCTATCCCAAATTGTATTATGGATTAGAATATGGCTCACATGAACTTAGTCTTGGTGGGTAAGTTTGTTGGACCACGTCCCAATATTGAGGTTGTTAGAGCCTCGGTGTCTAGAAAATGGAACGGTAAGGGTCAAATTGTTGTTGTTGCTATGGTTGGTGGTTTCTTCTCTTTTTCATTTGCTTGTGAGGAAGATCTTCGATTTGTTTTGGCGAGTGGCCCCTGGATGTTGGGCAAAGCCTCGCTGACCCTCAAAAAGTGGGAACCAGGATTTAATCCCAAAGATTGGGAATGTAATGAAGCCCCAATCTGGGTAACATTGTTAGGTTTAACCATGAATTTATGGGGAAAAGATATTTTTATGGGAATTGCAACTTGTTTTGGTGAGCTAATTTCAGTTGACCCAATGACTGTAGCTAAAAGACGCCTTGTTTATCCCAGATTGTGTGTCAATGTCAAACAGTCTACAAATCTGCCAGGAGAGATTAATCTTTTCTCTAAGCTGGGTAGATGGATGCAGAAAGTGGAGTATGAATCCATCCCTTTTGCATGTTTCCATTGCAAAAAAGTGGGTCATTGGGCCAGGTAGTGTTCATCTAAGCCAAAGAAGGAATGGAGAAAGAGGAAGGACAAGTTGCTCATAGAGAAGAGGGATGCCCTGCCCTCTGATCCTCCTCTAGAAGGATTGTGCAAAGATTCAAATGGATCTATTGATCCCTCTATCCCTCCCCCGATTGTGGATGATGGGGTCTTGCCTGGAGCTAGTTTTATGATAGGGAGGCTACCTAGTTTACCATTAATTAGGATTCTTTGATGGTTGCTTCTATCCCTTCATGAGTTCCAAATCTATCCCTTTAGACTTATAAGGGATTCCCTACCATTTGTTTTCTTATCTCATCTTCCTCAAGCTCACAAAGTAAGCTTGATCACTATATCCTTGCAGGGGTGCAAGACACAACACATGTGTTCTCTCTTTACAAAACCACCCATCCTGTTTGGTTTGCCAAATACACTCCTTTTGGTTATACAATGTCTTAGTTTTAGATATATAGCCTTCTCAATCTTCTTCCAGTTATCAGCAGATTCCTTCCCCCTGCAAGTTATCTCCTTCAAGTTACCGACATCTAGCCAGACTATCACCAAGCTCACCTAGGGCTAGTTTGCAGGAATATCTAATGTCATCTCCTAGACTCTTACCAATAAAACCCTACTATACATATTTGGCTCTGCTTGACAATCTCCAATGATCATGTGGAGTCTCAAGTCAGAGCCATGTGATTATTGCAAACGGAGAACAAAAACTGAAAAGGAAAGCTTTATTTATAGATTTTGAGCTTATGCACGAGTTCAAACCAGCAACGAAGCTTTACATTAACAACATACGAGAACTTCAGAGTTTTTTTAACACATTATTGCAAATCAAGAACCAAAAGTAAACTCTGACTGGAAACCAAAAAATGGACTTCTCTATTGCATTTCAGAAAAAACAAACTATCGTGTTCTCTGAGACAATCGACAATCAATGACTCAACCATCAACCTCTTACAGATGCTCGTTGGGTCTTTTATACATTTTCTCTTCTATTATGAACTTCTCCTATTGGACGAGATAAATCTCGTTACCAACGGTTTCCATTTGCAACTGTCTCACAGGTTCCATCGGAACATCGGGGTAACATCCAAACAAGGTTACCAATGTCCGATGACAACCTCTAACTTGTTGCACTTCCTATCGGGTCTTCAGAACACCAAAATAGGGCTACCGATGACTGACGTCTTCACACTTCTGCTTCATACTTTCCATCGAGTTATCGATGTAGCATTAGAATAGAGTTACCGATGTCCAATGGCGACACACACCACTTTGCACTTTTGTATCGGGCATCAGGATAAATCCCTTTGTCCGATGACTAATGCCTTCCTCTACTTCCTGGGCATTTCCATCGAAACTCCTACAAACATGTTAGCCTGATGGCCGATGCCATCTTCCTCTACTTGTGCTTGTCATCGGGTCATCGGTGTAACACTGAAGCGTTCATTTTGATAGCCAATGACTTACTCCGGTCCATCCACTTTTCTATCGGGCATCGGCATAGGTGAGAACCTTGCCTGTCGATGCCCGATACAACCGCTCCATGCCTATGCTTCCTCATCAGTTCATTGAGGTAGCTTAAAACTACTTGCCCCGATACAACCGCTCTGCAACGCTCCCCTCCCAATGCTTGCTCATCGGGTCATCGGGGTAACATGAAACCACTCCCTCTGATATCTGATGACTCCATGCCATACTCTAGTGACCTCATCGGGGTAAGTCTTGCCGATCAGGGTAGGTCTTGCCAATAAGGAAAATCTCAAAAACTACCATAAACAACCAAACAAATGGACTTAGAGCCAGTCCTTATGTATTTACATGACCATTGGAAGGTCTCAAAAGCCAAAATTGGTTAAGGGCATTGCAACCCTTAGGTGCTCCTGCACCATACTCCCCCAAAAATAAAGAAGTCAAGTGACTGTGCGTGACAGCAAGGAGAAATCAATTCCTAACTTAACAAAGTCTAATTCAGGGACCCAAGTTGCTTCAAGAATCAGGTTTATGTATCCATTTTACCAAATGTTCCATGTAGACCCGGTGTCGAGTCTTCTTAAGAATGCAGGAATCCAACACTTTCTCAGCCTGAGGCATGGAAGAAGAAAGTAAGGGCAGGTCGGCAAGTGACTGTTGACATCTAAAACTCATGCATCCTCCTGGGGAAGTTGTCCCTTGTAGATAACCAAATCTGCAACATTTAAAATGGGAGACAAGGCAATATCAGATGGCAAATCAATCTTATAGGCATTAGAGCCATACTTGGCTAAAAATTTACATGGCCCTATTCTCCTCATTTGTAGCTTGCTGGGAACCCCTTTCTGAAGTTGAGCCTTGTTCAAATGTACCATCACCAAATCTCCAACTAAAAATTGCACATCTCTCTATGTGGCATCAACTCTGGCTTTAACTTTTTGTGAAGAATCCTGGAGAGATCGCTTGACTTGGTCATGAACCTCCTTCATAGATTGAGCGACATCATCAACTTGACCACTTTTTTGTGACAAATTACCAAGATCTCGTAATTCTATAGCACCTCGTGCGTGCATACCATACACTATCTCAAAAGGACTCTTCCCAGTAGACCTGTTGACACTGTCATTGTACGCAAACTCTGCCTGGTGAAGAACCTGATCCCAACCATGTCCATATTCTTTTGTTAAACACCTTAAAAGGTTTCCAAGTTTCCTATTGACTACCTCTGTTTGACCATCCGTTTGGGGATGATAGGCTGAACCTAAAGACAAATTAGTTCCTAGACTTTTCCAAAGAGTTTTCCAAAAATGTCCAAGGAATTTGACATCTCTATCTGAAACAATACTAACCGGAAAACCATGGATTCTTATAACCTCTTTGAAAAACAAGTGTGCAATGTGACTAGCGTCATGAGTAGTTTTGCAAGGAACAAAATGTGCCATTTACT
Organism: Cryptomeria japonica; assembly: GCF_030272615.1. NCBI lineage: Eukaryota > Viridiplantae > Streptophyta > Pinopsida > Cupressales > Cupressaceae > Cryptomeria > Cryptomeria japonica. The sequence goes on along the minus strand of NC_081412.1, from coordinate 446,067,019 downwards.
AAATCTGTCAACAACAACAAACATGATATCACAACCAAGCTTAATTTTGGGTAATCCAACCACAAAATCCATACTCACACATTCCCATGGCCTTGTAGGAATAGGTAATGGCTGATAAAGACAAACATTAGTAGTTGTACCTTTAGCTTTCAGACAAACCATACACTGCTCAACATACCTTCTGATATCCCTCTGCATTCTGGGCCAATAGTAGAACCTTTGAACAAGTTCCAATGTCTTATTAAGGCCAAAATAACCACTCAAACATCCATTGTGCTTTTCTTGGATCATATTTTCCCTCATCGATCCTTTGGGAACACACAACTGTCCATCTTTAAACAACAAACCATTTTGCAAATTAAAGTCAACATATTCACTATGAAAGTGATTCTGAAATTGTTGACAAACCTTGTAAATGGCTGCAAAATCTTCATCATTGGGGTACAAATCCTTGAAGTAATCAACTCCAATACTCTATATATGCACTTCTTGCACTATTAGTAGCCTTCTACTCAAAGCATCTGCTACTTTATTACACTATCCTTTCTTATGCTTAATAGAAAAAGTATATGACTATAAATACTCAACCCATTTAACATGACTATGACTCAAATTATCTTGTGAATTCAAAAAACTTAAAGCTTGATTATATGTGTAAACAACAAACTCCTTAGGTAACAAGTAGTGCCTCCACTTCCTAAGAGCTTGAACAAGAGCATAAAACTCGAGATTATAGGATGAATACTTCTTCTTGGCATCATTGAGCTTCTCACTAAAGAAAGCTACAGGTCTATTCTCTTGACTCAAAACAACACCAGCTGCTATATTACTTGCATCACATTCAATTGTGAACAACTTATCAAAACTAGGAAGAATGAGTACTGGTTGTGTAGCTACCTTTTGTTTCAAAAGTTCAAACCCTTTGTTAGCTGCATTGGTCCACTAAAACTTAGTTTTAACTCCTCCTTTGATGGTATCTAGCATGTGTGCACAAATATCACTGAACCCTCTGATAAACTTCCTATAGAACTGTGCCAAACCATGAAAACTTCTTACTGCACTTGTTGTCTTTGGTGTTGGCCAATTTGTGATGGCTTCCACCTTTGATGTGTCCATCTTCAAATCTCCTCCTGAAACTACAAATCCAAGATAGACAAGTTCCTGCTTCATAAACTCACACTTCTCTAAGTTTATTGTTAGTTTCTCATCATACAATTTTTGCAATACAATACTAAGATGCTCTAGATGTTCCTCTTTAATTCTACTGAAAATCAAGATGTCATCTAAGTATACAACAACAAATTTACCAATAAAATATTTAAGCACTTCATTCATGAGTCTCATGAATGTACAGGGAGCATTACTAAGACCGAATGGCATAACAAGCCACTCATAAAGTCCTTCATTAGTCTTGAAAGTTGTTTTCCATTCATCACCTTTCTTTATCCCGATCTAGTGGTATCCACTCTTGAGATCATTCTTAGTGAAGTACCTTGCACCTCCCAAGCAATCCATCATGTCTTCAATTATTGGGATAGGAAAGTTGTACCTGATAGTGATTCTATTTATGGCTCTTGAATTTGTGCATAGCCTCCATGTTCCTCCTTTCTTGGGTGCTAACAGTCTAGGTATGACACAAGGACTTATGTTCTTCTTTATCAACCCTTGGTCCAACAATTCTTGGACTTGTCTAGCCACTTCCTTGTTCTGTTCAGGAGTCATCTTATAGGCTGCTTTGTTAGGTAACAATGCTCCTGGAATAAAATCAATCTGATGGCTTATGGCTCTAATAGGCGGTAGGGTTGTTGGTGCTCCATCACTTATGATTGCTTTGAAGTTGTCTAGCATCTGTTGCACTTCATGAGGTATTTGAACCTTCTTTTCTTGCTTTGCTTCCTTTGGTTTTACTTTAAGAGAAAACCCCACTCCTTCTCCTTCCTTGAGAGTGTTAATGAACTCTTTTTCACCCACCAATAACATATTTGGGCCTTTAGTTTTGTTGCTCTCTCTTTCATCACTTAGGGATTGAATATGGTATGTAACTCCATCCTTTTGAAAAGAATAAGAGTTCTTCTCTCCATTGTGAATGGCCTTTCTGTCAAACTGCCATGGTCTACCAAGAAGTAGATGGAAAGCATCCATAGGCAGGATGTCACACAAGACTTTATCCTTATAACTACCTATGTTGAACTCAACCATGTTTGTTCATTTACTACCACATGTTGCTCCTTGTTGAGCCAAGTGACCCTATATGGATTACTATTTGGGATTCTTTTCAATTTTAGTTTACTTACTGCTTCCTCTGACACAATGTTGTTAGTAGACCCTGAGTCTATCACCACTCTACAAACCTTACCAACGACCTTGCATTTGATTCTAAACAAAGATCTTCTTTGAGTTAGTTCTTCTTTGATTGGATCCTTAATCAAGGCTCTTCTCATCATTAAATTTTCTCCATCTGCAGGAGCTAAGCTCACATATTGTGTCTTGTTGCAATCTACATCTTCTTGTGCATGTTTCACTCTTCTTTCACTTCCTTGAGATGAAGAGGATTTCTCTGGACATCTATAGGCAGGGTGGCCCAACTTTTGGCAATTGTAACACTTCATGGTGGAGAAGTAGGACCCTCTTCCCGATCCACTAGATCTACCTCTTCCTGGGTTGCTAGATGATCCCCTTCCTCTATAGCTGCTCTTACTATGTGAATCCTCACTTGGGACCTTTGATCTGCTCCTCTTCCACCAAAACTGCCTCTTTGGCCTCTACCATCTTTTCCTCTGTTGCTTTGTTCTTGCTTCTTTTTACTCTTTTCATCCACCTTCAATGCCAATTGATAGCACTTATGCATGGTGTTAGGACATAACAAACTTAAATCCTCTTAAATATTCCATCTTAAGCCATTCAAGTATCTAGCTACCTTGATACTCTTATCCTCTACCACCTTAGATCTCAGACATAACTTCTGAAATTCCTCAGTATAGCTACTCACATCCAAGTCTCTTTGTCTCAGGTTTTGTCTCCTTTTGTGCAGTTGGATCTCATAATCTTGAGGGATGTAGGCCTCTTTCACCTTGGCTAACATGCCCTTCCAAGTGGCTATGGGGTTCTTGCCCTCTTTTTGCCTCTCCTCTTGGATAAACTTCCAGCAAGTCAATGTTGCCCCTCTCAATCTAGATTTAACCACCTTCACCTTTTGGGCCTCACTGATTCCATCACACTCAAAGTGATTCTCCAATCCCTCTATCCATTCCAGGACTACCTCTGGCTCTATTTTTCCACAAAAAAGTGGCACTCCTAAAGATTTTCCTCCTAAGGCTCTAATTGCTTTAAGCAAAGGTTCTTCAGTTAGAACCTTTATTTGGGCCTAAGCTTAAGGGTAAGGCCATTTCGCCGATTCCACATAAAGTTGACCTGGAGTCTGGTGCTTTCTCCATCTCTATCCCAGATTGTATTGTGGATCAGAATATGGCTCACATGAACTTAGTCTTGGTGGGTAAGTTTGTTGGACCACATCCCAATATTGAGGTTGTTAGAGCCTAGGTGTCTAGAAAATGGAAGGGTAAGGGTAAAAATGTTGTTGTTGCTATTTTTGGTGGTTTCTTCTCTTTTTCATTTGCTTGTGAGGAAGATCTTCGATCTATTTTGGCGGGTGGCCCCTGGATGCTGGGCAAAGCCTCACTAGCCCTCAAAAAGTGGGAACTAGGATTTAATCCCAAAGACTGGGAATGTAATGAAGCCACAATCTGGGTAAGATTGTCAGGTTTAACCATGGAGTTATGGGGAGCAGAGATTTTGAGGGAATTGCAACTTGTTTTGGTGAGCTAATTTCAGTTTACCCAATGACTGTAGCTAAAACACGCCTTGTTTATCCCAGATTGTGTGTCAATGTCAAACAGTCTACAATTCTACCATGAGAGATTAATCTTTTCTCTAAGTTGGGTAGATGGGTGCAGAAAGTGGAGTATGAATCCATCCCTTTTGCATGTTTACATTGCAAAAAAGTGGGTCATTGGGCCAGGCAGTGTTCGTCTAAGCCAAAGAAGGAATGAAGAAAGAGGAATTACAAGCCACTCTTAGAGAAGAGGGGTGCCCTGCCCTCTGATCCTCCTCTAGAAGGATTGTGCAATGATTCAAATGGATATGTTGATCTCTCTATCCCTCCCCCGATTATGGATGATGGGGTCTTGCCTGGAGCTGGTTTTATGATAGGGAGGCTACCTAGTTTACCATCAATTAGGATTCTTTGATGGTTGCTTCTATCCCTTCCCGGGTTCCAAGTCTATCCCTTTAGACTTATAAGGGATCCCTACCATTTGTTTGCTTATCTCACCTTCCTCAAGCTCACAAAGTAAGCTTGCTCACTATTTCCTTGCAGGGGTGCAAGACACACACACATGTGTTCTCTCTTTGCAAAACCACCCATCTTGTTTGGTTTGGCAAATACACTCCTTTCGATTATGCAATGTCTTAGTTTCAGGCGTATAGCCTTCTGGATCTTCTTCCAATTCTCAACAGATTCCTTCCCCCTGCAAGTTATCTCCTTCAAGTTACTAACACCTAGCCGGACTATCATCAAACTTCCCTAGGGCTAGTTTGCAGGAATAGCTAATGCCATCTCCTGGACTCTTACCAATAAAACCCTACTGTACATATTTGGCTATGCTTGACAATCTCCAATTATCATGTGGAGTCTCGAGTCAGATCCATGTGATTATTGCAAACAGAGAACAATAATTGAAAAGGAAATCTTTATTTACAAATTCCGAGGTTATGCATGGGTTCAAACCAGCAACTCACAAAACAGAGAAAAGAAGCTTTACACTAACAGCATACGAGAACTTCAGAGATTTTAAACACATTATTGCAAATCATGAACATAAAGTAAACTCTGATTGCAAACCATAAAATGGACTTCTCTATTGCATTTCAAAAAAAAAAAAAAAATCGTGTTCTCTGAGGCAATCAACAATCAATGACTCAACCATCAACCTCTTACTGATGCCTGTTGAGTCTTTTATAAATTTTCTCTTATGTTATTAACTTCTCCTATTGGATGAGATAAATATCATTACCAATGGTTTCCATTTGCAACTATCTCACAGGTTCCATCGGGGTAACATCCAAACAATGTTACCAATGTCCGATGACAACCTCTAACTTGTCACACTTCCTATTGGGTCTTCGGCGGAACACCAAAATGGGACTACCGATGACTGACGTCTTCACACTTTCGCTTCACACTTTCCATCAAGTTATTGTTGTAACATTAGAACAAAGTTATCGATGTCTGATGGTGGCACACACCACTTTGCACTTTTCTATCGGGCGTCGGGATAGCAAGAAATCCCTTCGTCCGATGGCCGATGCCTTCCTCCTCTTCCTGGGCGTTTCCATCGAAACTCCTATAAACATGTTAGCCTGATGGTCGATGCCATCTTCCTCCACTTGCGCTTTGTCATCGGGTCATCAATGTAACACTGAAGCATTCCTTCCGATATCCGATGACTTACTCCAGTCCATCCACTTTTCTATCGAGCGTCGGCATAGGTGAGAACCTTGCCTATCAATACCCACTACAACTGCTCCACGCCTATACTTCCTCATCGGGTCAATGGGGTAGCTTAAAAATACTCACCTCGATACTTGATACAACCACTTTGAAACAATCCACTCCCAATTCTTGCTCATCGGGTCATCGGGGTAACATGAAACCGTTCCCTCCGATATCTGATGACTCCACGCCATACTCTAGCGACCTCATTGGGGTAAGTCTTGCCGATCAGGGTAGGTCTTGTCGATAAGGAAAATCTCAAAAACTACCATAAACAACCAAACAAATGGACTTAGAGCCATTCCTTATGTATGTACATGACCACTGGAAGGTCTCAAAAGCCAAAACTGGTTAAGAGCATTCCAACCCTTAGGTGCTCCTGCACCATTTTACTTCAAATGTACCTGTGGCCCCTGCTCCTAACCCTTCGCTTTTAGAGGAGAATGTTTGGGAATCCCCTGTTGTGAATTCTCCTTATGAAGAAGGGAATACTATTAATGCTAAAGGGTTTGTCCTGGATATTCCCATTCAACTGGTCATTGATATGGGTAACTCTATTGTGGCGAAACCCCCGATTTCTCTCACTCTGGAATCATCCCAAGAGGACTCCTGTCCTTTTATTGAGGTCAAACCCAAAAATAGAAGACAAAACTCCCCTATTGGTCAATCTACTCCAGTCTCTTGGGGGGTTTCAACCAGAAATAGACAAAAAGCGGACTGTGAGTCAGATTCAAGGGGGGTGGGGAGGCCACCCAATGCAGTTAGTAGAGATAGGCAGAGTTGGGCTTCCATTGCGGACGGAGCCCAAAGAACGTTACCAGAAATGGGGATGGGATCCGGGGCCTCTCTTGCTAAATGAAAATTATTTCGTGGAATATAAGGGGATTGAATCATCCCCATAAGCATGATTTGTTATCTAGCTTGGTTAGGGATCATAAGCCAAATATTTGCCTTGTTCAGGAGACTAAAATACCTGGTAATAAAGTGGAAAAGATTAAATTGGCGATTTTTGGAGATTGTTGTGTTCACTGTGTTGATGCAGATGGTGCCTCAGGCGGTATCACCAATACTCTTTGGAATCTGAGACTGTTATGTGGTAAGGTGGTTCTCTCTTCTCCTAATCACATTGCTACTAGGTTCTATAATCTTAAAGATGGATCCTCCTAGATTATTTCCAACATCTATGCTCCTAATGGGAGAATTGCTAGGAAAGTTCTCTGGTCTTCCATTTGCCATGCTAGATTGCTTTTCCCTAATGAGAAATGGATTCTTCTGGGCGACTTCAACACCCCTCTCTCAAACTTAGAGAAATTTGGGGGCATGCCTATTTATATTAATAGTAGACAAGACTTGGCTGACATGATTAATTCTTTGAGCCTATTGGACCTGGATCTTATTAGGGATAAATTCACTTGGTCTAACAGATGCAGTGGGGATGATCTCGTTTAGGTTAAGCTGGATAGGGGCCTTGTCTCTCCTGATTGGATACAGAATGCTTCCTGTAAACGCAATGCCTTGACCCGATTAGGATTTGATCACTTCCCTATTTGTCTTTCGGTGACTTCGTTGTCTAGAAGAAAGGCGTACCCCTTCAGATTTGAGAAAATGTGGCTGATGGTGCCTGACATCCATGATAAAATTATGGAGTGGTGGAATATTGATGGCTTCCCTCTATTCTTATTTCAAAACTTTTGGCAGATCTTAAGCCTTGATGTGGTCAATGTTGCGCAAGAGTTTTTTGGGGCTCGCTCTCTTCTGAAGGAGCTGAACGCCACCTTCTTTGTCCTCATTCCCAAGAAACATGATGCCTATGCTTTTTAGGATTTTAGACCTATTAGTCTTTGCAATTCTATCTATAAAATTTTCACCAAGATCCTGGTGCTCAGGCATAAGAAATACCTCCCCTCTTCAAAACACCAAAATGGGTTTGTTCCTGGGAGGCAGATTTTGGATTTCGTTATTGTGGTTCATGACAACATTCACTCCTTATCTATCAATAAAAAACTGGGTTTTTTTTGAAATTGGATCTGTTGAAAGATTTTGATAGAGTCAATTGGATTTTTCTTCTTACGATTCTTAGGGCGTTTAGATTTGGAGATAACTTCATCCAGATTATTGATCAATGTGTGTCCACTCCCAAATTTTTTGTCTTGATCAATGGAGTTACCTCTGGTTTCTTCTCTACGTCAAGGGGCATTAGACAAGGGGATCCTTTATCTCCTTTTCTCTTCATTCTGATGAGTGAAGCTCTCAGTAAAATTATCCAAAGGGAAGTTAGAAAAGGTAATCTTTTGGGCTTATGACCCTCTTCTTAGGCCTCTACCTGCTCGCACCAACCATTTATGGATGGTACTTTGTTGATGGGGGAAAGTTTGGTTAAAAAAGCTAAGAATTTAAAAAAGAATCTGGATACTTATGAGAAAGGCACTAGACAAAAAATTAGCCTGGCTAAAAGCTCAATTTTTTTCTTTAACACCCCAGAGCACAGGAAAATGAAGATTGCCATGATTCTAGGGTGTAAAGTTGGGGTTCTTCCCGACTCTTATTTAGGTCTACCCCTATACCATGGTCCAGCCCCAGATTCCTTCTGGGTGAATCTTATTGATAGATTCTAGAATAAGTTGGCTGGATGGAAAGGTGATTTGTTAAGCAAAGCTGGTAAGCTCGAGCTGCTCAAGCCACGCTACAGAGCCTCCTGGTGTATGCTATGAGTTTATTCAAAATTCCCGCCAAAATTGTTGATAAAATGGAAAGAATTCAAAAAAAAAAATTATGGATTGGGACTGAAATTAAGAATAGGTTGCATCTTGTAGCTTGGAAATAAGTTTGCCTTCCCAAGTTCATGGGGGGGTTGGACATTAGAAATCTAAGAGATTTCAATAAAGCCTTGATGGCCAAGAAATTGTGGAGATGTCTTAAAGAGAATAATGAATGGATTGACATTTTCAAACATAAATACCACATCTAGGGTATCCAAAACATGCTGGAATCTTATGAACTTCCCAACCCTGTCTCTGACTTATGGAGCAATTTCTTTGGTTCCACCAATATTATTTTGCATGGTTGTAGATAGGTGCTGGGGAATGGTACTAAAATCAGATTTTGGGGGGACTGGTGGATTGGTCATGGCCCTCTTTCGGATTCTGCTTAGGCTCCTCCTTTCAAAGAATTATGTCTCAGAAAAATTGGCTCCTGGGTGGCTGATTATAATAGAGATGGAGCCTAGTTAGATCTCAAATCTGTAGATAATGATTTGATACCTTTGCAACCCTGGTTAAACTATATTCATATTCCTTGCTCCCATGTGGAGGATTAAGTGTTCTGGAATTTCTCTTCAGGGAAATTCAAGGTTGCTGATGCCTACAAGTTCATCTTCAAAAAAAATTCTCCCTCCCCCTTCGGGGTTGGTATCTGGAATAAGCTTTTAATTCTGAAAATTAACCTCTTTTTTTGGCATTTCATGCAGGGTAAGATTTCTACCATTGACAACCTTTGTAAAAGAGGTCTTCCCATTACTAACAGATGCTTCCTATGCAAAGAAGCGGAGGAAAATGTTGGTCATTTGTTGTTGCACTGCTCTTTTGCCATGGATATCTGGAGTTTCTTCCTTGATATCTGAAACACTAATTGGGTCTTCCTTGATTTCGTTCAAAGGTTGTGGTTTGAATGGAAGTATCCCTTCGACAATCAGGTTTTGGGAGTCCTCTAGAATGTGTCTCTTCCTCATATTGATTGGGGTATTTAGAAAGAAAGAAATAATAGAGTTTTTAGAGATTTGGAATCTCTTGCGCTTGTTGTGGCTATTAGAATCAGAAATGCTATTAAGGAGATTTTTCTTCACTCTTGCCCCAGTAGAAAGAACGACCATCCCCTCCCTACTCTCTTGGAGGAGTGGATACTATCAAATAGTGGCAAATTGGTTGGAATATCTCCATTCATGTGCACAAAATTAAACAGTGCAGACAAAATTTTCTATGGTATCCCCCCCTGTGGGATGGATCAAAACAATGTGGACGGGGGGACTAAAGGTAATCCTGGTCCGACTGGGTGTGGGGGAGTGGCTAGGAATCATATGGGTCTACTAATTTATGCGGTGGCACTCCCTCTGGGCACCCAGTCCAACCATTTTGCAGAGGCCAACGCTACCCATTTTGGGTTACACATGGCTAAAAGTGAAGGTTTTAGAAAGGTCTGGCTGGAATCTAACTCACTCAACATTATCAATTGTTTGAATGGGCATATGGATCCTAGCTGGACTATTGCCAACTTGATCAAAGATTGTTGTGATGTGATTAAAGAGTTGGATGAATTCAAAATTTCTCACGTATTTCAGGAAGGCAATAAAGTGGCGGATTTATTGGCCAATATGGCAGTGGGCTACGTGGCAACAAAATTGTGAAGCAATCGGGACTCTTTCCCAAAAAGCTTGTGCGAATTGGCATATGATGATACCATCCACTTGCAGTAACCAATGAAGAACAATCATGATTTGATTAATTTGTTGGCGACATGGTTTCCTTTCGATTTCCCTATTCGAAGATCTAGAAACTTCCCTTGTGCCTGGATTTTTTGTCTTCTTGTGTGGCCCCTGTCCTGCTTTTGTTTGGAGACTTGTCTCGTGTGGCCCATTTCTTGTTTCTATTTGGTGACCCAGACCATTATGGGTGGGGAAAATAATAGGCAAGAACCACCCACTTTTGATAAATGGAAGAAAAATAAGGAAGTGTGGCAGGAAATTGTTGATGGGGGAACGGTTCCCTTCGTGGAAAGACTCCATGGCCCTTCTCCTATGCTCACGGAAATGTTTGTCAATAGGTCGAAGAAAGGGGTTTTGAGGGCTTATGGTGCTAATTATCAGCTGGATGAAACCCTGGTGGCTACGGTTACGGGTTTGGCTATGAATGGCAGAAGGTTTCACAGAGACAGAAAAACAGGGGAGGAAGACATGGCGAATTTTTTTTATAAAGATAAGGAGCGTTCAAGAGTTAATAAAATGGCTGATGGTGGCTACAACAGAAAGGATCTTATGGCTCCCTCGGTGGACATGGCCAAGTTCATCATGAGGTACATTACACTTGATGGCAGATATGCTAGTATCTTTTCTTATCATTTTACCATCTTGAATCACTTTAGGCATGACAAATCCCTAATACTAATGTTCAAGATGTCTCTGATTCAGATATGGAGATGGAGGATAGTGGGAGTGCAAAACCCCTTGTTGACCCTGATTATAAGCTGGTTGAAGAGGGTGAGATGTTGGTCATCCTAGAACCCATAGCAGTAAGAACCCACCCATATGGGATACAAGTAAATATAAATCGACCAACAAGATTTCTAAAACTGAGCCTTATTCCAAAAAGAAGAAGTTGGTTATTAAAGACTATGCTCCCAAGACCCTGGACCAGGATATCAAATTGGACATTCCTCTTAATGTCTTGAAGGAGAAGCAGGGGACTCTGCCTAAAGATGTGGATAGTGGTTTACAGAAGGAAAGTTCTCTGATGAATCTGGTGATGGAAGCCACTAGAAGCTAGGAGAACTGCTAGAAGTGGGTGGGGAAGGAGATTGATACCCTCAAAGAGGGGATTAATGAGATAATTGATATCTTCGCTGATTCACCTGAGCTTAGCAAAACAAAGAAGCTCATGATCATGACCCAAAAGCTTTCCCATGATATCAAGGTTAGGAAATGTAAACATGAGAAAACAATTGAGAAGGTCGAGCAGTCTATGGAGGAGATCGAGAATAATCTTAAGAATCTTGTTGACATAAGCAAGGAGGCCATTAACAATAGTATGGAGGGGCTGGAGAAGATCAATGCCATTGTGGTGGAGTAAATATCCAATCATATTGACAGTGATCCTGATGACATTAACATAAAGAAAGATCTGGGCGGTGAAGACTCTGTTGTTGGTGGCAATAAAACTATGGGCCCTAGTTCCAAGACCAGAAGCAGGAGCAACAATAAGGGTACCTCCAGGTTCATTATGGAGGAATTGGAGGCAATCAACAAGGCTACCATCCAGAAGAACAAGGAGCTAGTGCACTCACTTAATTGAGTGTTTGTCTGTGTTTTGTTTTGTTGGTTGTTGTTTCTTTTTGCTTTTGTGTTCGGTTTGGGGTGTTCCCCTATTTTGCTATTGGTTTCAGTTTGATTGGGTGATGGCCAGGTTCTGTAAAACTCTTGGTTTCAGGTCCATGTAAAACCCGTTTATCTTTATCAAAAACATTGTTGAATATGAATCCCTCGTCATAGGAATTCACATGGTTATACAGTGGAAGATAACAAAATTACATGTCTATGGAGACTCGCAGCTCATTGTCAATTAGGTTAATATTTATTATTCCACCAAGGATGACAAGTAGATTCTCTACAAATAGATGGTTGAAGAATTCAAGTAATTTTTTTGTCACATAACCTTTGAGCAAATTCCTAGGCTACAAAATAGAGCAACAAATGTAATGGCGATTGTAAGATCTCTTCCAGACATGCCAAATAATGAAACTTAGTTTGAGTTTATAATCGAGTAATTGATGATACTAGCATATGATATCCCATCTTTTGAATATGTGTGCATGATAGTGGGCCTTGAATCCCTATGGTACAATGATGTATATGCATACCTGCATGACCAATACATGTCTCCTAATCTTTCAATAAATCAATGAAAAACTGTAAGATCTTTCTAGACATGTTATCATTTCCAACACTTTGTACAAAAAGAGCTTAGATGGAACCCTTCTTTGATGCCTAAATTTTTAAGAAGGCCAATTAGCCTTGAAAGAGGTACATGATGGGATCTATGGTGTCCATTCCAGTGGCCCTGCATTAGCAAACAAACTATTGAGAATTGGATATTATTGGTCGGTCATGGAGAAAGACGCTTATAAATATGTGCAAAAATTTAGACAATGCCAAATACATGGGGATCTAAATAATGCACCTGCCCAAGAACTCCAACCAATTACATCACCATGGCCACTCTCACAATAGGGACTGGACCTTGTAGGGAAAATCAACCTTGTCTCCTCTAATAGACACACGTTCATTTTGACAACCACCGAGTATTTTACCAAGTGGGTTGAGGAAATCCCTCTCACTTATACCACCAATAAGCAAATAACAAAATTCATTCTCAATTATATCATCTATTGATATGGAGTCCTAATGTGCATAGTTATTGATAATGGGAACCCATTCAAAAATAAAGAAGTGTGCAAACTTTGTGATAAATTTTTGATCCATCAATTTACAACTTCCTATTATCTTCAAGGTAATGGTCAGGCAGAGGCAACCAATAAAACAAAAAATCCTAAAAATCTTGAAGAAAGTTGTCAATGAAGCAGGACAAGATTGACAAATTCAATTAAATCATGCACTTTGGGCTTATAGAATAGGGTTCTCACAACTAAAAGGGCTACTCCATACTCTTTAGTCTATGGATTAGAAGCTATTTTTCCTATTGATGTAGAATTTCGATCCTTGAGAGTCTCTTTGAAACATATCATATTAGATAAGGATTACATAGTAGCCATACTAAAAGAGTCAGAATTATTGGATGAAAAAAAGATAAAGCGCCCTCAACCACTTACAAGGGTATCAAAATAGACTTAAAAGGAGCTAAAATAAAAGAGTCAGGGTAAGGTTTTTTGAACTCAGAGACCTAGTCCTGGAAGAAAATTAGAGAAACTTGGTAGAGTGAGAACGACCAGGTAAGTTTGAACCTAACCAGTTGGGCCCTTATGTAATAACAAGAGTAGTTGGTAATGACGCATATCATCTAGAAACAATAGGGAGATCCACTCTCAAAGCCCACTATCAACATGCACCTCAACAAATACTATGTCTAATTGTTGATAGGCCATATTTCTTTGCATTTCATCTGCATGTAGTTTCTTTCGAGTGGGTTTAATTTTGCATTGTATTAGTATAAAGTTTCTTTCAAAAACAAAGATGCATTCAAAAACAAAGATTGCATCGCATTTGCATATGGTTACATAGTAAGTCTATTCATATTTAATAGAATTGGCATATAGTTGCATCAATAAAATAAAGACGACTGTCAGAATTGGTCAAATTATTTCCATATGAGAAAGTCAAGGTACATTGCATTTCTTATATACTCATTTGTGTAGTGTTAGAAACTCAAATGTCGATCATTGTTGGCGTTGCCTTGTGGTTAGGATTTGTATTTGGTCAGGTAGAGAGTTCATTGTTGTTCTTTTCACAAAAATATATCAATTTCTATATCTTACACACATTAATAAGTTTCTCTAAGTCATTGTAGATACCTGGTTGATGACGGGGCTAGTGAAAATCTAAAATCTTACTTCAACGCCGCTATAATTGTCATACCCATATAAGTTTCATTACTTACAAGCCAATGCAAGGAAAGAAAAAAATATGCCTAACAATATATCCAAAATGAAGGCCAAAATAAAGGAAAAATAAAATATCAATCAATGTATTGAATATCAAAAGCTTGGCTATGGAATATGCAAGTAACTCCATTGGGGCTATGGACGCCTGACTAGCAATGGAGCAATATTTGAGAAATTACAGTGATAACCTTGTTGGGCCTATAGACATCTACTGGAAGTTAGGCTCTATCCATGATGCTTTTGGAGTTAGGATGACTCACATAGCTAGTCATACAAGATTCTAAGCATCGTCAATGGTCATAAGAGTTGGAATAAATTCAAGTGCACACATAGGCAATTGCAGACCAAAGTCTCCAGGATTACTGAAGGAGTCTTTTGTGTCTCCTTTTGTAAATCATAATAATCTGGTATGCTAGGTTGATTCATCTAAAGGTTGTCGAGAATGGAATGGGTCCTTATCTCCAAAATGTTCTACGACCCCAAATTTATCAGTGTGTAACAAAATGCCAAGTCACACAAATGTGTCCTTGTTCAAATACATGATTGCATTTCATTTATCATTTAGCTTTCCATTATTCAAACATTCGTACTATGTTAGTCATCATCATGTAGACATAGGCATAGTTCATCAATTATATTGCTCGAATCTGTAAACTGGGGGAAAGTCTTAAAAAATCCTAAAAATCTTAGAAAGCTGGAAAAATCCTAAAAATCTGAAAAAGTCATTAAAAAATCCAAAAACATTAAAAAAGATCAAAATCCAAAAACATAAAAAAAGAACAAAATAAAAAACATCGAAAAAGAACAAAATAAAAAAAAATGGGAAAAAGGAAAAAATTCAAAACATCGAAAAAGAGCAAAAGCCCTAAAAATAGAAAAATCATACTACAAAATCATCAAAAACATTCAGAAAAAAGTCTTGAAAAAAGCACTAAAAATTGAAAAACCCACAACAAAAATCTTGTAATAAAATGTCTCGCAAAGATCAAACAGTTAAGCAGATACCCAGTAAACACTTTGCATGAAGTTAACAAAGGTTAAAACTATCCTATCAAATTCTACAACCCTGTTAATCAAACTGTCTTATCAATCGTATCAACCAACCATATCAATCAATCATCATCTTGTCTTAAACAGGGAAGGTTACGCTCGAAATCAGACAGATTAGTCTTAAATAGGGTATTCAATCTCTGAGATCATACATTATCAACCATCGCATCAAACAATCAAAACGAAGGCATAGATCAAAATGGATGTTGGATTTTGTCCTAGTTAGTTTTTATCTTTTATCAATTGTTGACAGATCATGTTCCTATGCTACTCAAGGATGTCAACAAGTGACTAGAGGAGTCGGGAAGGCTCATGATACTTTTTCTTTGTTTATTGTTTGTGGTGTGAACCGATGAAGTTCAAGGGAAATGGTACCTTAGGTGTTTGTGTTGGTATGTTCATTTGACAAGTATCCTATGAAAAAATGTCAAGGATAATTATGCTTGTGACTATTGCACATACCTCAACCCTTGGCACTACACCCATAATGGAGGGGTTCACTCCTTATCGGCCAAGTGTTTGTTTCCACAATGAGATATCATTTACACTTTGGTTCCTTATACTATGGTTTACAAAGCTCCATCAATACATAATAAGGCTCAATGATGAATCATGTTGCACTAAATAAAATAAAGGCACAAGAAGTTGTGATTATCATCTCTTTTCAAATCAAATTTTGACATTTATCTATCATATCCTCACATCTATTTTTTTCTCATCTTTCATCCTTCTTTTACTAAAAATTCTTCTCATTTAGTTGATTCAAGCGATAGAAAGAATATTCTAGCACATTTCAAAAAAAATAATTATCATATAGTTATGTAGATCATTAAGTTGCATTCATCCAATCGCATTCGTTGTATTCATTTATATTCATTCATTAGTATTTATTATATAGTGACATTTCTCATATAGTTATGTTGCATTAGGTTACATTCATTTTAGTCAAGATTACATCCATAAATTCATTGCATATCATAATATAAGATCAACCCATAAATCATTGCAACAAGTATATGCACGATTACTCATTGCAGCTCATGTAGATCAAATCATTACATCATAGAAATGCATAAGTAGGGAAGCATACAACATATAAAATGCATCATCGAATAAAAATGCATCAATAAGCATATACTGCATATAGATCAAGCATCACATAAACACATAGATCATGCATAGAGAACATTGTCAAAACTACATATCATATATATATCTTGAAAACTAATAACATGTCAGAATACAATCTCATAAAAAGGCCCGAAGGCTCAATAACATGTATAAATAACAAGTGTCTCAACCAACACTCCCCCTATCAGATGTCGGTCTCGATGCCTAACCGCTCGATCTTGCCCCAGGATGACTTGGTGGTGCTTGAGGTGGACCCACAGCTCCTCCATTGCTAGTATCCCGAGTCGTCGATCTGCTCTGTGACCTATAAATGTGATAGCTAGGTATTCTCTAACCCTTAGGAATGATCATATCATATTGTTGTCAGTAATACATCCGATAAACTTATAAAGCACTGAGAGGGGGGGGTGAATCAGTGAAAGCAAAAGCAATAACACTTTAATTCCAGACCGATAAAAATATTTAACCAGTTTACCAATGACTTTGCATATAATCCTAAGTGTTATAAAAGTATTCACCACAAGCAAAACATTCACCATAACACAAATATTTATATGTGGAAAACCCAACTGGGAAAAACCACGGTGAGATGGAACTCACAAGTTAACTATCTGCAGAAATAGATAACTGACCGGTTAAGGTCTACAAAGGCTGTGTTAGGAGCAGGTCCTGTTAGAGATCTCAAGACCTATTAGGAGTTATACCTGGTTAAAGGTAACCTCAGTGAAGCATTTAGATCCACGTTAACGAATCACCTTGTTAGAGGATTTGTACAATGAAGCTTGTTAGAGCTTACCCGATTAAAGAATTTTATTGTTGTAGTTGTTAGAGAACAACAGTGGGAATGATCTAAGAATAGCACCTTCTACTAGTTTAGATCCTTTTTTGCACATACATTAATGTATCATCGACATACTCTGCAATTCCTTCAATAAATCGCATCCGCTCCAACTCATATCATAAATTGCATCTTCTATATCAAATATCTCATCACAATGTCTTTTTATAGATATTAGATTTCATGTTGGCTCCTGAACCTTGACACAATTTCCTAGGTTCAATGAATCTAGATAATCTTTCTTAACATGACACAAATCACTACCATAGTGTCGATTGATGGTAACGCATCACAATCAATGATATCTCATCACACAAACTGGGAAACCAGTTAGAACACCGATACCGATTATGTGTTGACCGCTTTAAACTCACACACCAATTCACTTGAATTTATACTGGATGATTGTTTCCACACTAATTCTTGACTTTATCTGCTGCATCTCAAAACTGGTAACTTTGGAACTGATCAAAACCGATTGAATTAACTACATATACTGGTTATCTACATATATCGGTTTAGACATCTTTATACCAGTTAGACTTCTTCATACATATGATACTGGTTAACAATACAATGACTCAATAATACTGGTTTACCTTAAATGGTATGCTAAGATGACTATGACAATTAGAACATATGTGTGCCATCAAGGACAACACATAAAGTCATCAAATATAAAAATCATCATCAAGCGAACATTCTCCCCCTTTGGCATTGATGGATATACTTAGGAAAATTTTTGTCAACTAAGTGTGCAAAAGAAAAATTGACTCCATGACATACACTTCCCCTTAACAATTGCATGGAATTACAAAAATGATCATTACTCCCCCTTACTCTTAAACTAATTCTACTCCCCCTTTGACAACAATGCCAAACAAAAAAGTAAAATACATACATTACATCAAAATTTGTCATCAAAAACTGCATATATATAGATATAAGAGTTTTGAAGTCTTTACAATGCAATTCTCAAGAAAACATCACTGAAATGAAACTTCAACTATTTAAGGTCATTGTCCCATGTTTCTTACAGTGTCTCAATGATCTCAACATGTGTCAAGATAGGAGTTGCAAACTCCTCTGGATAACATCAACTGTACTCATCTCTGGGGTAGCCAAAATTGCTTCACACTCCTTGTATGTTCTCTGTAAGATTTCAACCTTCAGAATTAACTGATTCTTCAACTCCTTCAAGGATCTGATCCACTTCACCTGTTCAAAATCATAAATTTCTAATATGTGTTGTAAGGCATCAACTGATTTACCAAAAGTTATTGCAGAGTCCTGTACCAGTATGTAAGCATCACTTATCCTTTCTAGTTCCTTCTCTATATCTTCTCTCTTCTTCTTTAAGTTAGAACAAAATAATGATATTTTAGATATAGTAGCCAAAATTTTACCTCTGGTCGCTATTTCGGTTTTCAAAAGAACTTTGCTCACCGTTAGAGCCACTTTGCCTTTATCTATCTCAACCATGAACTGTTCTCCCCTTTTCTTCTTGTAATCTCTTTCTGCTAAAGTATGAGTTGCCTCTTCAAGTGATTTTAGTTGTTCACTAGAATTAACAACTAACTATCCAAGCTTATCAATAGGGGTGGATAGATTATCTGTATCAGCCTCCAGTAGGAGACTTGACAAAATGTCAACAGTAGTTTGAATGGTCTCTGCTTCTCGTTTCTGCTCTTTCAACCTCTTCTTTTGTGCTTGGGATTGCATAGCAATAGAAATCTCCATTAATTCAGAGGCACTCAAATTATCCATATCTATAGGACCTTTAATACTCATAGAGTCCCCATCATCATCATCATCAACAACAGTCAAGGTTTTCTTCTTCTCCTTTGTTTTCTTATCTTCATCCTTTTTCTCTTCTGCCTTCTTCTCTGGTTTCTCTTTCCCCGACTCTGTTTATTCCTTTTGTTTTGTTGTAATGACTAGTGGTATGTGACTTTCAATATTATGTTCTTTTACTGATGGTGGTTGCATGTCCACACTTTGTTCAATAGCTAGTGCTTCCTCTATTTTATGTTCCTTAACCATATCTGGTTCCTGTTCTTTTTCCTTAATTGGTTCATTATTGGTACCAGTTGTATTAACAGTATCCTTAGTATCTTCAGTTTCATCAACTAAGAATATGACAAGTGGTGAAATAGTGTCACCCTTATCCTTGTTAGTGTAGACTTCATATGGTGTAACTATTTCTTCAGTTTCCAGTTCTGATGGAGCTCTGGTTTCAGTCTGATCAGGTTTATTGTGATAATTCTTTAATTGTTCATTCATTTTATGAATAACTTTGGCAACTCGATGAGTATCATCTTCTACTTCCTAAATTTTTCCTTCCAATAGTCCCAGTCTCCTTGTTCTTGAATGAAATTGTCGTTTGTGTTTAGCAAGCATTGCTAATAATTCTTCAAGAGGCAATTCAGGAAAGTATTGAACAAAAATTCTATCTACAATCTCTTGATCTTGATCAATGATCATCTTCCATTTATTTTCCAAACTTAAATTCAAAGAATCAGAAATTTCCTTTTGAATTTCTTGTGGTAACCAGTTATATTGTCATAGGTAATTGATTACCTCTTGTAACACTTCTTGTTTCTAAATCTCATCAAAAGAATCAAAAGAATCCTTTGCATTATTAAATTGCTTTATTTTTAATGTTTTCAGAGTCCTCTCAAAATGACTCATTGGCTCGAAAAATGTAATATCAATAGGCATATTTTGTTTAGGGATTTCCCCTACTGGTTTAGATTTCTTACCAGTTCCCTTCAACTTCTTCTTTTCTTCCTCAGACTTCGTTTCCTTGGTTTCGTCTTGTAAGATAAGATGTCTGCCTCTCTTCCTAGTGGTCGTCAGCTTCTTGGCATACACTTTAGATTCTCGTTCCTTCTTGGTTTGAACGCTCCTTGTTACTCTTGTACCAGTTGACATAGAAGTTGCTTGATAATCTTTGTTCTTTTTCCCTTTCACACTACTGGGTTGTGCCTGTGCAATGCTTTCTTGATATGTAACCAGTCTCTTCTCCTTTGTTTCCTTAGGTGATGCCAAAAGGTTATTGGCATAACCAATCAATAATTTATAGTTGACTTCATAGCTCATTTTCTCTATCTCTTCTTCTCTGGGTTTTATAGCCTCCATTAGGCAGAAATCGGTGGTCACTATGAAATAGATATCATTTTCAAAATGTTTGACCACTTCATCTGATAACCTCATTCTCATACCTATTCATAGAAATTGGAAATGTGTTCTTGATAGCCTTTATACTATATTTAATATGGGTTGAAACAGGTGTATCATTTGACCATTGAATATCACCAATACGTGGAATAAAGTTCTGAAAAATAGAAAAACAAACTGATCAAAAGTTTCCCAACCTTGAACTTTTGATTGTTGTCCTTCTTGTTCGATTCTTGATTTAATATTAGCTGACTTCACATTGCCTCACATAGATCATAATCTGCATCTTCCTTTATCATTTGGTAGGCAACATGTACGGCAGCCGATGGCACACTGTTCATTCGGCTAGAATGAAATATTTTGTAACCGATAACCATTATAATATATTTGACTGCTTCATCTTCAATGTTACTGATAGACATAGCACGACCATCAAAAGTGGTCTTTGTCAGTTCAATAACAGTATTCTACGAAATTTTCCCCAACTTAGGAACTTCATCGGTTTGACAGAATCCGGTCACAACATGAATAGCCTCCTTAGTGATAGTATGAGACTTGTCTAAATACATGTTTCCTCCATGGACGTGACTTAGAATGATCCTGATGTGCTCTTCCTCAAATTCATCATGAAAATAAACTGCATTGTGAAAACCTTTTTCATAAACCCTAATGTATTCTGGTTTAATCTTCCTGTTCTTATCGCACAAAGATTTCAACTGGGAATAGATTGCTAATGAACCTAAATCTTCAATCTTGCAATCTATGTAACTTGACATATCACCTTTAATCAAAACTCCTTGGGGTACCTACAATAATGCATTGTACGATTCTATTTTGTTCGGCCCCACTAACTCAATGGCTTCAATAGTGATAAAATGACTCTTTGTCGGTGTAGATGATGATGCCATTCCAAATAACTTTGATTCAAGAGAGGAGATTGACCAAATACCTTGTTTCCTTCGTGCTGCTAGGGTTTTCGGTTGCTCTCTCGCTTGCACACCTAATTCGCTTTTCTTTGCTTCAAATCCTCTGTTGATCAAATTTGTTCACAATCTGATGGGAATGCTTTGTTTTGCTCTGCAAGTGCTCACAAAATACTCTTCAAATGCAATAGGGTAAAAATGACAACGAAACTGCTTTTTATTAACTTTACCCACTGCATTTATTGCACTACCGATAGGTTGAAAAAACCTAATTACCACTTGACATATATGCCTTTACCAATAGGTATACTGACCGATTGATAGCAATATCAAAATTCTCATATTCCAACTCAAAATGCAAAATTTACTTACCATACTTTTTTCAAGGGGTCCAAAAATTGATTTACCGATATGGTCCCCCTAAGCTTGTTGAGAAGCTCAGTTTGTCGGTGTGGGATTCTCCACACTAGGTGAAGTATTAGCATCCTCTAATGCTTTGTAATCACTTTTCTTCTTCCAGATCCTATTCATCTCCACTCTGGTTTCTTCAATATCAACTATCTTCTTCCCTTTCCGGTCTGCAGAGTGACTTATCGGTTGGTTCTTCTTTGTTCTGCAAAACTTGGTAATGTGTCCTGGTTTATGACAATGATAGCAGGTCATTCCAGATGCTCTCCAAGGTCCTGCATTTCCCCTTCACGTTCTTCTTCTACAGTTCATAGCCACATGTCCAAAGTTGTTGCAAATTGAACAAGTCAAATTGACTCTCTTTTCCATCTCATAAGGACTAGACCGGTTAACATAGGGTCTTTGCCAATTTGTGTTCCTCTGGTCAGTGATATTCCTTCTCCAATCACCAATAGGTCTTGGATTCATGTGAGGTGTTGGATTGTTTGCTCCATAGCTACATTCAGTTGATCTATGCCCATACATGTTGCATGTATAATAATAACCTTCAAATCTTCTAGGCACATACCTAGTATTAGGTCTATAACCAATATTAGCATTAGATCTGCTTCTACAAACATTTGTAGTATGTCCTGGTTTATGATAGTTAAAGCAAACAGGTTTGTAAGCTTTCTTACCGGTAGGCTTCTGAGCCTTAGGAGCAGTTTTACCTTCATGCATGTCGCTCTTGGTACCGGAAGGTTCACCCTTCTCATATGTATTGTATCCTAACCCAGATGTATCATCTTTCATCCTTTGAGATTGAATCTATTCATCCAACATAGAGGATCTCTTGTTGAATTTATCAAGCTTCTCATTGGCCTCAACAAGTTCCTTTGTAAGATCTGCATTCCTTTTCATGAGGGTCTCTCTAAGTGACATTGCCAATTCAAGATCTGTCTGTAATGCTTCTTTTTCTTATTTCTCCTCATGCGAATGTTCATACAAAGTTGCATTCTCTTGCTTGATCTTAAATATCTCATGATATTTATCTTTGATCCGGTCTTCAGCTGCCCTCCTAGCTTCAAGTTCTTGACTCATACAGATTGTAAGTGCTTCAAGTTCTCTCCTTAGGTTAAGTTTCTCACCATTCAGTGTTTCCACTTCTTCAACCAGTGCATCAATGTTCACCTCTTCTAAAGAGATGTTGTCAGAGATCTCTAATAATTGCTATGTTAGTTCTTTCCTTTTTGCTTATGAAGCCTTGAATTTGCCTCTCAGGGTTTCTGGCTCATCCCTAGTTTCAACAAGTTCTCTAGCCATCTCTCTATAACTCATATCCCCCATAATAGCTTTAGGGTTTCCTTCCAAGCGGTTAAGCCTTAAGTAAGTTAGGCTCTTATACCAATTGTTAAACTTATAAAGCACTGAGAGGGGGGGGGGGGGCGTGAATTAGTGAAAGCAAAAATAGTAACACTTTAATTGAAGAACGATAAAAACATTTAACCAGTTTACCAATGACTTTAAAAATAATCCAAAGTGTTATAAAACCATTCACCACAAGCAAAACATTCACCATAACACAAATATTTATACATGGAAAACCCAACTGGGAAAAACCACGATGAGATGGAACTCACAAGTTAACTACCTGCAGAAATAGATAACTGACCGGTTAAGGTCTACAAATGCTTTGTAGATCTCAAGCCCTGTTAGCAGCTATACTTGGTTAAAGGTAACCTTAGTGGAGGATTTAGATCCAAGTTAATGAATCACCTTGTTAGAGGATTTATACAATGAATTTTGTTAGAGCTTACCTGATTAAGGGATTTTGCTGTTGTATTTGCTAGAGAACAACAATGGGAATGATCTAAGAATAGCACCTTTTGCTAATTTAGATCCTTTTCTGCACATACATTACTGTATCATTGACATACTATGCAATTCCTTCAACAAATCGCATCCACTCCAACTCATATCATAACTTGCATCTTCTATATCAAATATCTCATCACACAATGTCTTTTTATAGATATTAGATTTCATGTCGGCTCCTTAACCTTGACATAATTTCCTAGATTCAATGAATCTAGACAATCTTCCTTAACATGACACAAATCACCGCCATAGTGTCACTTGATGGTAACACATCACAATTGGTGATAACTCATCAGACAAACTCAGAAACTGGTTAGAACATTGATACTGGTTAAGTGTTGACCGCTTCAAACTCACAAACCAATTCACTTGAATTTATATTGGACGATTGTCTCCATGCTCGTTGACTTTATCTACTGCATCTCAAAACTCGTAGCTTTGGAACTAATCTAAACCGATTGACTTAACTACATATATCGGTTACCTACATATACTAATTTAGAGATCTTTATACAGGATAGACTTCTTCATACATATGATACCAATTAACAATACAATCACTCAATAGTACCGGTTTACCTTAACTGGTATGCTAAGATGACTATGACAATTAGAACATATGTGTGCCATCAATGACAACACATAAAGTCATCAAATACAAAAATCATCATCAAGCCAACAACATCGCCTCCTAAGTAGCACAAAAGAGTCTATCATTATGAGAATGTGTGACACCACCTAGAGAAACATACTAATCAAAAGCATCTCGAGCTAACTGAGCCCTCTGAGTGGCATCATCTTGCTCTCATCGCAACTGATCTCTCTCAACTCAGAGTCTATCCCTTTTTGCGGTCAATCTATCTCGCTCCTAGACACAACAACCTACTCCCGATGAAAGATGGCTTGGTCATCTCTCTTATGTTGTTGCTCCCTACCCAAAGCATCCTGAAGGCTATGTATCCGAGCCATATTCATCTATATATCATCATCCTCACCCCAATTACCTTCCTATGCAACATGTACATATTTCAACTCCAACATATTGGTATCACTCGAGCTATTCCCACCATCATCACTTGATGATCATGAAGTAGAATCATCACTACCACTAATAGACTCGGTGTGTCCATTGATATCGACCTTAGTGTCAACTCCTTCCTCCTCTAACTCACCTCCTCTCCATCCCCCCTCCATCTCCCTCACAATATCCTCTTGCAACATCTCCTCCCTCCTCATCCCCCCATCGTCTCCATCATCCCCTCTTTGCCACCTTCGTTGCTTAGTCATCTGTGTTGTGATCGAAATGGTAAGATCATTAAGAGCTATAGGCCTATGTCTGGTCCACCATGCATCACACTATGGCGTGATGTAGTACCCCTACTTGTTTGAACTCATTAGACTCATATTTTATTATTGTTTGTTTTCAGTGGATACATTACCATGATATGTTATTCAGATTTGTATGACATTATGCTTTATCTGGAGATGAGATGTATAATTTATTTGTAGTATTTTAGTATTTGTGATTTATGGCATTTTATGGATTATTGCTATGTACTGACATTTTACTTTATCTATGCAATGTGTAATTATATGTTGTGTGTTTGCGAATGTATTGGATGCAAGGGGACGATTTTCCTTCACTCATTTCAGTGAGATAGGGAACATCGTGATTCTCCTTCATCGGTGTGTATGTCGTGTTTTCTATATTGTATACATATGCATGTGTGGTTTGGTGATGTAGGATATTGCAGGTACAAGTACCGGGTAGGTGCAAGGTATCGTCTCCACCTGGCTTCACAGGTCTGAGCGTGCCTTATATTTTCTGATGGAAGTGGAGGAGATAGTAGTTGACCCTATTTTACTCAGTTACACTCGTATGAGTGTCGTCAGTTGGTCGTCTTGTTAGTTTGTTCGGCCTTCGTATTTTGTTGTTTGATCTTGCATGGGTAATTGCTTGAGTTTTGTTTAATTTGAGTGTTTAGTGGATTTAATTAATTAATTAAGTTTATGGAATTATCTCATAGTTGTATTGTTTATGCATTGAGATTATAAATTTAGTTAATTAAAAGAAATTATTAAATTAAGTTGCAAGCTGCATGATATTAGAAATATATTTTTATTTAAATGGAAAAATAAATTAGATTAATTATTTTTATTATTTCCTAAAATTTTAATTAAATAAATGAATAAAAGGATTAATTAGAATTAAAATATTGTTTTAATTCTTTATTTAGAAAATTAATTAATTTACATGAGAAAAGAAAAGAAAGAATAATGATTTTTAATTATTGCATGTTAGCTTATCTTTTGTGATAAATTTAGAAAAGAAAAGAAAATTACTATTATTCTAAATTTAGGTTTTTTGAGAAAAAACTATTGAACCTAGAATTTTAGTTTAAATAGGGGAATAGGTCTTTATTTTAGTTACACAGGAAACAGGTCAAGAATTTTAGGTGAAGAAAATTATTGGAAGTTTATTGAAAGGATTAGGGCTCTTCTACAGATTTCTTCCAGGAAAGCTATCCCAGGTTGGATGAATTCTTAGTTGTGGGTTTTTAGTAAATATTTCTATTTTTCTCTGATTGATGTGTGTGTGTAAAGTTATTGTCAAATACAAACCCTCTTCTGGTGAATTTGAGTTTTGTTTTAAAATCCATGTCTGACGTGTATTTCTAGTTTATGGGAAGAATGTAATTTTGAAAAAAATTAGGAAAATTATTATAGAAAATTCATCAAGATTTTATGATGCATGGAGAATTGCAAGATTTGTGAGAAAGGGTATTTACCTGAGAAATTATCTTCTCTCGTTTGATTTTGTTTTGGCTATGGCAGTTTTGTTTATAAATGGAATCTGTGTGAAATGGTTTTATTACCTTAAGAAAATAAATTTAATTATACATTAAATTTATTTGGGTTAATTAAATCTTAAAAAAATAAAAATATATATATATGATGAAGGATTAAATTCTTTGAAAATGGAATTATTGGAAAAATATTGTTTTTATTGAAATTACTGTTAAAATTTTATTAAAAATAAAAAATAAAATAAAAATTAAATTAGAAAAAATAATAATATTAAAAAAAAATTAAATTAAAAAAAAAATAATATAAAAAATAATATTAATTTTTTTTTTTAATTTATTAAATTTTGTGGGGAGGCTATGCCTCTACCCACGCAGCAACTACCAAAGGTAGCGGTTGTTGCCTTAGGGCAGCAACGCTACCCAAAGGTAGCAGCTGCTGCCATAGGGTAGCTATTTAAAAGTTTAAATTTAATGTTAATTTTAATTTTATTTTTATCTAGTTTTTATCTAGTTTTTTTTTAAATAAATAAATAAATAATAATAAAATAATTATAATGTGTTAATATATATATATATATATAGTTGTTTTTATTTTTAATTATCAATTTAAAGATTTTTGTTATATGAATAAAGAATATAGAATTTAGTTATTTTAGGAAAAAAAACTTATAATTTTAGATTCAATATTCATGTTGGAAATACATTAGGAGATTAATTCATATGTGAATTTATTTAACTTTATTGGACAAATGACAAGTTTATGTATTATATAGTTGTAAATTCTTGTTATCTGGAAATTCTTAAATTGCATGTTATTTATGCTTTTGGCTGTTTTAAGGAAAGATTGCCTGTAATAGGATCTTGCGTATATTGTGTTCTTAGTCAAGCTTAATTTCATTGCAATTCTGGTTGATTTGTCGTTGTGTCCTATGTTATTATTTCTCCTTGGTCAGGTGTTGTTGTATAACCTTATTGATGTGAGTCATTATGTGTGTTCATCCAAATGGTCAATCTTGGGTTAGTGATTATGTATCATTCACCTATGCTTTGTTAGGATTGTTTATGGTTGTTTGTTTCACCATAGAGTTCTCATAGAGAGAGACATTTCCTATTAGTGTTCTATGAGAGAGAGTGTCTTTCGAGCGGGGGTCGTGCCCGAAGTGGATGACAGGATAACCCGTCGAAAGTTAGTTAAAAAGTGATAACCTAATAATTGATTAGGGGGTGGGTAGAGTAAATATTAATTAAGATAAATGTACCTCCTGCATAGGTGAGTGCTAGTACAGGGCTCATAATGTTACGAGAAGGCCTGGAATGACAAACTTACCACCTTGTCTTCAGGAAAGGATTGGTAGGGTCCGCATGAGACTTAGATGGAACCGGAGGCTCAGAAGAGGTTACCAGGAGAAACCCAAGATGGGGGCCGGGACCTATGGAGGTTGTACCATGGTATCCATTGTAAGACATGCGATGACACTCTCTCCTTAGAATCACCAGTGTTTTGTGAGTTGAGTCACATGGATGTTTGCGAAGTCTTGTAGTTCTTTCGTACTTGTCTTACTTTGCTTGCTTGAGGGTTTTCTACTATCTCCTAGCACGGTGGGGTGATTCCATTTCGGGATCACATGGTCGGGTGGTAGTGCCACTTCCCATCGGATGTTCTAGATTGTTTCTTCAGGCGAGGAAAGGCTTCGTTGGTGTTTCTTGGTTCGTGGTTCATGTACTAGCTCTTGTTCGAGATTATTGTTCAGTTGAGACCTTGTGGTCATTGTATCAAATTTTTTTGTAACCTTAATATTGTAACTTTGTAAATCTGTGGCAATGTTGGAAGCCATGTATTTGGGGACATTGTAAATAGTATGTCATTGGAATGTATGTTATTGCTTTGATCTTATGTTTAAATGTTTTATGGAAATTGGATATATTGGAATAATTTTATTTTTTCATTATGGAATTTGGATGTATGTGTAGTTTTAAACTTAAGCATTTAATTTATCTAATTCAATGGACAATTGGATTAAATGTGGTGTTAATATAATCTACGAATTAATCTTCGTTGGTAACCCTTAGGAAATCATATGTTAGACTTTTGATGTGTTATTAAATGTGCAATGGTTTTAGTTAGTGCACTTAGTCTTTTAAAAAATAAATTATTTCACCCTTTAGTTGCCTAGTTGTGTTGTTTTCCTTTAGGATTCCTGGTGGGGCATTACACATGGTCCCTGGACTAGTAACCCCAACACCTCAACCCCACTGCACTACCCGCAAGTTGTCAAACTCCACAAAAGAAACATGAGGATCAATATCGTCTCCCTAATCACTCACCTCTCGAGCAATCCTAAAAAAGTAAGTTATCACCTTAGGTACTCCTTGTACCTATCCAAACTGCCTTAGTACACGACCAAGGAGATAGACCTCAATGATCTACCATGTCTCAACGGTCCTACCAATTGAGTATCACTACTATCTACAAAAAGGTAAATGTTGAGCATCATCCGCCTAGATGGGGCAATCTAAGTACGACCTCCAAATAAAATTTTGTAACACATCAATGTCACATCTCTACTACAAGGTATTCCTTGTACCCCTGTGTCTAATGGAAGTAGTATACCTATAAGTATAAGGCTCCTTAGCCCATAACTGTACATGAACAACTGGCCTAAATATGGCTATATGCTCCCAAACCCAAACCTGTAAGAGCGTAACACCATAGCTAATCAACTTGTAACTCAAGTATACAACATTGTGCATCTAGTAATATAACATCGCAAGGAGGCATAGTCCCCATGCATAGACTCGTCTGTCGACAATCATCCCATACAGTACTCTACCCCAACCAACCAAAAACCCATGACATCGCATGTTAGGAATCAAGGGAACTACTATAATACTGCAGAGAACAATAGTCAAATAATCATAGTCGGCCTCTATTTGCCCCCACCCTATCTCATAATGGATGGTCATGTGTAGATTCTCCTCAGAGCACTTAAAAATATCACACAGTGCTCCAACACTTGCTCTATGATCATAGACAACCCTCTTGCCGTGAATCAAAATATGCAAAATATGTCATACATCCTCAAGGGTGATGCATGCCTCAACAGTCGGAAGATGAAAAGTGCATGTCTCTGAGTGCAATCGCTCAAATAATGTTGTAATCAAGGCCATGTTGGTTGTAACCTTTGGAAGATGGAGGGTGTGATATAAAACCACATGACGAATCACTGCTATCTCCTTTGGAGATAATTGATTTCACAATGTGAGCCCATTAGGCCTATTTTGCCTAGTACCTAGAACACGAAGCATCTCCTGCAGTGAAAGGGCAACAATATAAGACATTAAAGTCATACAATCAGAAACATCAACTATGCATAACATTTTTCTTACATTAGCAATGAATGCCACATGATTAAGACTTTTGCAACACAATAATCACTCATGCAAAGCATTTAAGGCAAATGTGACATGTTTATGACTTGTGCGACATATTTATGACTAATGCAAAAATACCAGTCATATGCAAAACAAATAATGACTTATATGAAACACATATACGCACGCCCCACAGTAAATA
This sequence comes from Cryptomeria japonica, assembly GCF_030272615.1. Lineage (NCBI taxonomy): Eukaryota > Viridiplantae > Streptophyta > Pinopsida > Cupressales > Cupressaceae > Cryptomeria > Cryptomeria japonica. Next base: position 446,037,318 of record NC_081412.1, on the reverse strand, counting down.
CTTATGCGACAAGTTTACAATGAATGTGAAAATATTGACATACTTATGCAAAAAGCTTAAAAAAGTTGCTCTTGGGCAAAATTTGGAAAAATTCAACAATAGGCAAAAAACGAGCAATTTTTTTAGAGAAATCACCATGCCTCCAGTACCAGGTGGAGGCTGGTACAATTGAACTCAATCATATAGGTGAAGTCAAGCTCTGAAGCTAGCCATCGTGCTCAAATTGTTCGCAGAAGCTCAAAAATCACTATGAAAGCTATGAACTCAAAAAAAATGCAAATGAGCAAATGAGGGGTTGGAACTTCTATTTGTAGCCCAAAATTAGGGGTTTTCCCTCCAAAATAGTCGTGGTCCCCCCAAAATTTGAAGCACTTGTAGGTTAGTCAAACGATCTCAAAATCGTGCGAAACTCGAAACCATTAGTCATTAGCATGGTATCATTAACTTGGTGTCAATTCCATAATTTTTTGACCACTTTTCTAAGGGGGCATATTTACACCCTACGTCGCCAAGGCATACTGGGGTAGGAAAATCTTTCATTTTCTTTTAAACAATATCGTTTCAACATTGTCTCAAAGAGGGGCAAATGTAGACACCTAAAAAGGTCTCATGACTAACAAGCTAATTATTCATCTTATTAATTAAATAATTCTTAATTATTTAATTACTCTAATTATATTCTTCTAATTGTCACCAAATATACATTGCTAATTATTTAATTCTATCTTCATCAATTAATCTTTTAACCTATTCTTTATATTAATTAAATATTTATTATTTAATTAGGTATGATTTAATACCTTTAATTAGATGATCTTTATTATTTAACTAAAGTCAATTCCTGATGATTGAATAATTTTTTTAAATTATTTAATTAATTAACTTATTCAATTTCTATTCTTAATCATTTGATCAATTAAACACCCTTCTTATTGTTGATTAAATATTTATTATTTAATTAAGTGTCAATTAACATCTTTTGATTAAATAAAAATTGGTGTGTTGGGAGCCTCTAGTGCGACGGGAGCCTCTGCAACGAAGGCCATGGAACAAGAATGAACCCTTGCAGTTTTTGCATAGGAAACCATGGCAGTGGGAGAAGGAGATTGAACACTCCAAGTGAAAAAATAATGTAGTGGCTACAAGTGCGAACTGCATCCCAATAGGTGAGAGGAAAGACAAAATCCCACTTAACGGCCAGGAGGAATACCCTAAGCGGAAATTGATGGATCTTGGAATGGATCGGGTCCAAAGTACACCAAAGGATCCTTTAGAGCTGGTCCTAGCGCATGGGTGGATCTAAGAAGTGATTTCTGGTTTAAAAAATAAAACAAAAATAATCAATGGAAAACCAAACCATCAGGTGGAGGATTTTGTTGGCCCAACAAAATTTTGGGAAAAGCTAGATAGATAAGAGATCCAACTTTTGTGAAGAAATTCGAGAGTAAAATGGTTGTGCTTCCTTCAAACCTTCTTAAAATATCTGCAAATCGATTGAAGGATAGGGCATTATTTGTCAAGCATAACGAAGCTGAGAGTTAGTAGGAGGAGATTATGGCTTGGTGGAGAGAAACCTATCCAGGCAAGTTATGCATTCGACCCCTTCAGAATAAGTTTTTTCTTATAGAATGCATAGATCCTAATTTGAAAATGGAGCTACTATATGACATGCCTGGTTTTTTAAAGGGTTCTAGTTTTTATAGAATCAACTGGAACTTAGGGTTTGATCCTCGAAAATATAATATAGTCAAAAAACAAATATGGATTAGTCTGGCAGGCCTTCCTTCTGAATTATGGTAGGAAGAAGCCCTAATAAGAATAGGAGATGCATTGGGTACTCGTCTAGGTGTAGAAGAGGACTTCCTGAATGGTAAAGTAGGCAATGTGGCCAACTTCTATGTGTAGATTGATTCAAATCTAGGAATCTATAGAGAACTAAAAATTATATCAGAATTTGGTAGATAGAAGCAAAAACTTGAGGAATTGCAGAATAAAAATCAAGTGGGAAATGTCTAATGAGAGAAGACATGAAAGTTGGGTGCTCTAGCCCCCCAACGGGATCAAAAATCCAAAAATAACCAATATGGTCATGAAAATTAATGAGGAACAACTAGATCAAAGTAAGGAAGGGAGTTTTGCAGAAAATGTGGACACACAAAACATAGGAACATTGAATCAGGAAGTCGTTCAATTGGAGAAAGAAATTTTGGGAGACAACCCAGCTTATCAGACATATATAACCATAGAACAAACTAAAACAAATCACGAAGAGGTAAATGAGGATATAAGGATCATAAATTCAAGGGCTGGGGATTTAGATAAGATTGTAGAAATGCTAATGTAAGCTTAGAGAGGAGCCTAGGGAGTATTGAAGGGGAGATCCAAATCCCAGAGAAGCGGAGCATAAGAGAAACTTTTATTGGCAAATTAAATGATTTAAAGAAGGATAATGATGCTCTCAACGGCTAGATTTATGATCATATGAATCTCCTCAATGAAAAAAGGGACAATTGAGATGATAGGGAACTCAAATGAGGAAAGGATCCCTGAGAAAAACATGGGAACCCCTGGATATGGGAACTACCCTTCAAAATTAGATGTTGTATGTGAATTTATAGGTTCGTCCCCTTCAGCTAACATAAATTTGGAGATTCCTAGAGAATAAAATTACAAAATGGTTCAGTGTCCTGGAAAACAAGGGGATAGAAGAGATAGATCAAGCCTTACTGTGGGAGAATGAAGATCATGCTAATCTGGAGGAAGAGGAAGGAGGTTAGGCATGTTTGGGATTATGTTTGTGCTGCCCTCCGAAAGAGAAACCAAACCATGGTAAATCGGGAGGGAAAAGGAGAGGGATGAAATCTATAGTTGAACTCAAGCTAATAGATGGATTTGTTGTAGATCAAACTAAGATAACATCAATGTTGAATGCAAGGAAGGGGAATATCCTTCCAAAGGAAACATGAAGCTGCTAACTTGGAATGGTAGGGGCCTCAATGCCCCTAACAAGAGGCGCGTAATCAATAATGGTATTAAAAAGTTACAACCATAGGTAGTTTTTATTCAAGAAACAAAACTAAACAAGGAGGAAATGGAGGGATTTAAGAAGGGTCTAGGATTTTGGGAATTCAAGGCAGTTCAAGCTGAGGGAGTTGCAGGTGGAATTGCCATTCTATGGAACCTGAGAAGAGTAGATGTGGAGGTGAAAGTAGAGAGAAACAATTGGATGGTAGGCTTTGTGAAAAGTATCAATAGTGGGGTAAGATTTAGAGTGATAAATGTATATGGGCCCACTCAAACTGAAAAAAAAAGCATTATGAAGGGACGTCGATGAATTTATTAACAATCGTGATTTCCCCCATACAATAATACATGGGGATTTCAATGCAATCATACATCTATCAAAAAAAGAAAGGTGGAATTCAAAGGGAGCTACAATCACAAGTAGATTATGGGTCACCCGAAACAATCTGATGGACATTAAGTGTGAGAATGGGGTATATACTTGGAACAATAGACGAAAAGGTTTTAGTAACATAGCAGAAAAATTAGGTATATTTTTATTTAAAGGAGATGTGTTATCCTTTAAGGGAGAAATGGCTTATACTATTGCAGCTCAGGTGGGATCATATTACTATCCAGTAATGTTAGACATTGTGGAAGAACAAAGACCCAAACATAGCCCCTTTAAATTTGAAAACGTGTGGATGAAGGATGGGGAATTTTTTGATCTCATTGAGAGGTGGTGCAGGGACGAAAAATTTAATAGATCAAAATTGTTTTGCTTTGTTTCAAAAAGGAAATCAATAAAACAAAAGCTATTAAAATGGAACAGAGAAAAAATTCAAAATATTTTTACAAGGAAAAAGGAAGTGGAGGATGAGTTGAAGATGATTTCTGAAGATGTTATCAAATTAGGAATGAACATAGAGCTATATGAGAAAGAAAAAATGCTTCTTGTGGAGTATCAAAAATTACTAGCTAAGGAAGAGATTATTGGAGGTAGAAATCCAAAGAAACCTAGTTAGAAGAGAGGGATAGTAATTCAAAAAAATTTCATGCTAGCACCAAGGTTGGAAGAGGCACCAATAGGATCCTCAATATCACTAAAGAGGATGGATCAGTGGTGTATAAGCCAAAAGAAGTAGCTAAAGAAAGTGCTAACTACTTCAAAGAAATTTTTAGCAACTAGAAAGGATCAAACTTAACAGACCAAGATGAGATGTTATCCTATATCCCTAATAAGATATTTAAGAGACAAAGTCCCAATTTGATAGCAAAGTTCACTGAGGCAGAAATACATCTTGCATTGTCCCAATTACACCTAGATAAATCTCTTGGACCAGACAAGTTTCCGGCTAGTTTTTATAAAAAATATTGGCACGTGTTAAGTCATGAGATGACAGAAGCTTTATAAGCTGCTAGAAATGGAGGCATATTTCTAAACGAAATCAATAACACCTTTCTAGTGTTGATTCCCAAAAAGAAAGCCACTAGAGGTTTTGAGGACTAAAGACTAATTTCCTTATGCAACACTTTGTATAAGGTCTTGGTGAAAGCATTAGCTAATCGCCTAAAGATAATACTGCCACGGATCATCTTAGAGGAAGAATTGGGTTTTGTAACTCACAGATCTATTCTAGACGAGATCATAGTTACTCAGGAGGTAATACATTCCATTAAGACAAAAAATTTACCTAGTATGCTTATCAAACTCAACTTAAAGAAAGCCTATGATAAGGTAGATTGGCAATTTCTCTGAAAGTGTCTAGAAGCTTTTGGTTTTAACAAACAATGGATAGAGTTGATTTTATATTGCATATCTACCCCAAAATTCTCAGTGATAATCAATGGTTGTCCTGAGGGATATTTTGAGGCCTCCAGAGGGATAAGGCAAGGGGATCCACTTTCCCCTTTTTTGTTTATTATCATGGCTAGGGCATTGGGAAGAAACATTCAAAAATCACAATCGTTGGGAAAAGTTAAGGGGATTAGCATTACAAGTTATATTCCCATTGTGTCACATCAACAATTCGCATATGATACAATGCTAATGGGGGTAGGATCCTTATAGGAAGCTTCAAATTTCAAGATTATCTTGGATAATCATGTACCAAGGTCTTTAGCCAAGAGATTAGCTTAGAAAAATCAGAAGTTTTTTTCTTCTTTATTTAGCCATGGATGGAAGGAGAAATTTTGAGAATTTTGAGGTTTAATAAAGGTAGCCTTCCTTTCAAATATCTTAGACTACCTCTTGAAGGTGGAATTATATCATGCAAATTATGGGACCCATTAAAAGAGAAGATGGATAAGAAGTTGACTTTTTGGAACGACAGATGGTTAACATGGGCTGGAAGAGTAGTTATGCTTAGGGTTGTTCTATCCGTCATGCACATATATCTCATGTCTTGTCGTGCTCTACCGATTGGTGCCTCTGAAAAACTAAGCAAAAGGATGATGTCTTTATTTTTCCAAGGTTTGGAGGAGAAGAAGAAAATGACTCTAATTGTATGGGACTCTATTTGGAGACCAAAATTGTTCGGTGGGGTTGATTTGAGGAAACAAGTGTGGTAGAATCAACTTTTAGGTGCAAAACTGGTATGGATAATTTATGAGCAGGCATATCTCAAGTGGGTTAAAATATTACGAGGAAAATACCTCGTAGGAGTAGATCCAGAGTCAATATTTACAACAAACAACCCTTCTAGGGGGTCCAGAGTGTGGAACTTCATCCTCTCTTGCAGAGAACTAATCATGAAGAGATTGACATGGGATGTAGTGGATGGATCAAAGGCTCTATTCTTGAATGACTCATGGGGGGATATCCTTCTATTAGTTTTATGATGAATACAAAAAGACTAAAAGGCAGTTGTGAGAGGACTTGGGGTCCTTATCTTCAAGAATTTTTAAGTTTTAAAGGTGCAGGGAAGGCATGTGAGTGGGAATGGAAATCTATTGTAAATCTACAAGTCCCAAGAGAAGATATAAGATAGCTCTAAGAGATTCTACAGGGAAGGCAAATGTCCTTTAGGGACTCAAGGGATAGACTTATATGGACTCGGGAAAATTCAGGTTCATACTCTACTAAGGAGGGGTACAAGGATCTTACCAAGCAACAAAATTGGAGCCATCCAGAACTTCCTCTATGGCTATGTTGGAATAAAGGATGTCTTCCCAAAGCTGACATTTTTAGTTGGGCAATGATAAAAGGGAGAGTTCTCACAACATAATGGTTTAGGAGAATTGGATTTAAGGGCCCTTCTAGATGTGCTCTATGTGAGTAGGAAGAGGAATCCATTAACCATCTTTTCATGTAGTGTCCCTGTTCCCTCAAATGTTGGAAGTCGTTGTGTGCTAAACTAGGATGGGCCACTGCATTACCTAAAGACATGATAAGCCTATTCAAAAGTTGGCCATTGTTGAATATAAATGGTTTATATAATGGGTTGTGGATTGCTAGCCCATCCATTTTGGTATGGGAGATATGGAAGGAAAGGAACAGGAGAATCTTCAAAGAGGTCAAGATGAATAGTGAGTCATTACTTAATAAAATGGAAACTATCATTGTCTAGAGGTAGTTAATAGCGGAAATGAGATGTAGTTTCATAAATATTCTTTGTTCACACATTGGGATGGACTTACTAGAGGCCGATGGAATGGATTTAAAATTTCATAATTTTTTGGAAGGGGAGGGAGGGGGGAATAAAGTAAGCAGGCCGGATTGAATCACTTATGGGAACCTCCGTGAGAGGGATGGTATAAGTTAAATTTTGATGGAGTAGCCAGAGGAAATCCAGTAATTTCAGGTGTAGGATGTGTCATTTTTCAAATGGGATGGCAGGAACATAGCAAAGATAGTCAAACCCCTGGAGTCTGGAACCAATAATAAAGCATAATTTCAAGCTTTAGTGATAGGTCTCCTCATATGCAAAGTGCCAGGGATTCAAAAATTAGAAATTCAAGGAGATTCGATGATAGTTATCAATGCTCTGAGGAAAGAGGCAACTCCAAACTGGAAACTAAATGATCTACTGGAAAGAGCTTTGAATATTATCAAGTCATTTGAAGAAGTCATTTTTATTCATATTTTCAGAGAAGGAAATCAATTGGCAGATGAGATGGCAAACAAGGTGGCAGATGGAACTTGACTCAAAGTTGTTGAAGCTTTATAACATAAGCAAACTTGTTCATATTTATATGAATGTCTGACCCTTTTAATATGGTTTGTTGCTTGCAGGGTTACTAAGAGTTAATCTTATGTGTAGGTTTTTCATTTCTCCTCGATGGTGGCGGGAAAATGAAATTCAAATTCAAATTATCCCATATAACATATGGGACTAGCTTGGACTGAGGTGGCTTGTCGACTCAGCCACGACGTGGGATTTTTAGCAATCATTAATGTCTATGCCCATTGAGATGACGTGATATTATCCCTAGTAGTGATGATGATGAGCTGGTTGGAGAGGAGGGTGTTAGGCCCAATATGGAAAGCTAATGTACTGAGAGGGGAGGGGTGAATCAGTACTCCAAAACTTTTCTTCAATAATAATTTTACTGTTATGCATAAACCGAATAGAGCAGTAACATAATATAAAGCTAAAACAAATAGATAACAATCATACATGATTCACTCCATAACACATATATTTTGGTTACACAAAATCTCTTGGTTAGAGAGAAAAACTATGGTGGGGTTGGCACCCACAACTTCACTACTGCAATAATAAAGAGTGCTCGGTTAGAGCTACATGTTTAGCTATTTCTGATAGCTTACCCTGTTAGGAGTAACAAGATCTGTTAGATCTACCTTGCTAAAGGATTTCACAACACTTCATATAAATGCTACACCTGGTTAGAGGCTTTACAATTTATAGACTTGATTAGAGTCTTTTACCCTGTTAAAGGTTTCTCTTACAACTTCAAAATATTACAATAAAATCATTACAAATATTTGCAACTTTACATCTGGAATGTTATAGCTGATTCTATGTGCTCAGAATAAGTTACCTTGCTTATAGCATACCTCGGTAACCCATATAGTAACTCGGTAAACCCTTCTGTTTACTCTGTTCTTCAACTGTTCTCTGAAAACCTTCTCGGTGACCTCTGTGTCTCTGTAACAATCTTCTTAGACTCATGCACACACACACTTTTTAATTCTTAACTCATGCTGTGTAAATAGATCTCTTATGACAGTGATCCATTCATTGCTTCGATCTTACAAATATGATTTATCGAATGAATAACCATGCAAATTATTTCATTGGTTAGACGACCTCAAAATCATACACAATCTTTAAGTGCAATTTCCAATGTGATAACGGTTAGATGTGCCTCGATCTTGTAACACGTTTTCATATGTATGTCCAGGTTCAATGAATCTGGTAACACGTTTCACTCGGTGTATATCAACTCGGTGTGTCATCTTTGCTACTCAGTAAACATGAAATGATACTCAGTAGACAGCTCAGTGTATACTACGTTTTGAGACTACTTTCTTCAATAACCGACTAGACTGTGCATACTGACTGAATATCTCGGTAGAGATAACCGAATAGAGTATATAGAATAACTTTGACATGAAACTAATGGCAACTTGATAAGTAATAACAGAGGGATCAAAATCATTAGTTTTATGGCATCTTTGAGTTATGAGTTGGCTAGAAGTAGTGTCGATAGATGTACTCTATTGCCACCACCTCTTCATTGAATGATATTAGTTGGTCACACGTGAGAAGCTGCTAGATGAGATTGTCTAGGATATGTTTTGATGGGCTCTAGATTTAGCATTTATTTCTATGAGGAAACATGCTCGAGATGACTTAGCCTTTCCTTATTTAATTGATATTGAAACAATTATGACCTCATATTGCATCATTTCTCCTTGTTTGTAGTCTAATAGAGCAAGGGTTTTCATTGGAATCAAATATCAAGTTGGTAGCTGCTAAAAGACAAATGGCCTTTCTAAGTCCAATAATGAACAAAAGGATGAAAGAGGTGACTAGAGTTTCACATCCCCTATTAATGCACACCTTTAAAGATATCTTAGGGATTCAATTCTTGATCATCGATCACAAATATATAGTAAATATCGACATCTCGACTCATTTTTTGGCAAGGATTTTGACTATGAAAGAACCCAAGGTTGTGGCGCAGGAGTTGTGTGAGCGGGTGTTTAAGCACGAGTTTTTGAGAGACATAGAGAATGTCATATGTGAGACTGACCAAAATCTCACCACCACTTTGGCTCCTTACTATGGCATGGAGAGGCGAACTAGGGTTCTTGTGTCGAGGATACCAATACTATTTGTTTCGAATCATGCACAGATGTTTGGATTCCTTGAAAAGAACAATGGGATTTGCTGAAGATGGTACTCTCACTCCCCCAATTGGGGATGCAATTGATGTTAATCTACCTTGGGTTCGACAACACAAAATCCTGATGGGTTTAAGAGACGATGATGATAAATTCTCCATGAGTAGCAGTAGTCGCGATTTAGAGGGAAAAAGGACCAATATGGGCAATGGATGTTTTCCACATACCACGTCGAGGATAATTCCTTTATAGGGGTTTTTCTCTTTTAGTCTTCCTTGGATACTTTCTATCTAATTTGTTGTTATAAAGCAAGACTATATAGTGATAATGTAATTAGTCTCTGTAATAGGCTAGTATATGGATAAGGTATATGTTTGTTAATCTTTCCATAGTAGTATATGTGGTATATCAGGTAGTAGGATGGGTTGTGAGCAGGGCTATAAATCTCATGGCAGTTTTGCTATGCTTTGAATATTTAGTCTCTATTGAGTCTTGGGTCTTGGATCATGGTCAAGCATGGTCAAATTTTGGCATCTGATATAAGAATGTAATATATTTCATATATTTTAATATAAAACCTAGCTAAGGCCTTTTATCGAGCAAAAAAAACATCTTTGGTTAAATAATCTTTATCATTTAATCAAAAATCAAAATCCCCAAATTACAATTTCGTCCAATTTCAAACGCATGTGCCTTTAAATTTCACTTTTCGAAAATCAAAATTCAACTCAAAAAGCAAATCAAATTGAATTTCAAATAAAAAATCCTACAACACATGCTAAATTCGTAAATGATTAATCAAATAAGTTATCTAACCAGTTAACTTAGTTATCTTCCAATAATCTTTTCTAACTCTAAATCAACTTTTTCTAAACAATGCAATCAAATTAGTTAACTCAGTTAACTAATTAACCTATTTAGTTATCTAATCAATCTATCTAGTTGACTCATCAATCAAATGAGTTATCTAATCAATCAATGCAGTTCAACTATCAATCAGGTCTTTGACTCACTTCAATTCCACCTCTCAATCAATCTTCTCCAAAAAAATATAAATTAAGCATCAAATCTCCATTTTCAACAATCACTATCTTCAAAATTATTGTGCCATCTTTATGCAGGAATCCCAGCGCAACATCGAGAGCCACACAACACAATGATGCAAAAGAGCAATGGAAGCTTTGTTTTAAATCAACAAGAAGGTTTTGATTAGATTATCATTATTTTGTTGATTTGATTCTATTATATTGTCATTTATGGAATTGCTTAATTAGAATTGAATATTGGTGGTTTATTCATTTATTTTTATTAAACATGAGTAATTTTCCCATTATACAAAGTATACTAACTGATAGTAAAACAAAAACTTCACAACAGGTATAGAAATGGATAAGAAATCTGACTGTGTACCTATAAACAAAATTTAAAGCTAACTTGACAAGACTAGGGCATTGGATGCCTTGGTCTTCTGAGTTGTCATCTGAAGATCTGAATCTTGATGTAGTCTGAGTGGTAACCCTGAAATCTGGAGTTGAACTAGGAGGACCATGGTGCTAGGTGCCTTAGTCTAGGGATAGGGGTGCTGGGTGTCTTGGTCCTTGAGAACCAGGTTGAAATTTAGATAGGGGACTTGTACCCTCTTCTCGAGGTTTCTCGAAGTCTTTCAACTCTATTGGATACCTATAGCTGCACACAAGAGGAAAGAAAGAGGGTTGTGGATAGGGGTTTGCCTTAGGTCAAACCCCGAGTTTGGAATTAACCCTAATTGAAATAAAAATGGAATTAGAAGCGTGCCTTTTGAGTGCAGAGGCAAAACTTGGAATTGAAATGATTGAATGCAGATGATTATATCTTCAATAGGTGGTGCAATTTTCTTAAGATAAGTCCTCCATGTGTCGATGCAATAAAATGATAAATCACATAAAATCCATCATAAAATAATTATTAAAACATAATACGAAGATTACTTGATGTTGTTTGTTTCACCTTGAGTTAGGTATGCTCTTGAGGAAGAAGATTTGCTTTTGAATTGGTGATAAAGTTAGCATAAGATAAGATGATGAAAATGAATTGAGAGGGATGCCTTATATAGGGATTTTATAATTAAAATGACCATTAGGCCAAATTAGATTTGATATATATATTCACATGAAGAGGGATTTTAATTAGATAGGACCACCAAAATATCCTCCCAAAATTCGGGGAAAAAAGTGCAGGACCAAGGCAAATCCTAGTGACCTAGTCCTATCAATTTTTTTTCAAATTTCTAGGAATGCAAGATAATGGGGTTCTAATGCTGAATCTAGCTTGGTGGCTCAAATCATAATACATAGGTATGCGTAATCTGCTTTGAGAGTTGAAATTTGGGTAGGATTAAGGATAAATCATGATAAAATGATAAAGAGAACACATATAATTAAGGGCCCAAATAAGACTATGATGATGTAATAAAGTGGTATAAGACCCATAATATTAACTTAAATATTAATTAATTACAATAAAGGTCCTATAATGCATAGATGAAAGGGAAATACTAAAATAGGTGTTAGGAGAGGGTGAAATTGGACACACTAATAAAGGTGTACAATTTACGATGCTACAAATCCAAGTGAACCATTTATGGCGAAATCTAGAGTTTTTTTTTGTGAATAGGACCAATCACACCCATTGAATTTCAACCAAAAATTCATTTATCAAACTTCTCATTTCTTAATTTAACTTGGTTATGCCATCTACAATCTATGTGATGCTCTACCTTGTTAAAATCACCGCTAATCACCCAATCAACTTGGGGTAAATAATTATTCATCCTTTCCCATAGTTCACATCCTTCTTTTGCTATATTCAAAGCATAAATAAAACATAAACCAATGAGCTTCCCATTGGTAAACAACACTATCCACACACAACTGTGTGATGGGTCTTCCCCTTTTATCAATGATAAACTTATTGATCCAAGAAGCTACATTTATAACAACACCCCCTTCCTTCTATATGTGACATATGGAGAAAAAAACACCTCTCTAAACATTGTATAGAGAATAAAAAGGCAGGTACCATTGAGCTTATTTCTTGTGTAAAGATAATATCAGGTTTTCATTTATTCAAAGCCTCCCTAACTTCATATTTGTGATGGGGAAGTTTTATCTTCCTAACATTCCAAGAGTAGACTTTAAAGTTCATGATTAAGTAGAAGTAGCAAGGTCCTCCCCTTGTGGCAAGGCATCAAACCTATTAGCCGGTATGATTTCTTTTCCAGATGAATTATGCTCTTTCCTAGAAGGAATTGGAGACATAGACCTTTGTATCACAATTGTAGAAGAAGAAATTTATCTCATAGATGGATAAGGGGATCTTTTCCTCATAGAAGGAGAATGAGAGACAATCTCACTATTTTTCATATTATTATGAAGTAGTAAAGTGTGATGGATTTGCAAAATTGTCTGTCCATTATGGGAATCAAAGGGCCTTGAGGGCTCTTTTATTTTCCTAACCATTCTCCAACCATTTACCATCATAATATCTTTATATGGTGTAGGCTTGTCGCTAGTTTTATCATTTTTTCCTCTGCAAGGCTTTTGTTTTGTTGGTTCAACTATCGCATTGTTGAAGGAAATTTTTTAGGCTGAGATCATATGATCATTTGTTTGTTATTAGGTGTAGTAACTATTTGCATATAGCTATATTTGCTCTTCCTGACAGGGCAATCTTTGATTAAGTGGTGTTCTTGATGATAAAAAAGCATGCATTGGGTTTATTTAAATATACTATTGGTTGGAAGAATTCAAACCTTGGACCTACCAATTTAATGTTTTTAGGAAGTTTATTGTTTAGATCCATTTCAACACAAACTCTCGGGTGAACTCTGAGACTAGAACACTTTTCAGTATTATCTTTGCACCATAGAACTCTTCCAAGTTGAGAGGTGATTTCCTTTAAAAATGGTCTAAATGTAAGGTTTAAGAAGGTCAATTCTACCCACATAGGGTATTTGGATTTAAAAGGTCCCTCGGGATGAAAATCTAGAGACCATGCCTGCAAATAACAGACTTGGCCACATATGACCTAGTTACCATACTACAACATTGTTTGAGCGTGTTTTGCAAGTTTAAATTACAAGATACATACCCTTTTCCGAGGCCCCTCAAGATTTCAATTTCACATTCTCTATTTTCCCAATCATTGTTTGCTTATTTGAAAATATCAGACTCAGATGGTATGCCTCTAAAAAAACAAAATCATAGACCTATATTGATATTCAACAATAGTATCAAACACACCATCAAGAAATAAAAATTATAGGGTTTTACCTTCATCCCTATTAAAGGAAGCCAACATTCCAGTATCATCATCTTTTTGTTCTTTATTGATTGCTTCAATAGGGCTGGTAATCTTTTCACTAGTTACCATATCTTTAGTTGTCATAGTCGCTCTTTCCTGATATGCCATATTCTCCTTCAGATAATCTCGTCTCAAGGGATCCTTTCTTTTTGACAAAATTGCCTCCTACTCTTTTTCCTCCAACTCCTCGCCTGATCTTCTTGCTTCCTCTTTAAGTTGCGTGTTAGTGTTTGCAAGAGTCAAAATTTATCGCCTCATAACATAGGTAGGAAACACCAAATTCTTCCTTCACTCTTGTTTCTTAGGCACTTACGTGGCTCTGAAGACTATTGTCATGCCAAAGAAAGCACAATGGTATACAACCGTTGTGTTCTTCCTTCACTTGCTCTTGCTAGGGTTTGTAGTCGTTGTCTTCTTGTCTCTCTGCTCGATTTGGTAAGTTGGATGGTTTTTTAAATTGTCTGAAGAGTATTTTTTTAATGTTAATAAATTATGTATGTAATTTTAGTACTTTTTTATTATTATTTTGAAGTAAATTTATTTTATAAAAAAATTAAATTATATATAAAAATTCAATTTAAATGAATTAGCAAGTTTTTAGTAGAAATGTACGTGAACTTAGTACTTATTATTATTAGTTTTCATTAATATTTTAGATTTTTATGATCAATTATAAAATGTGCTTTAAAATATGGATGTACACAAAAAAATGTTCATATTTGCTATTAAATTTTTTTTCGTTTACTATAATAGTTTGTAGAAATATCAATGTCTTTAATCAATTTAATTTGATTAAGAAAAAACATTGTATTGATATTAGTCCATTTCTACATAGAAACATTTGGTGTGAGGGGAACAAAACCACTTTGCGATATTCTATAAACATGGATATCCATTTGAATTTCAATTGAACCAAACAAGACCTTTCTTTCAATTCAACACCTTGCATCAAACAAAGCAATTGGAGTAGTTGAGCCCCTCCATGCTACAGATGTTTTTGTAAATCTTATTGTTTCCGATTAATATATAATAATTATGGTTTTTTTTTTGGTTCACCCCATAGCGTAGTGGTAGAGCTGCGAGCCTCCCGTAGGGGAGGTCATGAGTTCGAAGCTCGGGGCTTGGCCCCTCTCTGCTCCTGCCAACCCTCACCCTGTTGACCGCCCCCGCCGGCCCCCGCTGGTCCGTTGACTTGGCCATTCATTGTTGATCGCCATCGCCGACCCCCGTCGGTCTGTTGACTTGGGCAAAGAGGTTATTCGCTGTTGGTGCACGCCGAGGAGTGTGGGAATGATAAATTTGGAGCGTGTTCTTGGTCCCCCCAATGCTGGTTGGTTGATTACTCTCCGTTCGTTGGTTAGGAAATTGACAGCTGTGTAGGTGCTCTCAAGCTGTGTAGGTGCTTCAAACAGGATGCCTTGACCATCGATTCGGAGATGAGGTCCTCCTTGTGATCTCATTGGTTCATAGCTCCAGTCAAAAGCACTTGATCATTAAAATAAATAAATAAATAAATAAAAATAAAAATAAAATTATGGTTATTTATTCTTCAATATAGAAACATTTTCCTTGTGACTTCTAAACACATTTTATCTTTTAATTTGAACAATGAAGTTAAAGTCTAGAGAATATTGGTTAATATCTAATATTATATTATATTATATTAACAATATACTTAAAAAAGTAATGTTTTATATACAATATAATATAATTTTAACAATAAAATAGATTTATAAATTTAAAATTTTAAATATTTCATATATTTATTATGATCTTTTAATCATAAATGAATAGTTTATTTCAAATCATAAAAACATATAATACATATACCAAATATTATATATTTATAGCATATAAAAATAATATATAATAATAAACACTATAATATAATTAATTATAATAAAATAAATTTATATTTAAACAATAAATAGATATAATATTTTTTATCTCACATATTTACCAATTCTCTTACCTTGCATTAAAATATGGATAACATTTAAAAAAAAAATGATTCCATATTATTCATTGATTAGAACTAATTCAACATTCTTATTAATATTTGTATACATAGATTGTAGTTAAATGTGGTAAACAATCAATAACCTATACTTTACCTCAAATGACATAAAGTAGTGGAGAGATAGTGACCCAAAGATGAAGAGTAAAAAGAGTAATGGAATATAAAAGAATGTGTGTACTATGTCATTCATGTGGATATAGGACAACTATTTACACCTATCCTTTTCTATCCATATCTCTCCACCACTCTCTCTCTATCTCTCTCCATCTATATCACTCCCTCCCTTCCTGTCTATCTATTCAACTATCTCTCCCTCTCGCTCCTCCCCTTCCATCTCCCTCTCTCATACCAAATACTTTTTAGTTTTCTACTCTAAACTAACCTATCTCTCCCTATAGCTCCTCTCCTTCCATCTCTCTCTCACCAAATACCTTTTTGTTTTCTACTCTAAACTAACCACACTATTGAATACAAATCAAAATCTCTTGTTATTACAATATTTGAAAACAAATACTGACCATTACCATTAATTAATAATATTTACATTCCTTTATAATTTTTCAATTTAAAAAATACAAAAGTCCTAGGTAGTGCCCACGATAAAGTGCAAATAGTAATATTACCTAAGAACAATAAATAGAATATTTGAGCGGTTGACAAGCGACGCAGTGCCTGGTCTGGGCAAAATGAAATCGGGAAAGTTCTTGTTCGACAGATTTATTATGGCTGGAAAATATTCAGCAAATCAGGGCCCACATTCAATCTAAACTGTCACAATATTTAGGATCTGAAAAAACCTGTCCGATAACGGAAGATCGAATTAATAAACGAAAGCGAACAGCATTTCCGGTAAGCAATCAAATTTTAATCTGATTACGATGAGCACATCCAACATTTCGAATCCTGAAAGCCGGTTGATTTAATCTCTTTTTAGGGGCAAATGACGGCGATTCGATTCTCACTTATTGAAGTACCAAATCTAATTCGCACGAAAACTCTAATTGCAATTTGGTCTCACTTTTATTGTACTAAAACCTTGAACCAGCTCGGGTTTCCGATTCTGCATTGCACGCGTCAAAACACGGAGCTGAAAAGAAGCAGAAGCGGCTGCCCGCCGTATCACTCAAATCAACACAAGACTCTTCGCCGACAGTTCGTAAAAGCTAAGCAGTCTTAATCTTTATTCCACCTTTGCCTATTTAAGGCGGGATTTGGTTGCCATTACAGTGTCTGTAAAGAAGCTCTGAGAGAAACTAATCTTTATTCCACCTTTGCCTATTTAAGGTAGCATTTGGTCGCAATTTTAGTGTCTGCAAATAAGCTCTGAGAGACATGAATCTTTATTCCACCTTTGCCTATTTAAGACAGCATTTGGTCGGCATTTTAGTGTCTGTAAATAAGCTCTGAGAGACATTAATCTTTATTCCACCTTTGCCTATTTAATGCAGCATTTGCTAGCGATTTTAGTGTCTGTGAATAAGCTCTGAGAGACATTAATCTTTATTCCACCTTTGGCTATTTAAGGTAGAGTTTGGTCGCCATTTTAGTGTCGGTAAATAAGCTCTGTGAGACAACAGAACAGAGCTGAGCTGAGCTTAAAAGGCATAAGATATGATGCGCCAGGTTTTCAGATCGGTCTGTTGCAGAACTTACCAGCCTGGCAATGGTGTGAGGCGGAGAAGTTCGACGAACAGAGTCAGCTGTCCAAATATTGTTCATAAACGCGGCAACGATATTCTTCACGATCCATGGTTTAACAAGGTGCTCTGTTATTTTGTCGCTCCAAAACCCTAATCTTTTCAGTTCTTCTGTTTAGATTTGATTTTGTTTTGCTTTCATACATACTGTAGATTGCTGAACTCTTTGAAAATGTCAAGTAAAGGTTAATCTGTGATTTTAGTCTGAGTTTGTTGACTGATTTTTATATTTGATGTTTTAAACACGTATTAATTCTCATGACGTTTATTATGGAATACATATGCATGCGCTATATTGGGGAATATGTCCATATGCCAGACCGGTATAATTGTCAAAATAAATTCCATACGTTTTGCGTAGTGGGACACTGATGGGTGGAGAATGAAGGGAACTTTAATAATGTTTTAGGATAAAGCAGATGATACTCTCCATATTTCTTTTTATAAAATTAGATTTAAAAGTTTGTTATTTTCTAACATTTTTTTCAAAATAAAATAGTCATTGAGTCATTTTATGTAAATTATGAGGATTTGACTACATCTTTTTACTCAAATCTATTGATTCTTATTTCATGAATTGTGATTCACAATTCATGTCTAAGAGTATGAATTGTGATTGGTAAATGGACTAGCAAGCTAATTATACTTGATCTTGGTAGAAAGATACATATCAATACAATAATTAATCTTGAAAGAACAGAGGATATTATTCTAAATGAGAAAAAGGAAATAACGCCCTTAACATTTATATGGAGTGTGCATTCTAATTTTTTTACTTTACATGAAATTATGATACGATAAGTTGTTGAGTCACTTTGGTTCAATGTTGTGAATATTAGGTTTATGATTAATAGGTTTATATTTTTTAAAAGATTAATAGGTATTAAAAAAGTTTGGAAGGCAATTCTTAAATACCTAAAATAATAAGGTGAGTTGAAAGTGTAAATAATTTTGTAGTTTTAAAATGGTTTTAATAAAGTAGTCAGCTATGTTTTTAAAGTGACCTTAAATAGAAGGTAATGTTGTATGATATATATATTTTATCATTCTAAATTATAAAAGTCAATTTGAAGATCACATTTTTAAGGTGATAAATTTCAAGATAAATATATTTGAAAAATTTGTATCATATTTTATATA
This sequence comes from Cryptomeria japonica, assembly GCF_030272615.1. Lineage (NCBI taxonomy): Eukaryota > Viridiplantae > Streptophyta > Pinopsida > Cupressales > Cupressaceae > Cryptomeria > Cryptomeria japonica. The sequence goes on along the minus strand of NC_081412.1, from coordinate 446,018,804 downwards.
TTTAGAGGATTTTTTCAATGTTTTTTTATTGAAGACATGGGTTTGAACAAAATGTTAAGCTATTTATAGAGAATATAGAGTGTGGTATCTAAAATGGTATTGGAGAAAAAGATAAGTAAACAAATACACATGTAGATGAAAATATTAAGTCAATAAGTAAATGAAACATTAGCATGCAAGAGTGTGGAAATACCAACAAGGAAATAAACATGTATGTGGGAAAAAAGTCAAGGCAAACATGTGGACAAAGCATCTCATGCCAAAGAAACAACGCTATGTTAGAAAAAATAATCTCACTTGTGATCGTGAACAAAAAAAACATATATAGGAGTAGAAATAAAATAGAAAATGAAAATGTTGATAACCCACATATCGTCCAATTCACATCATCTTAGATGTAAGTCTAAAGGTGGAGAATGCCTAAAGAAGATCAGGTAGATACAAGAAACTCATATGACATATTAAAGATGCAACCAAAGAAATGTAACTCACTCAATGTATGCGATGGAATTATGAAAAATTAGATTTGAAATATGTTCACATCTCTTAGGATAATTTTTCCATGTGTTGATAAATTTATTATTTTCACATTTTGAGTTTAGTGGAATGAAACAACATAGTATGGAATGCTCAACTTACAAAGATACTTAGATTGAATTCATATATTCTTTGAAAAGGAGAGATAAGTAAAAACGACAAACATTTTTTTGTATCAAGATTTATAACAAAAGATCCAAGCCTAAAAAAAGAACTGGATATCACATATATAATTGGGGCAACATTCTTGGGAGGGTATATACGCAAAACAATGTTACTACTATTGCACAACTAGATGCAAATAAGTAAGTGGATGGAAAATGCCAATGGGTATGTGTTCCAATTGACATGGTTGAGTAAAATAAAACACTTTATTTTAGATTACAAAGCTTACAATATATATTAAATCAAATGTGACAAGTTCATATGTGAAAATCCATTCAGGAAAAAGAAACATTATTAGATTGCTTTGTTTTTTGATTTAATTATACAAAGTTTATTTTCATCAACATTTCGGATCACACTTAGTGATCCATCATCAGGATGAGAATTGTAGGAGAATGAAGGATCATTGAGTGTGATTCAAAATGTTGATACAAATAAATTTTACATAATTAAATCCAAAAACAAAGCAATCTAATCATTATGAAATGTGGAAATCTAATCTCTCTAAGACACATTATCTCAACGAATTTAGTTACCCATTATGATCACCACCAAAAGGTTTAAATATACCATAGACAACGAAAATCCTTATAGTTCAATTGAAAACTAGCTCACACCATCTTCAATGTGAACAAGGTGTGTAGAAAAGACCTAAATAAGAATGAAAAGAAATAATTAATATCTTTTCTAAGAGAGGGGGAAGTTGAATAAACAATCTTTGACCTGGTAAAAATAAACATAAATTTATCATTAAAATAAATAATAAAAAAAATACAATAAAATTAAAATTAACTAAATCATTTATTCTTTAAACTATTTTATAGCTCAGAAGCATTGAAAACGTTTCTATCCTATTTTATTCTTTAATCCCCAAAACCAGCCTGGATTAGCAGTATAGGTTGTATATTGGTACCCCTAGATTTGCTCTCCACATCCCGCCCTCCCCCGTAAAATCTGAATTCATTGGTAACGAACGAGTCCACCTTTTCATGCCGTCAAACTTTTCTGGTCGTCGTTTTGTCACCAACAAATCATATTTGCCTTTTGAGATCAAACGCTTTTAGACGTGGCGTATCGTCCCTCCCTTTATTATAAACTATTTAATCCCCTCCCAAATTATGCTCTTCACAGGTCATTTTCATTCACTAAAAGGCAAGTGCCGTCATAAAATCTAGATCTCAAAGTCTTCCTTTTTCTGCTTCCTATGATTAAGTGCACCAGGTGGCACCGTCGTGAAGTGGGAAATCGAGGAAGTGGCTGCCACTGACAGCGTGCCACGCCAACAGATTATTCCAATTGGAAATGGGGAGGGGCCCTTGTTGGGCGGGGGTACGGTTAACGGGACCGTTTCTCTGTCTGTTGACACGGGTAATCAAAATGATTAGAAGTTAATTATTCTTGTTTGAGTGAGTTTGGTGGAACAGAATCCTCCAGGACCTGCGTAAGAGAAAGAGATAAATAACCGTTTGCCTGCCTGTGGGTGTGGGAGCGTTGTAGCGGATCACAGCAAAAAACACAGCAGTGGGGAGTTTATTGGAAAATAGAATAGAATGTGGAAGATTCTCAGAGTCGGGTGTCATCGGGTGAGGCAGAGTGAGCATAAGAATGGGGCATGGCGAAGAGGGTTATCCAACAAAGTCACTCGCCCCAGCATTGTCCACAAACGTGGCAGCGACATTCTCCACGATCCCTGGTTCAACAAGGTACTGCATTTTTCTTTCCTTTAGGTGCTGGATTAGGGCATTTATGTCAGTTCTTTTTCTTCCCAGAATGGTTTTCTCTTTTCTGAGATCTTGATTAAAACACAACCATATATTGCGGAGAGAGCATTACTTATGTTGTTATATTTAAAGATACTTTGCAGATTTTGGAAATTTTAGGACAATATCACTTTGTTCAGATGTTCCAAAGTTTCTGATTTGGATTCTGATCCAAAACCAATTAAACAAACCAGCCATAGAAGACAGATCAACCATCCTTAACCTTGGCTCCTTTTTTTTGGTCCTCAAAAGTCTATCATGGGGACCACAAAGTGTGGGACCTATAGGGCATTTAAGGATTTTGATAAATAATCACAATACTAGGGGCCCCACAAGGTGTGTAACAGGGACAATTTTTTTCCACTAACCTGATGGCTAAGATCTATCCCATTCCTTGGTCTCACAAGCCTAACAAGGGATCCTCGATCCTGAAGCTCTACCTCTCTTCTTGGTTTGCCACTGTACAAATTATTGAGAATTGATAATAATTACGTGGCAAGGGGCCCATAGGGTGTACAGAAGGTTACTTTCTCGTTAATTTAAAAGAATTTGAACTGCAGATTCTGTTGGAGGCTGCTGTCTTCAGAGCTTTGTTCTATTTTTCAAAGTAAAAAGTTGTTATGGGTTTATGTTTTTTAGAGATAAATTTGTATGTATACATGTGTGATTACACATGAAGAAGTTGAGTGTAATTATGTGAGAGTATAACAAAATCTATTGAACAACTGATATATACTATTGAACAACTGAGATATAAAAATAATAAAAATAAGATATAATTAATATATATTTCAAAATAATTATTAACTTTGTATAGAATGTGACAGCATAAAGTAAGAGGACCTCTCTTTATTTCCATGGATGAACTTAACCAACTACATTAAACTTTTTGACATATATGATATTAGAGAATTATGATTTTAATAAAAAAATTGTATGCTATTCAAAAAGTGAAAGATTAAATAAACATCTTAAAATGGGAAAGATATGTATTATATAATTATTATTGCTAAAGATTATGTGTACTCATCAAATAAAATCTTAATTGATATTATTTTAATGTAATTTATAATTATGACTCTGTGATATGAGTTAGACTTGTTTTTGATTTATAAATAAAAGAAAAAATTAGTTATAACCTTTATGTATTCAATTTTATGCGTACTTCTCAAAATTATTTTTTCAAATTTATATGTTTTTAACACAGGAATTCTACCAAATTTTTGCTCAGTTTTTTATTTTTGTTTGGGTCTGCCAATTTGGAGTTTTTCCACTATGCTATGCAGTATGTACTGTTATATAAATGCATTCTACGTAATCTATATTATATTATATGTTTCTTGTATCTGAATGTCCTGTAATCAGGTCGATTGATTTTACCAATGTTTTGGTTCTAACTTCAAGACCTCTCTTCACCGATGCATTGGATCATTGTGGTTATTTCTGCATTAATTAATTTGAAGTTTTTATATTAGCTTCATCTTTTTGCGAAACGTTTTACTCAAATTTGTTTTTGCGAGAAGGTGAAGAATATACGTCTTTAGGTAATTCCTTTCGTTAACTATGATTTTAAATTATTGGTGTTAAGTTGACATTATCTTGAATTTCTTCATAAATCATTTGGTTGGCGCACCAAATGTTTTTGAGCTTGTGAGGCACAAGGCTCTAATGCTAGCTCACGTTTGTTGGATACCCATTTACATTGCTTATTGCTAGTTTGCGTAGAAAATTGAGAGGCCAGCAATCATAGCGATTTATCATTTAACCTGGTTGATTTAGGGTAAACTTGTTTGGGCTCTGCGTTGGGCAATTTATAGAATAATAGAAGCCATCCCTTAATATGTGAATGGCTATTACATTGACAAAGTTTATTTTTGGGCCAGATGCCAAATCACTCACTTGTATAAGAACATATTTTCAACAGGAACATAGCCCTTTGACAGATCAAAGAGAGTGAACTTTTCTTTTGAAAGGCTCTATTATATTCGATTGCAATGAGTATTGAACCACTTCATCAATATATATACTTCTAGACATATTGCCCCAATATTGAATTTTTTCTTAAACGCTATGGCATTGAGTGAATGTAGTGAGGTCTGTTTTAGCTATATAAGATTTCTGCCTACTGCTAGTATGGTTATAGTAATTCATTTTGTAGCACTTTAATCTTCACTTGCAAGAGGTATGACAGAGATGCAATTGTGATTAAGATTCACAATTTGCCTTAATAACAAAAATAAATTATTATAATTATAAATATAAATGTATGTTCGAAGGGCATGAATTTCAGTTGGTCATTGTATGTATGAATTTATAGAGTTAAGCCTTAAGGTATATATATATAATATATATATGGTGCTGGTGTGGAATTGCTTCTGCAAATAATATATTATATTCTATGATATTTATCCAATGAATAATATATTATTCCATTACAACTTCTAAATTATATTCCATAACATTTTTTCAGTGAATAATATATTATTCCATTATAACTTCTAACGATTCATTTGAAAACATTATATCCTAATCAAAGAAATGGGACTCTGACTACTCGACAAGGCCGAGTCAGACCCGGACTTGGGACTCGGAGTCAGACCCGGACTCGGGACTCGGAGTCAGACCCGACTGGACTCGGGACTCGGAGTCAGACCCGACTGGACTCGGGAAAGTGAAAAACTCAAGAAATCTACAGATTTTTAAAGATTTAAAACTTGTTTCATGCACCCTTTATTGAATATACCTTAAAGACACAATAACATCATCAAACTCGGCTAATTTGATTACATACACAAGTATACATCAATGATTGCAACTTCTAAATTATATTCCATAACATTTTTTCAGTGAATAATATATAAATGGGAGTCAGACTCAACAAGGCCGACTCAGACCCGGACTCGGGACTCAGAGTCAGACCCGGTTGGACTCGGGAAAGTGAAAAACTCAAGAAATCTAGAGATTTTTAAAGATTTAAAACTTGTTTCATGCACCCTTTATTGAATACACCTTTAAGACATAATAACATCATCAAACTCGGCTCATTTGATTACATACACAAGTATACATCAATGCTCAATCACATAAGCATAAACGTAAATTGTAGCTGAAGGAAAAAACAAACATAGATATATAAATATTGTCAAATGTATACAATATTACAAAACTCATGGAATAAAAAATCCATGTCTTTATATGATCATCATCAAATGTTCCATACAAATACCAAAGGTAAATACAACTACAAGCCTATGGCTTAGAGGAGCATGCACCCTTTGGCCTCGGCCCCCTGCGAAGGCATCTAAGGTAGGTCCTGGATGATTCGGCAGCCATAGCCGCTCCCCGTGACACCATGCCATGCTCACCAACATTAGGAACATCTGTGTCGCTATCTGCTTCTGAATCTTCTGTCTCTGCTCGTGCTCTCTGCTCCTCCTCTGCCATTGCTACAACCTCAAAACTATGCGATCTATACTCGGATCTCTGCCGCTGTTTTGCCGCTCCCATAGAATTGTAGGGGTAAATTAATCTAACCCGACTATAGTAGGGGCCCACCCAACAACATAGAATAGTAGGGGCATTCTGCACAGCCGCTAAAGTGCGAAGCAGTTGAGTGTTCATCCGGCCCTTACCTCTGCATCGAACTCTGCAGGGGGATATAGGCGATCAGAATAGACTAGTTGTCCCACCCTCTGCAGATGAGCCACCCTCGCTATCTTTCTCCCGCTGCTATAGCCGCTGATGGTGAGCTAGCCCTTCAAAACTATCGAATTCATTGGTTGGTTTCTGGGAAGGAGAAGCAGTAGTAGGAGGTGAAAGCCCCTACGGGCGGCTTTAACCCCACCCCTATATTACATACTACACATGCCCACAACTAAGAGTGCGGATAAGAGAAGGATGGACGAAGGAAGGTTCAATCAGCAGGTATAACTTTTGCCCGGAGCATCTTTCTTGCAAGGATAATTAAATTGTTGATCGGAGGGGAGAAGGATTGATCCAGGGATGGAACAAGGATAGAGGGAAGCACCCCTGCTACTCAAACCTGTAGCAACAACTCATCTCATCACTAACCCATAGTACATTTGAAACCTGTAGCAACAACTCATCGGGGAAGGATGGCCCCTATCAATTCTATGGAGGATGGAGGGAAGGAGGGAAGCAAGGAAAGGCAGATATGCGCAGCTACTCCCTTCTCTTTTCACTCTTGCCCTAGCAATACTCTTCCCTACCCAACCTAAACTACCCCACTCGTGTTACTCCCTTCTCTTTGAACTGATCTTGCCTGCCTAAACAATACTCTTCCCTACCCAACCTTACCTACCCTTACCACCTACCTTACCTAACCTTACCACCTACACTTGCACTTGCACCTACACTTGCACCTACCAGAAGGTGGAAAGTGCCGTGCCGTTGCCCCTACAATAATATGAAGGGGGGGCGGGTAGGGGTGATTCTATACTACACATGCCTCCCTCGCCAACAATAGAAGGCTTGACTGGGCCACCCTGCTGATGAACCCAACCTACGCCTATAGTTCCCACCCATGTTACATATAGAATCGAGAAGAGGAATCATCGCTACCCCTTTAAATAGTAGGGCCATAGAATTGAAGAGGCAGTTTGGTGCTGATCAGCAGCATGCAGCAGCACTTTTCATGCTGATCAGCAGCACTTTGGTATGTAGTACTATGAGTGAAAACTTAGAATGAATAAGTTGGGAGGGCACCCCACTATAACGCACTGCACTATAACGCCCCCCACTAGAATTCTGCACGGGGATAGTTGGGGGTGGGCATGTGTAGTGTATACTATGACCTAGTACCAAAGGGGATGTGATATCCCTACAATTCTATAGATCAGAGACGAGTAGTATTTTGCCTGGGGGGATCGCCCAGTAGGTGGCTATGGCACTACTCAAACTTGGACTTTCTAACAACTCCTATTCGATCCACTGCTACGGCACTGTAAGAACCCAACTTGGCTCTCCTCTGCTGATTGTTTCTTTTGAATGCAGTAGATTTGAATTTGTTTTGGTTTTTGAATGTTTATGGATTTTTTTTGTGTTTTTTTGGTAATAATGAGCAATGATACAATACTGAAATAAACTCCTATGCTTAAAATAATACTGAAACAATAATATTACTACTGGAATTAATTTACGAGACTATCAAGGGAATGTTTGTTCTGTTTTATGGCCAATATGCCTGAAAAACAAATTCATTACAATGTAAGATAAAAACCTGATTTTTGCTGTCCCAGTAGATGAAAAATCTGCAAACTTCAAATTTTAATTTTTAAATTTTTTACTGTTCACGCGGTACTATAGCAGCCCGTACGGCGACACTGTTCACGCGGCATTGCAGCAGTCCGTACGGTGGTACTGTAGCAATCCGTACCGTACTTGTTAATCACAAAAATTTCTTCTATAAATCTGCAATAATTTCTCATGAATTTATTCTTCAATTCTGCGCAATTAGATGCAAATAAGACCTCTGAATGAAGTCTTCCCGAAACCAAATATCACTGAATATTTCATCAGCTCAGATGGTGAACATTGAAGCAACTACGTCCTCCAATGGTGGCTGAAAACCCTAGTCTCCAGAGCAAAACTCTTTCAATTTCACAAATGCCAAAATAAAAAATAGCAATCCTCCCCTTCTTTCCAAACTCAACGCTATATATCCTTTTTGCAAATCGTACCCAAATCCTCTTAATTACAATTTTGCTTGTAGTTTCATTTAATTTCACTTTGGGTGTCAAAACGATTTTAATCATTAAATGGGCATTTAATTTTAATATTTCAATAGTCTGGCTCAGATAATTTAATTAAAAACATGGCCCGTCTAATGATGAGTTGACCCTCAAGTTAAGTGATTATAATATAAAGTCACTTTATAACTTTATTATTAAATCACTTAATAATAAATGCTAAGTTATTCAAACTTGTCTAACTCCATGAATATTTTGAATTTAGCTATGCCGTCTGAAACTGGAGCTCACCAGTTGACCACCCATCTGACCGTGATGTCTGCTAAAAATAGCAGGGGTCCATCTCCAACTGCTAAAAATAGCCTGGCCAAGCCAAACTCAAAGCAAAACTCATCATAAACAAACTCTGGCAACCTAGAAGTGTACTCTGCTCTGTCCCCGGAAGATCTCCACGCCAAGGTGACCCTCTATCCAATCCTACTAGCCTACGAGGGTTTTTGATAGGCTAATCACAAGCTAGAGTGATGTCTCTAGCTAGAAGGGGACATCACAGGCACCATTGTAGCGATGTTCCTGCCATCAAGCACCTTGCCATTCATATTATCGATGGCATCCCTCATTGGCTGCTTGGGAAAGCTGAAGGTCATAGAAGCCGAATCTGTGGGATAAACTAGACAATAGAAACGCTACAGCTCCTCACGACTGGGCTGCTCACACACCTCTTCACATGGATCTAAGATACTCACGCATGTCCTCCAATTCGTGGCCTTTGCCAGCATTCTGGATTGACCTCCCAACTAAGAGCAACAACCCATTCTATAGCATACTGTAATGGGAGGCCCTTTATAGGCTAGGTTATCAGAGGAGAATTTACCATCCCGCCCCCTTCATGATATATATATAGTAGGTGGCCATCATACGATCTATGAGAGTTCTCTATTGGTTTCCCTAGGTCCCCCAGCGAAAAAAGAGATGACAGGGAACATATGGATCTGTAACGGGCTGTGCTCCTGATACTGCGAGTTTAAGAACATGGTTTACTCGGTTCAATTGGAATAAGTAAGCACATTGAATGTGAAATGGGAGCTGCGTATGGATTAATTGATTCATCAACAGCCTCTGCCTTTGTATTTATTGTTGGTGTCTCTGCTTTTGATTCTTCAATGGGATCAATTCGGTCGACTACAGGCTATGGCTCTCCAACTGGCTTAGATGCCGGAACAAGCTCTCGATTCGCTCCTGTAGTTTTTGGTGGATCAACGAGCTTACTGGCTTCATAAACTGGCTCGACTGGATCAACCGAATCCACTGCTTTTCCACCCAAACCTATCTTGAACTGCTGTGCCCTTTTTCTGACCCGACTATGCCCCAACCTTCCTTCTAATGCCTGCTCACCTTTTTTCTGTAGGGGTGAGGACCATTCCATTCAAAGGTCTTGCGGAAGCTCTTCATCGGAGAATAGTCTTATAAGTAGGGGGTGGAGGGCCTCGATCGATACCCCCCAATTTAGAAGACAATAAGGACACATCCCAAAGGCTTAACAGTGAGTGCTTTTATTTGGCTGGCAGCTACTTTTCATCAATAAGGAGAGGAAGGTTAATCATTGTCCAACCCCAATAGAAGAGAGAGAAAGGGTCCATACCGTATCGCTGAAGTACCGGGAACCAGCGCAAAGAGAGGGTTGCTGAAGTACCGCCCTACTCAGTAGCGGGGATCACCTCCCTCTTTCCATAGGTGCCTCTATATCTACCGGGTCGATCCAATTAGTGTCATCATCACTAAAGATAGCTGCAGGATCTGTCTCAGTGGCCCACTCTGCATCAGGATCAACCTCATCTAGAATGATAGGAGAGATGTCAGCTAATGCATTCTTTCTCATTCTCAGGTGGAGGTTGTAGTGAACAAAGACGAGATCATTCATCTTCTCCATGGATAATCTATTGTGCCTCTTGGAGTGTATGTGCTCAAACATACTCCAATTGCGCTCACAACCAGATGTGCTGCATGGTTGGCTCAAGATGTGAATTACCAACTTCTGAAGATTTGGTGTCATTGGGCCAAAAAAGATCCACCAATTATCTGTGTTTGAAATGAGAAAAATAAATAAAATCAGTCTCACTCATAAACTCATTTAACAATATACAATAAAACTAAAATTACGCCTTACAATTTATTTTTACCTGGCATCATAGTTGCCCTACTTTCTTTGGCGATAGGATGAGAGAAGTTCTCCCCTTGTGCATTTGAGAACAACTGTAGCTCTCTAATAAGCTCTGTCTGAGTAGAACCAATAGGTACCATCTTCTTCATGATTGAGTATAGCCCATTAAGGACCTCCACATCAGCCTTGAAAGTAGGGCTAAAATGGAATGGCGGATTTAGATAATAGGCTGCTGCATGGAAGGGCCTATGAAGCTGATGATGCCATCTCCTATCAATGATCTCCCAAATGGGACCATACTTGCTCTCATCTCCTCCATAGACGGATTTGATGCCCTCCTTCACCCTATCCATGCCCTCATATATGTAGCCCATTGTGGGCTTTTCTCCATCTGCAACTCGCAACAGAACCACCAAGGGCTTAACAAATTGCAAAATTGAAAATATTGTGTAATTTAGAAAAATGAGCAAATAAGAGAATATGATGAATAAGTTATAAAACAAAAAGTTAAATTGTAGAATTTATAAAAAATTTACCTTCACTATCTCATCACAAGGGATCCAAAAGTCTTGCTCATAAACAATGCAGTCTGCCATATCTTTCCCTGTAGGGGTGGCAGCATAGGATGAGGAAGAACACTCTTCACCAACAATCATACGTCTCAAGGCTGACTTACAGCGAAGCAGGGACTGCAATGTGATGAAGTTTGTGGCAAATCTTATGATTCTTGGACGAGCTAATTCCTTCTGCTTTGTGTATTGTCTCATAAGAGCCAACACCCATGAATGATTATATACAAATTTGCACACATTTCTCACCCTTTCTACACATCTCTTGACCCATGGGAGTTTTCCAATGTCCTCCAACATGAGGTCAATGCAATGGGTGGCACATGGAGTCCAAACTATAGATGTGTGCCTCTCCATCAATAGTCTACCTACAACAACATAATTTGTTGCATTGTAATTAATGAAGTTACAAAATAGTAATTAATTTGCAAACAAAATTAGTTTGTAATCAAAAGTTTACCTGCAGCAACATAATTTGCTGCATTGTCGGTCACCACCTGTACCACGTTCTCCTCACCCACCTCATCAATCACCTCCTCTATCTGCTCACATAGGTAGGTGGCATTCTTGCAATGGGTGGAGGCATCAATGGACTTGATGAAAACGGTGCCCCCTGAAATAAAAAAATAAAGCAAGATCAATGATCATTCAATAAATCATTAAATGAAAAATAAAAAATTAATGACTAAATGAAACTAAAATTAATCTATCACCTGCGGAAGAAACAAGAAAATTAAGGAGAGTTCTATATCTCCTATCCGTCCAATCATCAGTCATGATTGTGCAACCTTTAGTGCTCCATATCTGGCGTTGTTCACCTAATTCCTTCTTCACATCATTTACCAATTGAGTCAAAATGGGTCCCCTCAAATCAGACTCAAAAGGGGCTTTGAACCCTTCCCTACATATGGTAAGGGCATCAACCATTTCTTGCCAATAAGGAGACCCGTCACAAATAAATTAAATGAGATAAGTTAAGTATGCACTATGTAGTATGTACGGGAAAAAATAAAACGAAGAACAAATAATAAAAATAAAAACAATCAAACATAAAACATTCACGTGGCTGTAAAGAATGGAACATTGCCGTAGACCCAAAACCTACCAACTGCCATTTTAGCGGCATCATGGACCTCCTTGTTCCAACCCATGCTCTCAAGCGACTGTAGGGACCCAGGAGTAGAGCAAGGCGCAAAGAAGGTTTGCAACCTAGATTTACGAATTCTAGGTCCAATGCTAACACTCCCACTACCATTGGCAGTGCTAGGAACATGAGTAGTGGCACCTGCAGAAGTAGAAGCACTAGCACCAGCAGTAGCATGGTGAGTGGGACGATATGGAGGCATGGAAGAGGGCCCTCCAACACAACCTAAAGCTGTCCCACTTCCAATGGCTGCGAGATCATCCTTTTGCTTCTTTTTGTTTTCAATTGCTTCAACCATTACATAGCACTCGCGTATGGCCTCAGTCGTTGCTTCAATGCATTGGTCGGCATCATGCCCACGCACACCAGCAATATGGTATTTCAATCTATATGTGCCTCCATGGAATATTGTTTTGAAAAAAAATCACTTTGTCTGCCCCTCTTTTTGCCCTGGAAAATCCTCATCAAATTTCCAGGTCGGGTCCTTTCTAATTGGGGGTCTAGAAGAAGACATTGTATGATAGTTTTGTGAAACTTGAGGCAAATAAGAAAGTGAAGGTTGCTGCAATAAGAGTCACAAGACATTATAAATACAAAAAAAATTAATACATTCATTCGTTGTTGTGAATTCATTCTCATTGTAATACATTCATTCTTTGTTGTGAATTCATTCTCATTGTACATTTTTTTCAAAAAATCTAAGGTAGGGTTTGTAAATTTAAAAAAAAAAAAAATGTAGGGTTTGATCAAAATTTCAAACCCTACTTTAAAAAAATAAAAATTTACAAACCCTACATACAACCCTACATAGTAACATACAAAAGATTTTAGAAAAAAATGTAAAACTTTCAAAAGAAATGAATAGAAAATGAAATTTTTGCATACAAGAAACAAAAAAAGCTCAAAAACTCAATCTTACCTCTTACAACAAGCTTGAAATGAGCTGCAAACTCTTCCTTTCCAACTCTTGATGCACCAAATTAAAGTATAATGCAGCCCCAATGTGATGAATGGATGAAATCTTGAGCTTCCTCCTTGCTGGTTTTTCTTCAATGAAACCTTGTTTTTCTTCACAACTCACTTTTCTCCTTATATTTTGCCAAATGAATGAAATGAAGTTCACTTTTAGGGGCATAGGATAATAAAGCAAAAAAAACAACAACTTAAGAAAACTTTTAAAAATTTGTTTTTTTGTTGCCTTTTTTCATTTCCAACGCAACCGAGTCTACACGACAGGACTCGCCGAGTTGGGCGAGTTTGCCCCTGGACTTGGACTCGGCCGAGTCCGAGTCTGAGTTTGCTGGACTCGTGGGGGGTGACTCGGACTCGGACTCGCCGAGTTTGGGTGATTTATGGCAATTTTCGTTTCTCTGATCCTAATTTAGTTGTAGATGGTTATATGCTAAGCCGTAATATCTATTTGGTGGAGCATTTTATGTTCCTGTTCTCAAGGCATTTTGTATGACTAGCATGTTGCTGAAACAAATATAATAATCAGAGGTGGAGACTAATGAGATTGCTAATTTAGGTTAGCATGTTGTCGGTGAAGGACTGAATTCCAGTCTATCTATTATATGTTTTTGCAAAATATAACTATGCCAAAGTGAATCGTTTTAATTTGTATTTCAGAAAGAAAATTATAAGGACTTTTGTTTTGAGTTGATTTATCTCCACTTTTTCCCTAAATTTATCATAGAATATTATCTAATGTTTATCCCCTCTTATTGATGGCAGGAGACTGCTTTTCCATTGACAGAAAGGGACAGGCTTGGACTTCGTGGTCTTCTTCCACCTCGTATCATTTCGTTTGAGCAGCAATGCCATCGCTTCAGTAAGCACTTCTGGGAAAGTCTATCTCTACTTCTCTATTACTTATTGTTCCTTTTTTGAAATATTTTTTACATTCATATCAACAAAAATTACAAAAGCAGGTGATAAGTACCTTGTGTAGTTTGATTCGGAGCAGTACCATGGAAAACAGATTCATTACTTCCCCTAATCCCATTCAAACACACAGAGGGGCTGTTACATATTTTAGTGAGGAAATATCCAACCCAACTCCGCCTTTGGCTGCTACAGCCAACCATTCGTATTCTACCCATTCCTACATCTTTCAAAACTGAACAAAATTGAAGAAACATAGTAAATACCTTTACGAGGGCATTTATCTTAGAGCACCATAGTGGCTTTATGCATGATATCTGTACTAGCTGAATGCAATTAACCTAAGATTGAATTGCACTTTGCTTAGGCTCTTTGAAAGCCAGTATAGCAGCAGCTCAGAGGCAGTTGTGGCTACTAAGCTGCAGACTGGACATCCAAACCAATGCTCCTTCCCTTATACACCATTTTCCTTCATTATATCAATATGGGGATTCAAGTTTTTGTTCTGTATTGATGCTTATCTACTATGTTTCTGTCTTTCTTATATATGTATTCTTAACAAAGATCAGTTTTATCTCAATTATCGTATGCCAGCCAAAAGCATGAAATAGTTATCATCGACATATATACATTCCTCTTAAACTAACTGTTGTGCAGAGGAGAAGGAATTTTTTTTTCATATAATGATTGTGCTCAATCCTGGAAATCTTAAAGAAGAGATGTAAAACTATGCTCGTTTGATTTTGGAACTTCAGTCATGCATCTTTATATAATTATACACGATAGAAGATAAAGAGATGCATGCAAGGAAAACTGTGTGGTCAACCTCACACTCAACTCCGCAAAGGGGGTTTAGAAGGAATCAAGACTAGGGTTTGTGTCGATTATGTTGGTTCTGTTGATTTGGAGGTTACTGCAGCTTAAGGACTCTTTTTTGTATTACTATTTGGCTCTCCGATGATGTTTGTTGAGAGCTTGGAATTGAGGATCAGGGATGCGAGAAGAAGGAATAGGCTAGATGTCTTTTTGATGAAGATGCTAGTCAACACAGTTCTAATTTGAGGCACAAGTTCAGTTTGCATGACACAAGTGATTGGCCTGGTTCTTAGACATTGATTCTGATCAGATATGGTCATAAAATGACCAGAAGGAGGAGGATGAAGATAGAGCAAGATGACCTCAGGAAAATCCACTAAAGAAAAGATTTTGAAATGATAGGGTAAGAAGGAAGGCAGGAAGAGTAGCACATGTTAATAGAGCAGCTCTAAAATTAAATAGAAGTACAAGAAAGTAAAGTTTGAGCAAAAAACAGCAAGGAATAAAACCAAAAGAATCTGTGAACAAAGCATATGTGCTATGATGAATGAAATGACTGGTAATAATGCTAATTGTGTATGCTAAATCTTTAAACAAGCAAGGAAATGGAAAAAACAAACAAATGTGTGATTAGACTAGGCCTGTGATTTTTTCAAACAACAAACAATCCTAGTAATAATTTTGAAATGACAAAGAAACATGCTAAAATCAATGGAATGCCCTAGACCAGTGGAAGACCTGCTTCCTAGTCCACAAATATCTTCCAAATTAGATGTACGCACTCTTAGATAGTACAAACTGCCTAAAGACACAATCATTGAAGTAGTAACATTGAAATGAGTGACAATATCGGAAGGTGGAAATAGAGCCTAACAAAAGATAAAGAACAAGAAAAAAATATCATCTATGTATTTCTTCTCATCATGAATATGAATATTTGACCTATCTGTATTAAGGTGATTATGTGAAACTAGGTGAGAATGTACATATGTATTATAATACATCTTTGTTGTGTTTATGTATGTATTCTTATTGGGAACATGGATCAATCCATATAATATGGCAAAAATTGGTGAAGCTAACTAGCAGTAAGCACTAAATAAGGGATTACAAGTGAAGGTGAAAGAAGGAACATGGAAGCTCGAAGTGGGAGGCAAAGTGGAAAATTAAAAAATAGAGAAATCCTTGATTCATGCCCTAAATCTGTTTTGAGCAACTGGAATTCAAATTGTGCCCTAAATCTGTTTGAAGGAACTGAAAAATATTTGCCTCTATTTGTACTGTATACAGGACGAGTTTTTACAGCAAGCAAAACCAAAATATTGTGCAAGATGAAGAATAATTATCATCAACCACTTGATAGGCAAACTTATTGGTAGCAAATGTAACGACTGATAAATTGAAATTCTGATCTTTGATTGCAAGCTATATTCTGTATAAGATGCAAAAATTGTTTGAAGTGACTTCTGCTATGAAGAAGCGATACCTGAACCTCTCAAATCATCAAAGGAAGCTGATGCAAGCTAAAATGTAATGGAAATCAATTAAATTACTGCTCAACTATTCTATAAATAATCCAAACAGAAGTAAAACAAAGAAAAGAAAGAAATTTGATCTGCCAGTTGGTGGTATGGCAAACCAAGA
Organism: Cryptomeria japonica; assembly: GCF_030272615.1. Lineage (NCBI taxonomy): Eukaryota > Viridiplantae > Streptophyta > Pinopsida > Cupressales > Cupressaceae > Cryptomeria > Cryptomeria japonica. Next base: position 446,002,416 of record NC_081412.1, on the reverse strand, counting down.
TGTAAGTTTGCTGGATAAATTCACGGGCCAGCACTTTTACAAGACAATCATTCTGGAGTGTGTCAGAGTAACAATCACCTGTGGATGACAGGTGTGTATTTGTAAATATGATTCACTGTGAATTACAGAAGAGTTATGTAGGATGTATTAGTTCAAGGTCAAAGGCCTATTGTCAATACCATATTATGTTTTCTTAATGGATATTTTGAACTCATTAATGCAAAATATAATATTTGTGCTGCAAGTGATAATTTTTCTGTTTATCGTAGCAGATGCATCTTTATTTCCAATTAAGTTAAAGAGCTCTCAGGATCCTTCTTTCAGCAAATAATGTGCCCAAAATCGAAGAAGAAATTGAGAATTGAGTTAAGATAAAAATATGAGAACAGTTATTTCAATTTTCAATCACGTGTTGTTTAGAAACTAGGCATTTTCATTTGAAACAGACTATTATTCTCAATGATAAATGTTAAGGATAGAAGAAACTAAATATAGTGGAGAATGTCCTTCACAATTAATAGAAATGATTTAAAGACACAAAATTATATTCTTTAATTATTAAAGGCATACCCATTTTCAAAGGAAAGGGACTGCAACATTGGCATCAATTGCAAACTTCTCTGTGTTCATTCTCTTCATATGTGCATATTGAAGCATACTTGGGCTTTAAACCATTAACTTGTTGTGAATTGTCACGTTGGTTATTGCATTCAGAAACTATAGTAGATCAGTTAATCATAACCTAAACAGAAAATATATACACAAGACATAGAACTAATTAAACATGCTAACGTTATTCATAGAACAAAGCATATACAAGAAAAGTATTCTCCAGAAAATGGAACAATACCACCTCTGAGAATAACACAGAAGAGCTTTCCCACTATGTGCCCAAACATTTCATGAATAAGTCATCTTGAGAAGGCAAATAGATCTTGGACAATGGGCAACAACTAGCTCTTCTATGTGGCAGGACCAGTAGTCTTGACTCTTAATGAAACATTAAATATATCCTTACAAACACATTCATGTTAATCAGTACTTATTCCTTTATCGAGTGAAACAAACATAGCACCCCTTTGTTGTGCCAAGTACATTAAACAATGTGTATGGTATGCTGTATGCAAAATCATGTCTACAGCAACATAACATCGAGATAAAGTAAACTGAAGTAAATATTCTTTATATTTTGAAAATTTTACAATTACCAGTTAAATTTTTTATTTGCATCTTGAATGTAATGTTTGGTAGTATACCATGAGAAAAATAAAGAATTTATCTCATCACTTAATGGATTGTGCCATATGAAGATGGAATTTTTTTGCTTTCAGTTATTATGTTTTTTTCTTCGATATTAGCTATTTTTCCTTGTTCTTGAGAAGGCAAATATTTTCTGTTCAATTATATTTAATAATCATCATTTAAGATTCAAAAGAGTTGAAACTCAAATAAAATTTAACATCTATGGCATTGAACAATGAACATTGATGACTAAAAAATCAAAATTGACAATTGAGTGAAATAATGACAGACAAATACAATGGTACGATAATATCTGATTGTTATTTTGTCATTAGTCATGAAAATACATGTTTTAACGGTATGAAACATTCAATATGGGGTGTAGAGGGAAGCGGACACATCCTCCTGGAACACTGGATGTTAAGTGATGACAGTTAATATCTTGAAGGCTTTTTTCAGTTTCAACCCAGGATTTAAATTGGTAAAATTGTTTTGAACATAGAGTTATATCTCTAGAGACTACCAGCAATGGTATTAGGTCTATAAGTAATGTTAAGCACAAGAAGACATGGTCCCTTTGGGACTTCAAGGAAATAAGAATTGTGATATTTCTAAGATCTTTTTCATCAGGGGCATTTATTTTCAACAATGAATTCTTTTTAATATTGAGGTATGCTATTCTTTAAAGGAAATTTATTTTTAAATTTCAAATAATTAGTATCCCTTCTAAATAAATATCATAACAAGAATTGTTCTCTCCTTGTCGTTGAAGATAATTTGAATGATATCATGTCTTTTCAGTGAAGTTTGCAAATTTAGCATGTTTATTAGATATTTAAGGATTTGCAACCCCTTGGTAGTTTGCAAGCAAAATTAGAGAAATTTGTAGCGATTAGCATTGGCCTAGATTAAAAATGAAAAGATTAATTTGATTTACATTGCTCTTTTGAATATATTGCAAATTATTAGTTTATTGGACTAAAATTGTTTGAATTTGTTCCATGCATCGATTCAAACACCCTTTCGTTTATGTAATGAGCAAAATTTTATATTTTAAAATTTAAACTCAATAAACTTTTGAGGATGTGTATTTAATGCTTTAGAATTGTTAGATTGCAAAGGATTTTGTGACACGTGAACTATAGGCTTTTAGAGACTCCACAAGAAAGAGAACTATAAAAATATGGGTCAGTAGCCTACATTTAGTTACCTAGCTTGTTCCTTATGTTTTAGATACATTTCAGAAACTATAATACAGTCATCCACGGGCAACTAACATGTCTAGAACTGTTCTATGAGGGGATAAATTTGAATAATAAAGCTAAAGGTAAAGTTGGTTTTTAGTAATGCACTAATTTGGTGTATGAGATACTCCTTATCAAAGCTTACAAGGGGATTGCTTTTCCATGTAAGTTAAATTATTCAGTAATGGAACTCTTTGGGATTGAACTGTTTGATCAGGTTTGGGATAAATTGAACCAAAGATTAAAGGAGATACTAAAGCTAAATAAAAAATACCCTTGAAATGACATGAAATAATTTTAATGACGTCCACATGACCAAGCAATCTAAGGGATCAAGAGCTGTATCCATAATACATTATCGAGTTCCTTTTAATATCGGCTCGTTTGCTACAAATTTTGATCAAGAAACTGATCGTTTTGTGAAGCCTTGCTTCCTCAACTAACTCATTTATACTACCCACCTTCAAACTGTTTTCATACTAAATACATATATCCTCATATGCTGTGCAATCTATATGATGAAGTGCTGTTTAGTTTCAACCACCCCTGTGCTGCAGAAAATGCAAGTTTTTTCTCCCAATCTTCCTTGGGAACCGTCCATCTACCAGTCTCACACCTAAGATGATGTGAATCGGTTCTCAATTGTGCGACTAAAAGCTTAGCCTTTCCTTGAATTGCAGCCTCTAGATAGACTTTTTCATTATGTTCCCATGTGGGGTTGAACTCTTTGACATAATGTGTTTTTTTTGGCCAATATGTTTTGTTCATATGGCAGTCGTGATTTCTAACACACATTTCCTCATTCATGTTAGGACATTCTTGCAAATTAATCTCCCATTTGATCATCTACTTGCTGTTTTGTTTTATCTATGTCTTCTTACTGTTTAATTCCTCCTCAACAACCATTTTGGACCATCAATGCTTATTCATGTTAAAAAGGATCTCATAGGGGACCAAGACTACTAGTGATTAGATGTTCTTGGATTCTTTATAATTGTCTCCACTTGTGATTTGACATGCTACTCCCCCAAACCTCACAATCATAGAGGACGCCTACTGTGACAACAAGCCAAAAAGGGTTTTCTTGGTTTTGCAATCCCATAGTTTTGTGTTCCTACATTTCTAAAGTAGGGAAGAAGCTCTCCATCTTCCTTTTATCCTTTTTGTTCCACATGTCTCCCAATTTAGTCTATTGTGAAAATGATTTCGTTGGTACTTGTATTCTTCTACTATATCCTTGCCTCAAAAAATGAAAATAATCTGCTTCTTCTTTCTTTTCCATGAAAAAATCATACTTTGGACTAGCTGTTGCTCACTTGTATTCTGATCTCTTGTTGAAAAAGTTATAAAGTCTTCAAATGTTCAAGAAAAAGTTTGAAACCTAGGGAAACATGGGATTCTTATATATTGTTTGAAAGATTTTCAATGTCATTTATAATTGTGTATAGTTGAGTTTATGTTAACATATTTTCGCTCCTTGGGCTATTATCGAAGAGGCTTGTCAATAGTCTTCCAAAGCCTCTTGTTTTTTAGAATTTAGGAAGGCTTCTGATTCATACCTAAGGAACTTGTTTTTTCACAAGTTTCATGATGTTGGTATTTGTGATTGTTTCATTGCCACCTTCAGGAGGCAATGAGATGGTTACTGTTTAGATTTTGATTTTCATGGTCATGTTGACTTTGTTAAGAGCACCATTGTAGTCAAGCAAGGTTGCTGTCTGTTATTGACTTTCTTTTGGAGCTTGAAGTTTTTCTTTGATAACATACCTATGTTGATAGTTATTTTATGGCACACCATATTTTAATTGCCATACCACTTTTTGTTGATTATGTGGTCTTCTCTCATTCTCCTCATTGACTACAAAGATAACTTGATGATCTTGCTCACTTCTTTGAACTTCACCATATAGTAGTGAACCTTCGTAATACTAAGGTCATGGTATTTGTCATCTCTATGTGCCCAGGATATCAGAAATCACAATATCATAGATCTACTTTGGTGTATAGTTTCTTGGGTTATATCATAGTGTAAACTGTAAACTCTCCCTCACAATCATGTCTTTGTAAGGGGTATGGCTGACTTGTTGTTTTACGACCCTTTCAGATGCATGTTTAGGATATACCTTCAAAGATGTGCTACTTCAATGTAGTCACTAGATCCATAGTTCTTCATTGGTTAGAGATTTTGGCCTTAAATTTTAGTGGTTAGAAATTAGAATAATAGAAACATGTTGAGTGGGTTTATCGTATCATGCTTTGGCATATCATCCATTCTAAATGGATGATTCCTTAGGGCATTGTTTCAGGTGAGTTTTCTGACCAACCCCTTTAGCTTGAGAGAATCTTTAGGCTTGCTTTCATTCATAAATTCTTATTCTTCAGTGTTTTAGCTTGAGGTCATGAGAGATGCCCATATTTAACCCTTTGATTTTTGGGGATTGGTCATCTTTTTGGGTCTTGCTAGACACCAATGTAGTTGATATGTTGAAATTGTTAGCTTTCTCTCTCTCGCCCCTTTTTAGCAACCTATAGTGTTGGTAGACCTTTTTAGCTCAAGAGAATCTTTAGGTGATTTATTCTTTTTTTTAGGGTAGATACCATATTCAACCCTTTGTTCTTTAGAATTGTTTGCCTCCTTAGGTTTCTCAAGTGTCGACATACTTTGTATGTTGAGAATTATTTGCTCCTTTCACCCATCTACATCTTTATAGATACTCCTAGTATGCATTGTCATGTTTTCTACCCTCTAATAAGTGACAAATATGTTTTTTAGAGAGGAAACATACCAACAATACATACATGTCTTGCACAATTGGTCACATGGCTTAAGGAATCTGCTTTGTTGGTAGAGGGTGTACTCCCATCAGCCATGAGATGAGACAGATCAGCATAATGTTATCTTTGTTCCCTATAGGAGTTGTAGATTGAAGAGAAGTTTATTAATTGTCTTAGCTACATCGATATTTAAGGGGTAGTATCAAATTTGTTTTATAGGCTCAAATGGTTCTTGACCCACCTTCTGCCATCTTGATCAATGATGTTTGGCTTTAATCTTTCAACAGGTTGTCACTTTCAGGCATAAAATCTTACAAGGGACCTTTAGGGTTATTAGGCTTATTACCTTTCTTTGTTGATCTTTGTAATGATAATAGACGCTAAGCACCCTTTAGATCATAGGTGAAAAACTCAGAGTTAACAAAAGGTCGAAATTAGGATTGGACAAAACTCAAATTTTTTTAGAACATGAAAAATAGGTTTAAAATTGAAATTAGGGGACTGATAAGTGTTTTTTAATTCATTTATAGATAAATCAGAAAAGAAGTACAATAGACATCAAAGTGCCATTATATATGATTATAAATTACATATCGTATTACAATTTGACAAATTACTTCTAGAATAACACTTATAAGTGGATTAATTGGTGCCTGCGAATTGGATAGTAATGATTCTTATTGAGAAGTAATATCTTCCTCAGGCATATAGTGCAACCACATCCAATGAAAGGCCCAAGTGACACCTTGCCTTCTGTCCTCTCTTTTCTGCTATATTTGTTGACCATTTTGCCACTTCTCCCTCAAGATTAGTGATGTCATCCGCAAACTATGGGCTCCATGTCATTAGTGATCCAATCTGAATACGGTTCTAGCACATCAGGGTCAATGACTTCATGTGTGCTCACTCCCTCCACCTTTTTGGTATGCAAATAAAAGTTGCACCTCGAAAAAATAAGGTTATTCAGAGGCTTTGCAGATAATCTGTTGTGTTTCTTGGTGTGAATGGCCTCAAATGTAGTCCAATTGTGCTCACACCCCTAATATTCAAAACGTTGTCCACATTTTGTAAATAACTTAGTAAATTGAAAGATAAACTTAAATTGAATCTTGTTAAACTAAAGTCTTAGTTAATAATGAATACCACAAATCTACAAGGACGAAATTTATAACCATGTAAGTAATGCAGTAAATTAAAGACAAATTAACATTTGTAACTATACAAGCAATGTAGTAATTAAAAAAATTAAATGACATTAAAGTTTTAAATTTAGCTTATTAAACTAAAGTCATAGTTTGTGTGTGTGTACAGAACCCTCACTAAAGGTTTTGACACCTAAAAGAAAGCAATATATAAAATAAAGATCTGACTTTGAATGACAATTATGGAATACCAAGTCGATAATTTTGTAAGTTACCTTGAGAATCTCATTCATGTGTTTGACAAAAAGATCACAATAAACAGTCATTGCTACCCTTACTTCCCTTTGGCCTTCTAAACGAGTTTGTCCACCCAATGTCTAAACGAGTTTGTCCACCCAATGGTCGCAACATCCACTTTTTTTCATCCCTGATGGCATGTCTTGATCTGCCTTATCTACATGCCTCATTTTTTCATGAGTGTCCTTAACAACCTTAGTTATATGCTTAGATGTTGTGGTTGAGGTTTTAATCATTTTTGGATTACACTCTTGCTTTGTTTCTTTGCTTATGCTTTTGTATTCTTATATTCAGTAACTGTTATATTTGTGATTTTGTACCCTACCTCTTTTCTATCAATATTGGTTATACTTCTGAGCACCCCTGACCTACTTAATCCATTTATGGACGTCGATGTTTCTTTTTTTCTCTTTATGGGGATTCTTCACAACAAAAAGATTTAAACAATCTTTTTGTTGTGTACAATTTTGGACAGTATCTGAGCTAGACATATGATTAAAAAAAAATAGTCTATCATGCTTTTGGAGCGTTAACAATGTACATGGTCAAGCTGGTCTATTTAGGTCTTGGCATACTGATTTATCAACATCTCAACATATTTGGTGTTTTTTGAGGATTCAAATGGTCAGTAGGTGTTATGATCATCCGATTGGTGTCTTGTTGTCTCTGTAGGGCTCTTACATTTTGATACATCTCTGTTTTTCTTAACTAATGCTTTCATGTGCCATTGCAAATTCTAGTCCTGTGCCGTTGATATCTTGTAGTCTTTTTTTGGAGCTCCTCAAATCATCCCAACATGTTTGGAGCTCCTTTTTTTTGTGCAATTCTAAGTGTTCATATTGTTTGTGTACTTCATTTCAATTCACGTATATTTTGATATAGAAGTTAGTCCTTCTCTGTTCCTTGGTTCAGATGTAGGACAGCATTGGGCTCCTATCATGGTCTACTGCTTTGGTCTTCCTCAAATCAGACATAGGAGAGTGTTGGTCTCCATTGATTGTCTACTGCTTTGAGCTTCATGAGTTGCTTAATTGAGGGGTCATCTGGCATTGCTTACATGGCTGATTATACTTGTAGTCTTGTTGTGCTTGTTTTATAATTTGTGTTTAGGCCGTGTCATTGGTTTCACCCATTGTGGTCCTTGTACCCGGTTGGAATGGGTTCTTTGGGGGTCCACACTAAGCACATCTTGGATGTCCTGAGTTTTTTGGGCGATGCCCTGGGTGAATCCACAAGCAGCATTGCTTTATCTTAATGTTGTTTCAGTGCCACACAAATAATTTTCCCTCCAATTCTCAAGTAGCATGCCATAGCATAATCGGCTGTTTCGAAAAGGCTCTGGCCATTGCACTCCTGCTTTGGCATTTTAAATTGCAGGAGAAAACAAAGCTTTCCTAGATGCTAGTCACAAAGGTCTGTTGTCCAGATGCTCTTTCAATAAAGATTAATGGGTGCCTATATATATATAGATGACCTTGAATCCAAGTCTGGACCCAAACTGGCAAACATAGCATATAGGTATTTTGATTACCTAGGTAATGTATTTTTTTCTTTCACATCTTTTCATCTGTCAATAATTTTTTAATATATTGTGAATGGTTATAGTCACATTTTTTTAAGTTCTTTGTTTTTGACACTTTGCCGCTTTGATCTCGTCTGTTTGCATGGTTTTCAACTTTTAAATATGGAATTGGCATGTTAGTGCCACACAAAATGTCAACACATCCTACTGTGTACAATTAAAAAAGGACTATCTTCATTTTGAGTTTCAAGCTTGCAGCCTATAAGGGATATGTGCTGGTTTGAACCAAGGATAATTTTAATCTGAAACTATTTTTTGTTGTTAATAAGTCAAGAAAGATATATTAACAACTTTTTCATTAGTGTCTAGTATGGTTGATTGTAGTTTCCTGAGTTGTTGGTTGAAATTAAATATGGCATTATATAATACCTTAAGCTACTATTTTGTGGGTGTGCAGGCCTATATTGTTGAGTTATATAGTATGCATCAATTCAAGGATGATAAAAATAAGAATAAGATTGTAGGGAATTTTTCAAACTGTTAAAGACATCCTTGTGTGGCACTAAATGCAGTACTACTTACTTGTTTACTAATAAAGATGTTGGTTACAGTGGATTCTTTTCGCTCTTTGGAGCATAACACTCGTGATGGACCAGCTGATTCAACTGCATTAGCAAAATGGCGAATTCTTAATAGATTACATGACAGAAATGAAACACTATACTACAAGGTAAATTTGGCCAGTGGTCAGTTCTGCAAAAGATCTAGAGTCTATTCATTGACTCCACTTTTACAACTCATACTCTCCAGGAGGTCTTAACAATCTTGTTAGTGGTGGTTTTCATACCAAGATTGTGAGATAACCTTTATAACATATGGTTTTTGCAATGGATTTTGACAGGTTCTTATAGATCACATTGAAGAGTTTGCTCCAATAATCTATACTCCAACAGTTGGCTTGGTTTGTCAGAACTATAGTGGTTTGTTCCGGCGTCCACGTGGAATGTATTTCTCTGCAAGTGATAAAGGGGAAATGTTGCCCATGATTTACAACTGGCCAGCTGAGCAGGTATGCGACATAGTTTTGGCATTGCCTACTTCAAAGCCACAAACTGGTATTTGTAAGGGATAAATCAGCAGTTACCATTGCTCATCTTATATATAATTTGAAGTAGTGTTAAAGAAGATGCACTTCCTTTTCTCTGCAAAATGAACTGGCTGAAATTTATCTCAAATAATCTTGATTGCATTAAGGATTGAAGTATAGCTGTCCACGAATCTTATTCAAATGCCATACAAATTAAATTATCAATTTATAAATGTTTTGAAGTAGTGTTAAAGAAAATGCACTTCCTTTTCTCTGCAATATGAACTGGCTGAAATGTATCTTGAATAATCTTGTTTGTATTAAGGACCAAGGTAAAGCTGTCTATGAATCTTATTGAAATGCCATACAAATTAATTTATCAATAAAATTGTGAGCATGCAAGGAAGTGACCATTTTGTCTCATTTTAAAGTATGCACCGGTTAAATTTTTTTTACTTTAAAAAAGGGTGGGAGAGGATGTTGCAGTTCAATCCATGAATTGATTTTCACAAAAGCCATACAGCTAAACAAAGATTGCAACCTTGGAATTGTGAGTTCTCAATGATGAAATGGATCCTAGAATTTGCAATACTTGAGTGCAAGCAACTTTTGGAAGGGGGTTTTTGTCATGTCCCATTTCAAACATGCCTAGAAAGGGACCCAAAAGCTCATTCTTGAAGTATTTCTCCTAGAATAAAATCAAAAAATAGAAAATAATCATAATAATGTTTAAATCCTTAAGGTACATAAAAGGGGGACAACTTAAATGTTATTATTAGAAGAGAAGTGACTTTTATAACCCCTAGAGATACTTTAATATTAAAAGTGAGAGTTATCATTTGTTTTAGCCAAGAATATGAAATAGACTAAATGAGGAATTGAAAAGTCATCTTTTAGAGGGAAAAGAGAGGAGCCAAGGTATTTATACAAGTAAGGCAAAGGATCAAGGGAAAGGGCAATTATGAACCAGTTTCTTCATATTGTTTGAGCCTTGTGTTAACAAGCAACCCAAGGATGAAATGAGATTGAGGAGATCAGAGGAGAAAAATGCTGTGGGTTTCCAGCAGAATTGGGGGACAAAAACCTACTGTTACTTTGGGGTGATTTCAGTTAGAGATCACTTGTGTGGCAAGTTTGTAGACATTCCAAGTGGGCAGATTGCACCTGTAAGTTGGTTTTTGATTGAATGTATGTTGGACATTCAAATAAGAAATGTTTGTGAGGCCACTTGAGCAGGCCCAATTCTGAATTGGCATTGTATTGGCATATTCTCATAAAGAACATATCTTGTAGGCTGTGGAGCATTGAATCTAGTTATTATATTTCAAACATTGTATGCAGTCCCATTGATTATGATTGCTGCCTGTATAAAGAGATTTGGATCTCTGATTATTAAATTGTAGGATCATTCTGAATTTTAAATGTTGTTATCAGAGTTTATGCAGATGCAGCCTCATGCAACCCATAGCTTTTGAGAAGATTGTTTCATGATTCTTCTGAAGGCCAATTGATAATCCTATCTAGATATTGCAGCCGCATCCTCAAAGAGTATCGTGGCATCTAGATCACAGGAGATTATTCATGATAATTTAACGTGTATTGAGTGGATGTATTGTCGCCATTACAGCCATTTCCATTAGCTGTAGCATTTCCTTGTTATTGCTGTGGTCTATAATGAGATTGTGTTCATCACAACATTAATATTGATATCAAATATTCCACGTCGTGATATTGTGTGGTCTATTATGTATTCCATATATTGTAAAAAATATTTCTGTAGTAAGGATTAAGAGTATCATTTTGAAATATTCAGTATGGGCCAACATAAATAAGCGTGATTGAGATACATGCATAAAAATAAAGTAATATTTATCCACCACATGCTCTCACGTTGCCCATTTAGGAATCTTGGTAACCAAAAGGTGATAGATATTTAATTTCAAATTTATTCAGGAACTTCTAATATTTGCATGACTCCCAAAAATCACCAAATGGAGACATTTACATCCTCTCTATTATGTTTGTTTTACATACAAACAAATGGGATTGCAACCATAGCAATGTGGCACCTGTATAAATTTTACAATGGGACATGGTATGATTTTCTAGTACTTCTTTGTTCGTACTTCTTAGTATTCATGTGGTTAGGTCATCCCTTTATTTAATGTTTTTTTTATCAGATGTTCACCATTTATGAATTGATGCTATTTTCCCAAACATTTAGTTTTAAATGCATAGTTGATATCGCTTGTGTAGTAATTTGGTTGCCTCTTTGACAATGTGAACCAGCCCCGAATTGCTAGAATGGTTTAGAAGTCATCATGTCTTGCTTTTGCATTTGATGTAGGAAAATGTCCAAGATTAGTTACTTCTATGTATAAATGAAAGAAAGGTAAACTGAATACTAACAGCTGCCCTTTTTAAAAACCAAAGCAAGAAAATTGTTGAGAGATCCCTAAAGCATAAACATTGGTTTGAGATCCTTAAAGTGCTTTGCAAATCCTCTCATCAATATGTATGTAGGAGACCTCTCATTACAAGGAAGCAAGGAACTCTTATTTGGAATAAACCACTAAAGATGACCAAATAAGGCCCCTTTGGAAACAATGGGGCTTTTAGTGTTCTCAATGTTGCTCTACTCAAGAGCTTGGAGATGAATGACACATGTTTTCTCGTCCTATTGTAACAGCGCTATTGCAGCTTGGAGAAATAATAACTCTGCTTTTTAATTGACTTTAGCAACTTGCATCATGAGATCTTGCAAGCCCTTGGACCAATACTCCTCCATTACTATATATTGTGTGCCAAGTTATCTACCTATTCAAGATTGTCAACTCTAATATATGCTGGAGCCTGGGAACATCTGATGCTACTCAACCAAACACTTCTAAATCGGTCTAGCACTCTCATTTTTAACCATTCTGTTCAACCTAGAGACACATTTGATCACTGGCAGTGGAGGCTTCGCTTTACACACTAGATGGGCATGGAGTTGGGCAGAGCTTGTCAAAAGGAAGCTATTATCAATTTTCCTATTGTGAACAGTGAGATCATCAGTCACAGAGGCAGATTTCATTACAGCAGGGATAGAATAAGAAGACAGTTGCTTCTGTTTTGGACAATGCCGACTAATTTTTGCATAAAATCAAAGTTGCATGGACATGGATACGGATACAAAGATGGATATGGTATTGGATACGGATACGGTCATTTTTTAAGACCCCCAATATGGATATGGCTGGATACGTCATTCATAAAAAATACATACACATATTTAATGCAATTTTCTAAGTTATTCAAGGTGATTTTCATTACTTCAAAAGCAATATAGACATATAACTGCTACTTAAATAATGATAAGTTAATTTAATATTTTACAATATGCAAAAAAGTAGAGTTGCATTGGAAAATAACCCAAAAAATGGGTGACTGAAATAGAAAAACATTTCATTTGTCTTTCTCATTTGGTGAAGGTTTTGTTTATACCAATTTTTTTCTTTTTAATTTGCATGAATAAAGTTTTTTAAAATTAAATTTAGGAAGATTTACATCAAATTTTTAAAAAATCAGATCACGTAATATCTAGCATGGTTGGAAATCAATGTTTTTAAGGCACGTGTGGGTACAGTATTCAATGTGTATCTGGACTGTATCGCATACGTATCCATTTCGGAAACGGGAACGGATACGGGGATATGCGTGCCCAAGGAGGGACACAGGAGTTTCCGGCTACTCTGCATAAAATCCTATAGCCAGTTGAGATTGTATTGTAAAATACTGGTGCCATCATACAAAGAAAATGCCTTTGAATATTTGACTAAGAATTCATGGAATGAATAGAAAAGAATAATGACTATCAAATAGTAATGAGGGAAAATATATAATGATTTTCTATATACATATTGCCTTTCTTGACTGTTTGTACAAGTTCTGATTATCTATTTAGCCAAGTCAATCCACAATATCCGGCCTTGAACATGTGTCCTATACCACCTTACAGAATGAATTAGACATAGTTTACCTTTCTTATTATATTACTGTTTGCTCAGAATAGGCCCCCAATCAGGGGTCTGATTTGTACGTGGTTTAAGGTGGGTGCAGACAGGGCACTGCCAAATTCACCTAGGTTTGTTGTGGTGTGCCCTGCAGCATACCAAGGGAAGTCTGAGGGTATTTTACAGAGTCCAGGTTGAATCCACAGCAAAAAGTAATGCTTATGACATCTGTAAATGAAAGACCAATGGAGTCACCCTCAGAACAGTGAGCAAATTGTCTTGGAACCAGGTGATATTTCTGGTTGTTTTTGTGATTATGTGCACTATGTCTGTCAAGTTTGGCTTATGTTTTCGGCTATCCAAGGTGGAGAATGGCATGAAAAGTATGGAGGAGTTGAGTGACAATGGATCTAGTGGGCATTCTGTTTCTGTCTCTGACTTGAGAGGAGTTATAGCAGGAATGGGCAGAGAAGGACGCTTTGAGTACCTTAGAATGTTCAATGAAGAGCCCTGTGACAATTATCGCTGGATTTGTTATTATAATATTAAATATTGAACAGTGAGTATGAAAAATATATCAGTACATTTGAGTTCAACAAATTAACATCCAAGTATTTTTATGGCTGTTTTGTTTGTTGTATGCATGCAATGTTACTATGTGGTATTCTGGACTTAATTCTTGTTTTTATGCTGATATATATATCTGGACTTAATTCCTGTTTTTAAGCTTTAGCTCTATCGATTGTTTGTATGGTTGTAATTGAAGCAGAAAGTAACTCCTCGTTCAATCTAATTACTTTCTTTAATGATTAATATAAAAAATTAAATATCTAGGTAGTAAAACACTCCATGCATTCTCGCTTCTCTCCCTTCATTTATAGCCTTCATTGTCTCTAGAGCTAGCATCAATACCTCCTACTCTTTTTGTGACTCTCAAAGAATCCCTTTGAGAGGGCCATACCTCTTCTCAATCACCCTTATGCCACTTTCCATCTACCCTTATGCCACTTTCCATCTATTTCCTTTAGAGTGGATACATTTCAGATTCAGATTCAATTCATATAGAGAATGTCAAACAGTTCATTCATAATTATGCAAAAAATGGATATTGATATTTGAATGCAAAGTGCAAACTACTCCTATTGCCCAGTTTTACATGTCAGAAATGGAAAGTCGGCTTTGGCTACATAAATAAACAATGTTGACCTGTAGATTAATGTAGGCTTCTCTGGGGACCTTACATTAAGGGTGTGGGTCCAAGACAGTTTGAATCCTTCGATATGGCTAGGGCTTCTCATTACGTGCAGACAATAATTTTTGGGAATCTCAACCTCCAAAGACCAAAATGAACATATCTTTCAAGTTTCAGGGTGGATTGTAGTTTATGAAAATATGTGGCTTATCTATGAAACATCAGTGCCCTGCATTTAACCCAACAAAGGGTTTTTCAAGCACTTCCCTATTTGGATACGCGTTTTAGTGCTCTGAAGTGAATATAATAACGAATACTCACTATGGAAAGTTGTGGTAGCTAGTGGATAATAGATTACCATATCTGATCTCTACAAAACAACCATTGTACTCAATTATACCAAAATATTTGTTACTGTAGATCTGGAAAAACCACTTCTAGATGAAATATTGTTAGATTCAGAATGTTTTGAGTGGGAACAAGTGTTACTATGAAAATGTACCTTTCAGATGCAGATACTGTCCTGAATATGGACATCTTGCACGATTATACAAGTTTTGTGCATTTCTCAAGATGAGCAAGATATCCATGAACCCCCTCAACTGAAACCCAAGTAATTGCTGTAAAATCCAAAGAAACAGATGGTTAGTTATACCTTCTTCATATGCTCAACTACACATAGAGATGAAGAACGTGCTGAAAGTTTCCAAAGAGCTTATTAAATTAAAGGGAAAATAATTTTTTTGCCCACATCACAGATCCAAATTTCAAATCCGTTGGCTTTAAATACAGAACAACATGCCCATAACAACAAAATGTTTGGGGCAAAAGAAAGACCATAAATTTTGTTATAGAAAGTTGAAAAATATTGAGAGCATGTAGAACTATAATTATATCCCCCAGAACCCTAGTGTCAGGCAGCAAGCTGTTGGATGTTTTCTAAATTGAGGATGAGGATGTCCCTCCCTACATTGTCATGCCTTTGGAATGTCTCAAAATTGTGTTGCTCCTTCTAGATAAATCCCTTCTATTCCCCCCTTGCACTCTTATCCTTAGTTACTAGGAGACTCGTCTCCTACCCCTGGAGACCCATATCGGTACCAGAGACGTACTGGAGATGCGTCTCCAGTACCGGATACTTCTCCAGAAACTTCTTGATGCATAAGGTGCTTTTGGCTGCCGTCTCCTTTCGTCTCCGAAGTCTCCTGACTAAAAATTGATGTCTCCTCCTAGAAAACTTAGGGCAAATTGTAGTAAAAGGCAAAAAAAATAAAGAAAACAAATAAGATAAGCTTGCAACAAAGCAAAGTCGTAGGGAAACGACTAATAAGGAAACTATTTCACAGAAAGAGTAAAATCCATGCAATGTTATAGTGATCGAATCTATTGACAGTGTAGACTTTTTGAGAGGACTGGTTTTTTATCATTGTAATAATCTAAGGAGAAATTGCCTTTACTTTTTAGCCGACAATATTGAGTGTGCTCAACATCTAATTCTATATTACCTTACTTCCACTAAACAATTTAGCCTGGCTATGGTATCAGCAATATAAGCCATTTTAAATTTCAATTATTGTTCTATTTTTAAGTTACTGTTAAACATTACCACTGTTCTTGTTTTCAAAGTTCTCTGTCACGATATGTTTTGGAAATTATTAAATATTATTTAATAAAAAATTTGGTGTCTCCAAGTGTACCCCCGTCTCCTATTTTTGAAAATTAGTCGTACCAGTACCCGTACCAGTCTCCGGAGTCTCCAAGTACCCCCGTCTCTTGGTAACCTTCTTATCCCAAACCCCTACCACATCCCTTGACTCACTAGATCCCAGTCCATGAGAGACAACACCTTGGCTGAACTTTTTGCCTTCAGGATTTTTTGTTCTCCCACTGATGTGTAACTGACATCCAACCCCTCAAACACTTATCCATGTTAAAATAATATTAATATCTATTCTATAATGGTCATCTTCAATTTTTAGTAGTCATCTTAGTTGTCGGCTTTTTTAGCTATTTAGCTTTTTAGTCGACTTATTTAGCTTGTTTAGTTAGCTTTTTATTATTTAGCTTTTAAAGCTATATTTAGCTTTTTAAAGCTTTTTAGCTTATTTGATTTCACTTTAACGACTAGTTCTTATTTTAGAACGTCGTCTTGTTATCTCTATATATACGCTTGTATATTGTTGAATAGATTATCCAATTATTTTGAGCAATCAATTTTTCATGGCATCAGAGCAGGATTTAAATTTTTTTTTGGAAAATTTATAATTCGAAAAAAATTTCTTGTTGAAATTTTTTATTGAAATTTTTTCTCAATTTTTTTCCTAGGCGAATTGGATCAAAGTTTTTTAGGGCACAATCTGAATACTTTGGATTTTTGGAGGGCTTTGTGCTAGTTTTTTTTGGCAGAGTTCGCGTTTTTAGAGGTTTATTACTAGCAGCGGCGACGATTTTTATCTGTAAATCACGATTTTTGTGCATTCTCTACAGATGATATTCTCTCCATTTGCGTTTTTCGGTGAGGGTTGTGCTGGGCGGTGCGATTTTTGCCCGCGATTTCTTCTTTTTTTTGGCGGCGATTTTCGGCGGGTTTCTCTCGCAAATCCGCGAATTTGGACACGATTTTTTCGCGTTTCTCCCTCTTCCGGCTGTGGAATTTTCCTCCGAATTTTTGTGCAGACATTTCGTGCTTTTCCGCCTAGGGTTTTTCGTGATTTTCGGTTTTGTGGCTTCCACGATTTTTGTTGGGTTTTCTATGCGCGACGAGCTCTGTTTTGCCTTTTTGCGATTTTTAATTAGTCGGATTTTCTGGGGTTCACGTTTTTTAGGTGGGATTTTCCTGCGGGATTTTTTTTTCTGGTTTTCGTGCTTTCCGTGATTTTCTCATGATTTCTGGTCTTCAAACTAATGCCTAGGGTTTTTCATTGAAAAAAATAAAAATTAGAGGTATTATTTTATGCAGATTATTATTTTCTGATTTTTATCAGAAAATTTATAGGTTTTAAATTTGTAGATAAATTTCAATTTTTGAGGTTCTTCCAAACCTCAAAATTCGTGCCATGAATTCCACTCTAGGGTTTCGGTGTTTTTTTTTGTAGTTGCTTATATTTTTGTGATGGCGTCTTTGACCAACATCATGTTGGAACACAGTCAGAAGTTCAACGGTCTCAACTACAACACCTGGAAACAGTACATGTTATCGATATTTGAATATCGTTGCCTCGATCAGATTGTTCTTGGCAAGGTTCCTCGTCCTACAACGGTAGGTGAAGATCAAGACAAACATGACACGAAAAATCGAGAGGCTATCATGCTTATCAAACTCTCAGTCACAGATGATCAACTCCCTCAAGTGCCTTAAGGTAAAACAACTAAAGAGTTTTGGGATCTTTTAAAGAATCTTCATGAAACGTCTAACAAGAGCCAAGCTTTCTTTCTGAAGAATATGCCGTTTTCTATCATGATGGATGAGAAGTCATCTATCTAGGCACATCTCACGAAGATCAAGGAGATCTGTGACCAGTTGGAAGCTATAGGCCGAACCATGGTGGAAGAGGATATGGTAGTGATCACGCTGAAAAGCCTTCCCAGATCCTACGAGCATTTCATTGATACTCTCAATATCTCATCTACTAGTGTTGATTTGAAGTTCCCTGATCTCTGCAACAAGCTTCTACAACAAGATCAATGGAAGCAACAGTTTGGAAGCAACGCTAGTTCGTCCACTGAATAGGCCTTCACAGTTGAAGTTTTGGATAAGAACAAGGGTAAAGGTCAGTCCTTCCAACAGAAGGGGCAAGGTCAATATTTGTAGTTTTTGAAGAAGAAAAGTGTACAGTGTAACTACTGTCACCAGTTTGGCCATATGAAGAAAGATTGCATGAAATTGTTGGCATCCGTGCAATCTAGGTTGGGAGGGTCTTAGGAACAGGAGCAAGCTCATGTTGGAGAGCAATTTGGACAGAAGGAGTCAGCCTTCTATGCTTTGGAAGGAGTCAGCCTTCTATGCTTTGTGATAAGCAAATTTCCTGCTTGGTTGGTTTTCATATTTTTTCCTCAAAAATTGTTGGCAGGGTTTAGAATTTTTTCTTGAAAAATCATTTGTAATACGCGAAGTTTGCGTGGGATTTGTGATTCGCGAAGTTCTCTGGTTTTGATCGATTTTTCTCCTCAAAAATCGTGTTTTGTTGTAGTCAGTTTGGGTCGCACCTACCAGGGCAAACATCTGCAACCGTGGTATCTTGCAGTTTGTTTTGGAGTTGGTACTCTTCTGCAAAAGGGTTTGTTGTTTTTTCCTCAAAATCATGGTTTCAGGCATCAGTAATTCGCATGTGCCAGAAATCTAATTCGCGTGTGAGAGCTACATTACCTAAGATGGCTTTTGGTACTCTTGGTCATTTACATTCTGCAGATCCTGGGAGGGTCTTTGTAGCAACAGAGTGTTCTTTGCATTTGTGATCATAACACCTACAGTGTCTTCTGTAGGGTATTGAGTACGATGAACATTAGGGAGGGTGCTAAAATAATATTAATATCTATTCTATAATGGTCATCTTCTATTTTTAGCAGTCATCTTAGTTGTCGACTTTTTTAGCTATTTAGCTTTTAGTCGACTTATTGAGCTTGTTTAGTTAGCTTTTTATTATTTAGCTTTTTGAGCTATATTTAGCTTTTTTAAGCTTATTTGATTTCACTTTAATGACTAGTTCTTATTTTAGAATGTTGTCTTGTAATCTCTATATATACGCTTGTATTCGTTGAATAGATTATCCAATTATTTTGAGCAATCAATTTTTCAATGCAGATATTGCCTTCACCCTCCTTAGTCACTTGATGAAGGAAATTTCTACTTAGTAAATGAAATCTTGGGTTTTGGGAACCACAATTCAATGGGAGCTTGGGCCTTCATCCCACTTTCACTCAAATATGCAAGTTGCCCCCTCTCTAGGAGGTACTTTAACAGCAAGCTAATTCTCAGCCAATTATCAATGTTGCTGCCATGGTCAACACAAGTTAAACCTAGGAGACAAGTATAACTGGCATGGCCAAAGAGGGCAAGAAAAATGCCTAGTGTTTGTCTTTATCTGGTGGCAAGCAATGAAATACTTGTTGCCTGCAGTCAATAACAGCAGTGCTGGGATGATGAGAGGCAATCCCAGTCTCCAACAGACAACACATCAAATAAACATTACTTTGCATCTCCAGGATTTTTTTGCTCTCCTATTTCTTCCTAACCAACATATTAATGTCTTAACTACCATCCCACAACACTAAATTCAATCCCCCAGTCCTTTTCAATGGATGATGGGTCTTTCATCTCATTTTCACCCGACCATGCAGGTCAGCTTGCTCCCCCACCAAAGGAGTTACTTGAACATTAAGCGAATCTTGAACCTGTTTTAAGGTTGCCATCATGGCCAACTCAATTAAAAGCTGTGAGGCAAGTATAATTGGCATGGCCAAGGAGATCAAAGAAAATGTGCTCAGTAATTGTCTTACAAACTTGTACTTCAGTTGGTGGCAAGCAATGAACTTTTTTTTGCCTGCTGTCAATACCAGCAACATCACACATCTTGATGATTGAATGTGTTGTGCTGTAACCTGACAAATAAATATCGGATTTGAGGATTTCCCTGTTCAGTCGCGATTGGAACTTCCATTGCATTATTAACCCAGTGTCTCCTGTGACAATTTGGGTGATTCCTGGTGTCAGTCAGAGCATTAAACACTAAATATTGGTGTTGTTGAATCTCTCTTTATACCTTGTTTTTCTACTGTCATGTGTTTTTCAAACTGCGAACTGGTTATGTTTTGCTTTTAGTTAACTGTCCCTGATATTGTTGAGACGTGGACCAGCTAGGACTCGAACCTAGGACCTTCCATACGCTGCTGGAGTGCTCTACCACTGAGCTACTGACCCCTCTTAGGCCAGTCCATCGTCGGTCTGGGTGTGGCTTATTTCCAACACCAACAGCATGTCTAGTAGCAAAATAAATCTACCATACCATCAAAGATTCAATCATTATTAAAATTGGATCAGATCACATCAAGGGTTAAGAATCATGAAATATATACCAATCTAGGGTTTAGACCAATTCTGAAAATCAACAACTCTAAAGGTCTGAATAAGGTAATAACTTCACAGTATACACTTTGCATTCCAGAGATCTAAAAATCTAAAAGAAGAAATATCAGTTACTTCCTTCTTTGGTTCTTCACTCGAATCTCCACAATCTTTAATGAATTAAAGAATGACTCCTTGATGAGGACCCGATGATGCCCTTTAACTTCACCCCTGTCATTATCTTAATAGAGGACGAATAGCAACCTGAAGGTAAGAGCTTACTGAAATCTGAGGGTTAGTATAACCTTAGCTCTGATACCACTTGTTACAAGCTAGGGTTGTCGTTGCACCAAAACATCGACCTGTCAATGCCCGATACAACCACTAGACTTATAGAATCCACAGGAGGCTGTTAAACCATGTTGCGAATCTCCACGAGGGACACTGGCCCACTGCCAACAATCCCCCTCCTAACGTCACTCGCCACGGCCTGCATGATTCGAACCTATGACCAAGCTCTGATACCATGTTAAATTTGTGCCCTAGATCAATAATCAGATTTGTAAATTAGTAAACTATAATCAAGCAAATTCAAGAGTGAAACAAGGAATCAAGAGACAAAACACAAATACCTTAGGAAAACCTCCAAGGAGGAAAAACCCAGCATTAGAGACCCACAGGTCAGGTTATGTATTCACTCTTATTGCACAATTACAATACTTAGCTTGCTTTTCTGAATCTGATCTTTATGTATCAGATCTGCCCCTTTTGCCTGCTCTAAGACTGCACCAAAATGCCCTATATCCTCTTGAATAAGTTCGCCCAATCCTTGGACAAGTTTGCCCAATCCTTGGATAAATTGGCACAACCTTCTTTGCTGATTTCACACCTCTTGTTTGCAGAGCTAATTCGCTGATTTCATAGATAACTGAATTGTATTTGCAAGTTAACTTAATTTATATGAGTCCTTAACCTTTATTAACTCCAAGTCGGCCTTCCTCCTTTTTGGCGCCAATTTATTTATTGTGGCGTGGAGTATTTTAGGATAGGACCCAGTCCTATATGGGTTCGGATGTTGCCTTAAGGCAATCCGAACCCATCTTACCTAGTTACAAACAACAGATATTATGTAGCTACAAGGTTATTTTGCTTTGCTGTTGTTCAGATCTGTTTTTTGCCATTCTGCATATCATTCTTATCACTTCATTCATATTCTGTGCTGTCTGTGCCTGGAGTAGTTTTTCCAAAATTTCTTTTTAACTAACATCCTTCACCTTATTTGGAAAAGAAACACAAGATCTGTGCAAAAACCACACCTGTTAAAAGGTTTTATGTTTATTAACCTATCTGAATGCTGGAGAGATTGTAATATTGTATTTGGTTCTTCAGAAATGGTCACACCTTGACTTGTGAAAGAGTTTTTATTAGTCTGTTTTCCCAGATTCCAACCAAGATTTCATTGTTTAGCTTTGGCCATCCATTTGTGGATGTTAGTAGTCAGCGATGTCATTGTTTGAGATGACTTTGTGAAATTTTCTTTCCAGTTATGATTAATATCCTTTGAAAAGATGTGCAAAGTTATGACTGTTAAGAGGTTTTCTTTGTTGTATTGATTAGCTTTGACTTCACCGTTGCTCTTATCTTCTTTTGAACCTTTTTTGGAGGTGTGATGGGCACTCTTGTTGTTTTGCTGACTGTAGGACTTTTGTTTTCAGGTATAGATTTGAGGTTTGGGTTTGTAAAACACGAGTTTTTTCCTGGGTTTGGATTTGGGTATTGTTATCACAAAAGCTCGCACCCTTGCTGAGCTATCAACTCAGCAACCTTGTGAAACATGGAAACAACCCGAAGTGTGGGACCTTGCGCAAGGGGTTGAATCTCTGGAGAAGGCCGACTTCCTTCTTAATCCGGGTGTAGGTGTTGAACCATCTCAACACTTCAAAACTTACTCCTAAGCCTATCCTAACAACTTGCAAAGGTAACAGGAAGAGAGAATTGCTTGAAATAAAAGGAGGTGATGCACCAAGAAGAGATTGTTCCTCTCCCTACCCGAAATGACACAAAGAATCAACTGGAAAACCCAGGAGATGCACAAACTTCAGTTGTATGAGTGACCCCAATGCATGTATGGAGGTTAGAATTCGCCGAATGCCAAGAGGAGAGAAGGTTTCCCACAAGTCACACTCAGAAATAAGTTAACACAACATAAATGAGAGAAGAGCCACAAAACATACACCTATGATGAAGGTAAAAAAACATACTCAACATACATAAGTTGAAAGAAGGCAAGAATGGTGATTTCAATTAATTATAAGGC